>NC_071353.1:84025140-84341276 GCF_943734655.1 Sabethes cyaneus | reverse complement strand
CCAAGAGCGTAAAAATTTTTTCAATAAAGACAAATTATAGTAATTTTATTACATTAAAACTGGAGATGTGTGATAAACCCTGCACGCTAATAGTCGATACAGGGGCCGACATTTCCATTATTAAGGAAAATATTTTAAGACATAATACAAATATATATACTAAACATAAATGTACGATTAATGGTATAACTAGTGGTAAGATAGAAACCATAGGAATTTCATATACCAACCTTATACTAAATAATATAAAAATTCCTATAAATTTCCAAGTGGTCGACAAAGATTTTCCAATAGCCACAAATGGAATTTTAGGACGCGACTTTCTTGCCCATTATGGCACCAATATTTGTTTAAAAACATGGCTTCTAAGTTTTGATTTCGAAAACCAAAGTTTCGAAATACCAATCGAAGATAATTTCAAAAACAAAATTATTATTCCACCAAGATGCCAGGTGATAAAACGGGTCAACCTTGGAGAAATTACCGAAGATAGCGTAATTTTAGGAGACCAAATTGACCCGGGGGTATTTTATACAAATACAATTGTAAGCCCCAAAGCACACTATATACAATTAATCAATATAAATGAATACCCGGTGACGGTTAACAATGAAATTCGTCCACAGGTATTACCTTTAAAGAAATTTGAGCTAAAGCCCGAAGAAGGGAACCAACAAAGCGAGCAAGAAAGAATCGAAAAACTAACCAAAGAAATCAACTTAAAGATATACCCGGAGGCAAAAGATAAATTAAAGAAACTATGCATAAAATATAACGATATTTTTGCCCTAGAAGGCGACACGTTAACAACTAACAATTTTTACAAACAACAAATTACGTTGCAGGCGGGCAACGCAGTATATATAAAAAATTATCGAACCCCGGAGGCACATCTTAAAGAGATTGACAAACAAGTCAATAAGATGCTGACGGAAAAAATTATAAGACCATCTACAAGCCCATTCAATTCGCCCATATTACTAGTCCCAAAGAAATCGGAAACTGAGGAGAAGAAATGGCGGCTAGTAGTGGATTTCCGCCAGCTCAACAAAAACGTAATCCCGGATAAATTCCCGTTACCACGTATAGAAGAACTTTTAGATAATCTTGGCCGAGCCAAGTATTTTACCACCCTAGACCTAATGTCAGGGTTTCATCAAATTGAACTCGAAGAAGATTCAAAACGAGTTACAGCCTTTTCGACAAATGCGGGACACTATGAGTTCAACCGCTTACCCTTTGGACTGAATATTTCCCCAAATAGCTTCCAAAGGATGATGACAATAGCACTAAGCGGGTTACCACCCGAATGTGCATTCTTATATATCGACGACATCATCGTTGTCGGATGTTCAATAAATCACCACCTCGCAAACCTCGAGAAAGTGTTTGAAAAAATGAGATTTTATAATTTAAAATTAAATCCCAGAAAATGTAATTTTTTCAAAAATGAAGTCACATATTTGGGACATCATATTTCAGAAACAGGTATACAGCCTGACAAATCAAAATATGCAATTATAAAAAACTATCCAATACCCACCAACGTAGACGACGTACGCCGCTTCGTTGCTTTTTGTAATTATTACAGAAGATTTATAAATAATTTCGCAGATATTGCTCGACCTTTGAACAAACTGCTGAGGAAAAATGTAACCTTCGAATGGAAACCTGAATGCCAATCGGCATTCGACACACTTAAGAGGAACTTGATCTCTCCAACCATTCTTCAATTTCCAGATTTCACGAGAGAATTCATCCTTACAACAGATGCTTCTAAAGTAGCTTGCGGAGCAGTACTTGCTCAGCGGCACGGAAATATAGAATTACCCGTGGCATTTGCCAGTAAAGGATTCACGAAAGGTGAATCAAATAAATCAACAATCGAACAAGAGCTGGTTGCCATTCATTGGGCGATCATGCATTTTAGACCCTATTTATATGGCCGAAAATTTCTGGTTCGAACGGACCATAGGCCTTTGGTATATTTATTTTCAATGAGAAACCCCTCATCTAGGCTAACTAGAATGAGAGTGGACCTCGAAGAATTCGTTTTTGACGTAGAATACGTCCAAGGAAAATTAAATGTAGGAGCTGATGCGTTATCTAGAATAAGCATAGACTCCGAAACCTTAAAGAATATTCAAGCATTAATCATACAGACAAGATCACGTACGAGAAAGCAACATGAAAATAATCAAGATCCATTGCCGACACGCAGTGATGCGCCCGAGTCTGATCAACTTAAGGCGTATGAGGCACTGAACTCGCATGAAGTCTTCGATTTACCAAAACTGATTTTAGAGCTGGTGCGCGACAACTCTTATTTCAGACAGATAAAAATAACAATTACAAATAAAACAAGGAAACGTCAGCTAGCGACGTCTGAAGGTAAGCTCATACCTGAAAATGAAAAATTTGCAAATATTTTAAAAGAAATTGAGAAAATGGCCAAAAACTTAAAAATATCCACTTTAGCTCTAGCGCTAAATAGTGATATTTTCCAGATTGTAGGACCGCAATTCTTCAAGGAGAACTGCGAACAACTGGAATCGTTAAAGATAATATTGTATCAACCTCGGAAGTTGATAGAAAATAAAAATGAGCAACAAGAAATTATAAAAGCAAATCACGACTCTCCCATAGGTGGACACATCGGTGTACACAGATTATATAAAAAATTAAACAACCTTTATCATTGGCCTAAAATGAGGCAAACCATTCAAAACTATGTGAAAACATGCATTAAATGCAAAGAGAATAAACACGGGGTGAAAACAAATGAAAACTTTGTTTTCTCCCCGGTAACACCTAAAACTTTTGACTCCATAACAATGGATACCATTGGACCGTTTAACAAGTCCAATACAGGAAATAGATACGCATTAACCATACAATGTGATCTATCCAAATACATTATCATTAAACCAATAGTAGATAAATCTGCAAACTCGATAGCAAAAACATTTGTAGAAAATTTAATTTTAGTTTACGGAGCACCATCTGTCATTAGAACAGATCAAGGCACCGAATATAAAAACGAACTGTTAGAAAAAATCTCACAGTACCTACATGTCAAACAACAATTTAGTACTCCTTATCACCCACAAACAATCGGAGGATTGGAGCGAAACCACCGTTGTCTAAACGAATATGTTAGGCAATTTATTAACGATGCACAAACGGATTGGGATGAATGGCTACCATACTATGCATTCTGTTATAATACAACACCACACACCGACATGCATTACACACCTTTTGAATTAATATTTGGTAAAATCTGCAGCCTTCCGCACAACATAAAGAACGCCACTTTAGTAGAACCAATATACAACCCAGATTCCTATTATCAAGAACTAAAACACAAATTGCAAAAAGCAACCATTATAGCCAGAGAAGCAATAAACAAGGCAAAATCCAGAAGGAATGAAACACAAACAACTAATTCAAATCCAATCCAGGTACAGATAGGGGATAAAGTAATGCTAACAAACGAAAATAGAAGAAAGTTTGATAAAGTGTATAAGGGTCCTTATATCATTGTAAAAATTGAGCACCCAAACGTTATCATAAAGGACAATACGGGTACCATCACCACAGTACATAAAAATAGAATCATAAAGGTTTAAGCTTCCCCTACGGAGGGAAGGGATATTAATGAAATTTTAATGATATAAGTAGCATAATGAAAAAAAAAAAAAAAAATTTAGATTTAGAGATACACAATGTAATGAATAGATTTTAAGCACAAAAACAATAATTAAAATAATAAAATAACAGCCCATCAGATGTCATACGGTCCGCCGAATGGCAAAGCCATTCTCTTTAACGGGGTAGGTGTAGCATCCCTGCTACCTCCTATAGGAATTTCCTTCTTGCAAACAGGAATTCCCTTTCTTATAATTTCAAATCGGTTAAGTTCATTTGCTTAACAAATGAACAACATTCGCGGCCTTGGAAAAACCGTGCTAGCAATGTTTTGCTGCGCGGTGCGACCTTTTATATTTTTATGCTTCCGCCTGATGTGCAACTCGCACAGAAGGGCGTGTTTTGCTTAGCGTGCGACCCTTGCGACGGGCGCAGGTAAAACACTTTTATTATTGTTTAGCGTTTGCGCTTGCTTGCCAGACGCTTTGGGAAAACACACCGTATGGCGTCTGATAGCATTTTTACTATATAAGAATTAGGCAGAGAAAATAAAGTCAAGTCTGAAGATAGCCGTAGAACGGTCAACAACATCTACTGGTACTGATAGTCCTGGTGATGACAATCCCTTTCTATACAAGTGATACCAAAAACGGCAATGGTAGAGAACAACAGTTCTAGTGGGTGCTCATTATGCCCCAGGGGGTTGTCATTGTGCCCCACACACTGACCGATTTTTAGTTTTTGAAGCATGAATTTAAATTGCAATTTTCGTCATCATGTCAATTATTTTTCAATTTCTTAACAGTCTGCCTTTGATTATCGATAGTGAATGTATGTTTTGCAATGACGACACTTTAAAAATTCATTCATTTTGGGTGCTTAAATCAGCCAACAAGTTAGGGTGCTCATTATGCCCCTAATACCCCTACATACTATGAGAATAAAAGGAATTTAAAATTAGCTAAGCCCATCATGTACTTTCTCGAATCACTCTAGAAGTCGATGGCAAACCCAATAGAAGTCAAATCATATACCTTAATGACCAGAGCCGAATAACTTCCGTTAACCTCCGCGAAAGTGGTCAGTTTATTGACCATCGGACGATAGTCATTAATACGGTACATGTACGGTAACCATAATGAGGGTTCTCCGTAACATTGAATAACATCTTTTTCTCTATACACCCAATTCTTTTTTTGCACGGACTTTTTTTACACGGATTTTTTTTTGCACGACTTTTTTTGCACGGTTTCTCGAAATAACACGGTTTTTCTAAAATTTTACCAACAACAGTTGTACACCCAATTCTTTTTTTACACGGATTCTAGTACGCGGAATTCTTTTTGCACGACTTTTTTTGCACGGTTTCCCGAAATAACACGGATTTTTTTTACACGGTTTCTCGAAATAACACGGTTTATTTTTGCACGGTATTTTTTTACACGGGACGCATCCCCGGTGTAAAAAAAGAATTGGGTGTAAATGACTTTGAACGAGTGTGTGAAATGATTCAGGGCGAGACAAACGCAGACTGTGACTGTTGCCGGCGACCTGCAAATATGCCTTTCTTACCCCGTTCGAAAGGTGCCGGTCTTACTCCCAAGGCACGTTTTTTAAGAAGACGATTTTTATACATTTATTAATCATATTTCTACTTAAATCTCACTTATGAAAAACAATGCTAGCTAGAATATATAAAATCTTAAAATTTGGTTTGAAACTTTTTCTGAGAAATAAAGCTTAAAACCTACTCGCGAAAAGTTACAACGGGCTGCGCATCAGCGACACTCGCGTTTATTTTGTTTATTATTTTGATATTTTACGATTTATAGTAAGCTCGATCTGTTTTAAAACATCTGAAATAATAAATACAAATATGTTGAGTCTTTAATAACACAATTGATTAATGCATTCTAGTAAAACTCTATGCGTGCTTGTCTTATCCCCTGTGCCGGTCTTACCCGCACGACTCCTACCTTAAAATAATTAAATGTCTAAAAAACGACAAAGCGGAACCATGTGGAAGATTTTTCGATTCCACTATATTCTGTGATGTTTGACCTATCTGATGGTGATTGAAATTTTGCCGGGACATGCTCGAAAGGTTACCAAAACATTGATTAAAGTATTAAGATCTTACCACTATTTTTGGGGTAATTTTCGTAATCACTATTCGTATCGAAGACATTCATTAATTTGATGCAATTATACATGAAAACTATTGAATAACATCCTTCTTTGCTGATAAATACTTACCCATGGTGAATAGACACTATTTCTATGGTGGTCTATGGTGGGTACATCAGCTTTTGCAAAAATACTGTATGAAACATGCAATAAATCGGAGCTTCAACTTTTGTCAAGTTTTCCTAAAGAACTACCAGCCGAAAACTTGCACGAGTTATGATGACCTCCTTAACTTCGCCTATCGTTGGGGCTGGCACCTCTTCTCCGTTTGTTGCACCGTTGAAATCGCTTTCCCGCCGCCATGGTTCTCCGCTTGGCCGCCATTCAGGTGTTAGTCGAAGTGCTGCTTCCACCTATCGGTCACCTCACGATCAGGGATGCCACATATAATTCTGTGTTTTTTGTTGGAAAAATCTGGCCATCTGTACAACAAGGAAAAATATCTGTGCAAACATCTGTCCAATGTAGAACAATGAGAATGAAAGAGGTGGAGAGTCATTTTACCGACTATTTCCGTCTCTTTCACTCTCATGTAAAAGTTCAAAAATCTGTTTAATCTGTGTAATTGGCAAAAATCTGTATTTTATACATACAGATTCTGTACAGGCGATTTCATTCAAATATCTGTTAAATACAGAATAATCTGTGCATGTGGCAACCCTGCTCACGATCGTCTATCAGAATACTGCCAGTCTTATCCCGCAACATTTCGGCTCGCGGCACAAAGGCTTTACGGAATTCGTTCAGTTTCTGGTAGAACTTTCGCGTTTCCTGAGAACGGTGCAGCCGCTCCAACTCTGCATATTCCTGCTCTTCCAGGTAACGCTTTTTCTCTCGAAAGATTTGGTTTCGCTGCATCTTCTTCTGTTTGTGTCTTTCCACGTTTTGACGTGTGGCACTGCGCATCTTGGCCGCCCGCGCAGCGTTCTCCTCATCAATCACCCTTTTACATTCATCGTCAAACCAATCGTTTCGCTGATTCCGGGCCACATGCCCGATGGAGCTCTCCGCTATACTGCTGATGGCTGTTTTGATAGTGTTCTAACAGTTCTCGAGAGGGGCTTCGTCCAGCTCGTCCTCTTCCGGCAGCGCAGTTTCGAGTGAATGCGCGTAGTTTGCGGCGACGTCTGGCTGCTTCAACCGCGCGAGATCTAACCGAGGCTGGCGTCGGTATCGAATGTTGTTTACAACGGAGTTTGGGCATCATAACCATCACTAGGTAGTGGTCCGAGTCAACGTTAGCGCTTCGATAGGGGGCCCTATTCCCACAGTCACCTCACCACACCTTACTTCTCTCACGCGCCCTATTCTGACAGTCACCTCACCTCACCTAACGGCTCCCCGTTTGATATGTGCAGTCACCCAGACAGGCTTGCCATTTCCTCACTCATTGTGCAAAAAGTGCAACTTTTTTCATTCAACACAATGAGCAGAACTGCTGCCACAAATGAGAAATACATCCACGCAATGAGGAACAGACCAAAAATAAAGAGAAATATAAACAAACTTTATATTCTCATTGTGCGCTCGTACTGCAGCAAGCAACGGCACGGGAATTACATTGTTGCCATATCTATCATCCACCATCGTCATATGCAACATTTTTTGCACTGTTGCCGCTGCGAGAAGTCTAAACAGTTTTTTTTTGTGCCATATCATGGGCAGCCAAAAAGTTGCACTTGGTTGCTCAGTTTATTCCTCAATGAGAAGAACAATGAGCGGTTGCTGAGCAATCGCGATCAGTAAAAAAGAGAAAAGTTCAAACAAAACGGAGCAACATAAATCGCGACTGAGTAGTGTGAATTTTTCTCTTCTTTTTTATTCTGAGGAGAAATCATCCCTGCACCCAGGTAAGCGGGGTCACCTAGGTGAGAATCGCAAATTGTCACCTTACCTGAAAAATTTAGGTGAGGTGACTGTGAGAATAGAGCCCAGGATCTGACGTCGATGTCTGAGAAGTGCCGACTGTCGTTCAAAACGTGGTCGATCTGTGACTCTGTCTGATTTGGTGACCTCCAGATGAACTTGTGATGGATTCTGTGCTGGAAAAAGGTACTATCGTACGGCAATGTTCTTGGAGGCGGCAAAGTCGATAAGTCTTAGGCCCATTTTATTGGTCCGCTGGTGTGCGCTGAACCTTCCAATCACCGGTTTGTATTCCTCCTCCTGGCCGACCTGAGCAGTGGGGCCCTATTCTCACAGTCACCACACCCAAATTTTTTGGGTGAGAGCACAATTTGCGATTCTCGCAGTCACCTAGTTGACCCCGCTCACCTGGGCGACGGTACAAAACAAACGGGGAGCCGTTAGGTGAGGGGAGGTGACTGTGAGAATAGGGCGCGTGAGAGAAGTAAGGTGAGGTGAAGTGACTGTGCAAATAGGACCCTTGAAATCCCCGATGATGATCTTGATATCATGTTTTGGGCAGCGGCAGTCTTGGCATTCCCCTCAGTGTATGCAAGAGGCGCGCGCAAAAATCACCACACACTTCCATTCCTAGCGACAGCAGAGCGTGCGATGGCGTATACACCACTGTCTAACGTCCCGCATGTGCACTGCAGTTTGGATTGCCTACTTTCAACACACACCCTTGCTTTGAATCACCAGTGTGCGGAATAACGAGGGAGAATAACTCTGCTGTGATCGCACCGCAGTGAGCACTTCTGCGAAATAAGCAAGCAAGCAAAAACTGCAATTTGATAGTCCTCTAAGCATTGAATGGTATACCTTATTGATGCATTTAATAAATCAGTCGTGTTTTGTAGCAACATTTGACAATTTTAAATACGCAGAATGCCAAATTTGAAACAAACTATGGATTTATAAAATGAATAGCCTACACATCAAATTTAACAATGCATGCATAAAGGTTATATGTACAAGCAAATCATTCCAATGTTTCAGCTGAGAAAAATATACAAACGAATGTCTCATTTATAGTTCTCAAAATTAGAAATAATTGTTGCACCATTTATTTCATTACTTTAATTTGATTATTACAGGACGGACTCGATTATTCGGATGAAATTTTTTTTATAATGTTAGTCACGTTCTGAACGTAAACACATTTCAAAAAACCCATTTAAATTTTTTTTTCACCCGAATAACCGAGTCCTAACTAACAGTTTATGCAATTTGTACTTTATTTCATTATATACTGTTATAACTGTTAAAAATATCAGTTATGTAAGTATCGGTGCAAGTTATTCCTTAAATGTGAAAAATACTTTTATGACATTTTGGAAAGAAAGTACTGCCAACTGCAACTGAAAGTACTGTAAAATTAAATCAAATGCATATTAGTGCATGGGATCTTATAACAATTCTGTGAATAAAAATGACTCAAGTTTTTATTATTAATAGTTATCTAAAAGTATAGTTTTTTAAATTAAAAAAAATTGATTATTTTAGGAGTGCCAAATCTTTTTTTACAGATGGCTTAGCTTTCTGGTTATTATAGGTTATTATATGCCTTTCGGATGACAAGTTTCGTTCAGAAGTTAGTACAGAAATTTTAATTCAAACTTGAATCATTTTAGCACCCTACAAACAACAATTCAATTGATCGAGATACCATACTGATTCCATTGGGCTTAGTGTTGAGACTACGAGATCTCAATGCTCCAAAAATTACTTTCTAACAGTCTCCTCTAGCTATGGTTCGAAAAAACGACGACTGGCTTGTTGTCATTCTTGTACGACTTGTACCTATATATCATCATACCAAGTATGCGTAGAAGATTGAACAATTTGTGAGTTGTTCTTATTTAATTATAAGATTTAAATTGAAACTATTTCAAAGATCTCACTTTCTAAGAAATTTTTTGGTAACTCAATAAAATAGGAGAACATTAGCAATTGCAATTATTTGTCTATATTGATTTTGATTAAAATAAAATAATAGTTCAATATCCTACATTTTTATTTATGAAATTCGTGGCATAATAAAAATTCTTACATTAGATGGATTAAATCAGAGCCTTCGTGTTTCTTTAACTCTCTATCTGGTGCTCCCCACCGCCTTTTGGTGGGCTCCGTACATATTCAATAACTTTGTACGACAATACAGTGGGATTCAGAATTTGACAACAAATGCGTGTCGCCTATGCCTATGCCAAAGTTGACATCCATTTTTGATATGAAAAAATTGAATATAAATGCGTTAGAAATTGACTAAATATGAATAATCAACGATTTTTCTACGATTGTAACTATTCGAGAGCTATTCGAGTAAGACGTAGTCCTACGGCAATAAAAATATTATTTGAAACACTCTATAACCACAAAATGTTTTCAAGAATATACTGAGGGCATCATTTTTTCGTCCTTTCGAACATGTATGCGGAAACTGATAAATATTTCAGCATCTTTTTGGAAGTGCAAACCTATTGAAAAATTTAATAAAAGTGGGTCAAAACTAGTTAATACATAAATGATTTTTTACGATTGCAACCATTTTATACTAAAAAATCCGACGAAAGCTATCAAGCCGACGCAAGCTATCAAGCCGACGCAAGCAAGTTTTTGACACCCTGCGGTAAGACGTAGTCCTACGTCCATAAGAATATTACCTTTCAAAACATTCCACAACTACAATTGTTTTTTCATGCACTTACTGATGTCATCATTTTGGGTCATTTTGAACATGCATGCGGAAATTGATTGATATTTAAGCATATCTTTGGAAGCGAAATACGTCTTGTTGCCAAAAACGAATACTTTTGTTGCCAAAATCGGTCCGTGCCAAAATCGAAATTCCACTGTATTTTATAGGCGCGCGAGAAAACTTTAAGGTGAAATTAGTGATCATTAAGATATCATCATTTTATATTTGTATTGTTTTGCGAATAGAATAGAAACTGTGCGACAAATAACCAAACGCATTGTGTGTGTACATGCAGTTTGACGAGAAATGTTATTAAAAAACGGGAGTATTGTATAACATATGATGAACATTTCAGCTAAAGTCACGCGAGAGCTTAACACAAAATTCGCCTGTATTCTTTACCCAACGTAATGTTGCCATATCTTCCGTTAGATTTCTTTACTACATGTCGAAAAAGCCACAATCTTAGCATTTTGTATGGCACCACTGTGTTACTACGAGCAAGAGACAAAAGAAAGAATACAAGAATCCCCCTGCCGCATGAAATAGATGCACGCTGAAAAATCGATACGCTCATTTACCGGAATGATTTTGGAATCATCTGGTTTGCAGTCGGCATGCATTTCGTCTTATGTTTAAGAATAAAGTAAATAAAACCTGCCAGATTTTTATATGGAATGGCTTATATGAGTAAAAGTCGTTAAAATGCAAATTTTTGGTGAAAAGTTCGGTGGATGAAAACTGCGCAAGTTTTTACGCCAGTTGTACATACATATTTTTCATAGTGCATGCAGAGTGTCTTTTGCATGCGCAAATGTAGATTAGCTGCTCGTGTGCTTTTATATTTTGTAAATTTTTGCCAGCTGCGGAGATATATTGACAGAAAGTGAGCCAGATATGGATGTGCTACAATTAAATGTTTCCAACTACTGCTTTTCAAGTGAAGTGAAGGGCCGGTTTTGTTTAAAATATGCAAGGAAAATGCGATACGCGATGAGGCTAGTGTTGTGTGTGTGTTTTATGCTTTATGTTTTATGCTGAGATGATGTTGAAGGGCATGTGCTCATAAGCAGTTTTTTCATCAGAAAAGCATTTTTGTCGATGGAACTGAGTTGCATATTAAAGATTATCGATAATGTGAGACAAATAAACATTTATCCTAGCGAATCTACTGTACTACATTTAAAAAATTGCAACTAAAGAGCCATTAAGACCTATTTACCAACACACTCAAAGCAATCAGGGTAGTCATGAATACATGATGAGGGCTAATTTCTCGTTAAACTTACAAAAATCAGCATAACGTCATACTTCTATCGGCGATACAATTTGATTTACACCCTGAATTAGAAAAAAATCTAGCAAAATAGCAAAGTTTTTTATCGTCCTTAATTAATTGTTTATAAAGAAATGGTTATCGCGGTCGTGGCACCTGGGTACAAAAAATATGCAAACAGTCTATTAAAATACCTTTCTAAGTTTTGACTGAGATATGGCAATTTGAATTTTGCGGTCAAATTGACCGCACACCATACAGACAACCTGAATTTTTTCTGCAGAGACAGAATGTGAATGCTCTGCTGCATCGAAAACGAAGCGCCAGTGAAAGCTCTGCAGAGTAGTGCACACCAGTGCGATTTGTGGTGAGAGAACATACGGGCTCTTGAGTGGCGTATTTGTTGGGTGTGTGATTCTAAATTGCACCGCTGTTGTTTCACGCATACACAGCTATACACTTTATTTGCTAATCCCTTTAAGCAAGCGTTCGTTTTTTGCGCGCCGGTGCGACTGTATCGATCTCCGCAGTGAAAGAAATACACTTACATATTGGTGTTGCACCTCAGTGATATGCCAAGACTGGGCAGCGGTCGTATTCACTCTCTAACTGCGCGTAGAATTCGTCCTTGTCGTCATCGGTAGGGGAATGTCATCGTGGTTGGGCCATCTTTTGGTCCACAAATCTCATTTCAAAAGAAACTTTGGAAATTTAACAAAGGTCTTATTAATAGTTCGTATTTAGACCTTTGTATTTGGACCTTTGTTAAATTACCAAAGTTTCTTTTGAAATGAGATTTTTGGACCAAAAGATGACCCAACCACGACGACATTCCCCTACTTCTGAGGTAAGGGCTGTGCACGTTGATGATGCTTATATTGAAGAATCGGCCTTTGATTCTCAACCTGCACATTCGAGGATTGATTGGCCACCACCCAATCACCTATGTCCGCATCTCGCCCAGCACTATGAAAGCTATACCCAGCTCGTGTGTTGCCGCAGCTCTGGTAGATGGTATGTCCATCTCTGAACGTACGTACCGTTGAACTCTTCCTGCACACCTCCTGCACCGCTACGATGTCGAACTTGCGGCTCTTCAATACGTCGGAGAGCACTCGAGTGCTCCGATGGAAGTTGAGAGATCGGCAGTTCCACGTCCCGAGTTTCCAATCCATAGTCCTTTTTCGCTTAAAATATGGCCATGATGGAATTCGGATTTTGTCGCTTCAATACCATCCTCACAGAGGGTTATCAACTTCGGTAGCATCTTATTAAGTCTTGCTTCAGTAACAGTTTGCACTTAACACGGCATGTATACGTATCTCCAAGTGACGTTCTACATGATCCACCATATCCTTCTTAGTAAACCATGTGATGACATTGTACGGATTAAGTGTCTCAACCGTCTCAACGCCAGAATACTATCAAGTATCAACTATATCGGTCGGAGAGAATGGTGGACTTGCTGTGTATGATTGAATATCAACTGGGTCGGATATTGATCGGTGAACATCAGAGCGAGTTGATTGATATTGATTTGGCTACGTACAGTGAGGCGGTGTTTGTCCCGGCAGGACAGAATGGGTGTGCAATTTTGCGGAGTCACACCCGATATCTAGGCGGTGATCGTACGAAAAATTACCCTGCGAGATCCAAATTCGCTGTCTGTCGAACATGAATTGACGACGCATTCCGGGAGTTTGTGATGTGCAAGGCTTTTATTTCATTTTTAGTGGCAGACAGTGGAGCCGCAACTGTTGAAATTTTCACCGTCTAATTGTTCTAGGCTGGCAGTTGTTTCCCCATTAAAGCAGCTTCGGCTCGTAGATACGGTTGTGTCGATTTTACTGCCTCCCCTTACAACTGGGACTAGCTGGTTGAGCGACTGGCCAAAGTGTATCAGGGTGGCAACTCAATCTGTGATTTCAAATTCCTGGTTTTTCCCGGTTTTCCTGGTTGATTTTTGAAAAATTCCTGGTTTTCGAATATAACTCAAAATTAGCATCAAGAATGGAAAAATATAAGTTTTTTGTGTTGAATATTATGCTGGAAAGTTTGCTGGGTTATCTATTCCCTTTTACTAAATGTGAAAGAGTAAACATAAAAATTTATATTTGCTACACTGACTAGGATTGAAACCAGCGGTGAGTCTTCTCTAGCAGATTTTTCTCATGAAAATGCGTCGGCGACGTTAGCTAAAGGCAAACATTATGAGAAAAATCGGCGAAAGAAGCAAAATCGGACAAGACACTTTTTCTCGTTCGGGTCTGTCTTTTGCAGACCTGCGGTTCCAAGTTAGGATGGTAAGCCGTCATTTTACGGCATCTTTGAAAGATGCACTTTTCAGAGGCCTGCGCAGGGCTCTGTATGCCATTCCCCCAAACTCATTCATGCCTACTTATAAGGGACATGGATTAAGATGTTGGGTGGAATGGCTTAACTCTTGCAGTTTAAGCAGTTTTTAAGCAGTTGTCTCCATTCAACTCAGTCCACTCCATGGGTCACTCATCGCTAATTTCCCAGCAGTTACAAGTCGCTTTTGATATGGTTGAGCAATCTAGCACGTCGATCCCACCGAGTACTTGTGGGGTTGTTGAAAAGACCAGGTTTTGTCGCACTGTCATTTGGCATCCTTACGACTTGCCCAACCCACCGCAGCCTACTGACTTTGGCCAGATATACGATTGCAATCTCTCCAAGAAGTGTATGTAGCTCGTGATTCATAAAACGTTCCCTCTCTCCGCTTTCAGTTTATGCTCCGCCAAATATCATCCGCAGCACCTTCCGGTCAAACACGACAAGAGCGCGTATTTCCATTATGAGTGACGTCACAGCTTCAAGTTTGTAAAGAACTACCGGTTAAATGAGGGTTTTGTACATTGTCAGCTTCGTACAAGCGGCGTATGCTCCTTGATCACAGCGTTTTGCGAAGGGCAGAGCAGGTCCGATTTCCTGGATTTCCTACTTGAATGCACCAATTTATTAAGAATATTGCGCAACAAAAAAATGTTCGATATACAGTGAAGCTGTTCAGAAAATCTCTAGTGAAAATTGACGGAGTATTCTAGAGAAATATCAGAACACACCACCGAAGAAGGATTCGTTCGGGTGCTAATACAAACTGGAATAGAAATAACTTTCTGATTAGTTAGAATAGCCTGTTGACAGGGCTGAGCCAATTCTACGGGCTCCAATCATCTCTTCGATCTAAAAAGTAAATATACGCTGTACTAGTTATGCGATGAATAGTTCATGAAGAATGAAGAAATCGTTGCATTGCCAGAACCAGTCCAAGCTGCTGTCGAATTACTGTAACGGAAAAATTGCAAACTCTACGACTCTAGAGCTGCTCTCGGAACACCTCTCAGGTATCGCACAACTGCTGTTCGATTTACTGTATTGGTAGAATTTCAGAGAAAGTTCATATATTTAAATTTATTCGTTTTATAATTAACCGCCCTATTCGTGATTTAAAAACAAATGACTTTGTAATATTCTTCAAGACATCAAGGATGTTTTGTTAGTAAAATTCTGTAAGGTACTTCCTTTATCCGAGGACACTGAATGAAAATTCTTTGCCTCCGCAAATTTTTTCATTAGAATTTATTCATTAACATTTGTTCTCGTTTAAGAGACGACATGATAAATTCTCTTCGCGTTTTAAAACTTAATTTTTTTAATGAACTAGTCAATTAGTTATGCCGAAAGAAATTGAGTACCATTGATTATGGAAAAATCTGCTTCAAATCATAAAATTTTTAAATGTAGTTTTCGATTATTAACTTTTACCGGTTTTCATCAATACCGAAAAACCGGTTTTCGAAATACCGCCCAGTATTGGCATCTCTATACGGGAGTATAGGTTTTCTTTTATTTAAATGTTTTTCTGAAGTTTTCTTTCCCCCGTCCAAACCCTCCCATTCTTCCTGATCCTTTTCCCTTCCCATCAGGGAAATGATGATGAGAAGCGGTGAGGCACAAATGTCCAAAATAAATATGAAGAACGTGCCACCCGAGCCAAAAATACCTTCTGAGGATTGAAACCACCCGTTTCCATAAGTTAACTCAATCTAGTACGATTAACTACTTTAAAGAGAAATTTCGTACTTATTTAAAATTTAAGTCATTCTGTAACTCGAATTGAGAGCTTGCTATTCAATTTTGTAAAATTAAGAGTTGCGGAATGTGGCCACAGATTACTTCACAGACCCTTGCCCAACAACTTGTCTTGCCAGTTGGCTCAACGGGTAAGAAAAGCTAGCAGCTTGTAGCTCCAAATACTGGAACTAATCGAGGTCCAAGGGGCTTACGAGGCTCAGAGCGAATAAACAATAAAAACGATCGCATCCTGATTCCAAACACGGCGAAAACCAAGATTGAGTGTGCACGAACCAGGGCGAACCAGGGCGAATGATACTCCAAGCTGGAAAGAGCTGTTCAGAAGTTCTGTAAACGCGACAAAAGAGCCAGGGTCAACTAACTAGTTGAAGAGGGTCATTACCAGCAGACATATCCACTTATTGTAGAAAATTTTTGCTACCTTAGTGGAGTTAGCACCAATGCGAGGATGTCGCCACGGGCAGAGCTGGCTAATTACTGATCGACCGTCCGACCGACCGAGACAAGCCTAACTGTTAACATTTAAACAACTCTTCCGAGTCTCAAAATCTGCAGACTAGAAAAATCAGCAGCGCGTGATGCCCATAGTACGTCGCATCGACCGTGTCAACCCGGTGGTCATTAATAGAAATTGTATATATGAAGTCTTGTAAATCACCAGGAATAGTCTGTATTTTAGCCGAGATGCTGAAAGCTTGCCCAGTATCGCCATCGCAAATGTTGCATCAACTCTTCAGCAATATCTGGGAAACTGCAACATTTCCGGTGGATTGGATTCCTTCTTCAACCCTAAAAGGGTTGCTACAGGAGTGAGACAGGGTTACAAACCTTCATCGCTACTGTTCTTCGTCGTTATGGATAAAATTTTAATTGGCTTTGATACCAAACCTGACCGAGGATTACCCTGAAACTTTTTGACAATGGAGTAATTAAATGATCTCGACCTGGCCGACGACATTCTCTTACTCTCTCAATGGCAATATGATATGCAGAGAAATTTAGATGGACTCTGCTACAATTCCAGGTCTTTGCGACCATAGTCAACGTCGCAAAGACCAAGTCAGTGAGAGTGAACAATAACAATTCCTCCAATTTCACAGTAGAGGTTGAGGAGGTGGAAGATTTTGGTAGCCAGACAACCCCAGATGGTGGTACTAAGACCGATATAAACACACAAATCAGGATGACTAGCGGCGATTTTTTGGATCTTACTTTGGAAAGTTTGGTGCTCAAATCAGATCACTTTACCGACTCAAACACGGATTTTCAATTCTAACGAGAAATCCGGTCTATTGCCTGCGAGACGTAGTGCGTATCTATCAGCGGAGACAACTGCAGGTCTTGATTAATCGTTGCCTGAATACACTATTCGGGCTTAGTGGTCTAACACTCGATCGTTGATCGAGGTCACCAGCGCCAGATAGAAACAGATTTGGGATCGTAGGTAGAGGTGGATCTGACATATTTTGAGAAGAGAATCGAAAGAAATCGGCAGGAAACCTGGACTCAAATGTAATCCATAGGGAGAGCAGAAGAGGCAAACCTAGAGCCTAATGGCGGGCTACGCCGTCAACGTCAGTCAATTGATTCAGACTATTGGTGCAAACCTCTCCTAGCGACAGGTGAAAGTCAGGGCATATGACCGTCGCCAGTTGAGAAAGCAGACTTTTTAATTTTGGTCGAACCAACGGACATGGCCACACAAGTAATTAAGCAATCAGCAAGCATCTAATTTTTTTCCTGGTTTTTTCCCGGTTTTTCCTGGTGAAAAAAAATTCCTGGTCTTTTCCTGGTTGAGTTGCCACCCTGTGTATGCACTGCGACTATCTTAGGCCAAAGCCAATCAATCCTGAAATTACAGCCTCCATGAAGAGCCGAGGCTCCATTGTCTATGCACCGAATCCGAAAACATCATTTCTAAATTAAATTCCCTGCATTATGGAAAAAATCGGCCACAAGCCAGAGTTCAACACCGGCAGCGGGCAAGGTACAGAAAGGTTCTAGGCAAAAGGCAAGGCAAAATATTGGTTCCCCGTTGCTGTCGTCGTGTGGAGATAAAATATAGCAAGCTCGGTTGTGGGTATTTCGACTTTGAACAGCACAATCAAACCGTATTCGTTGGTTTAGAAGCCATTCTTTCAAATGCCTACTGCAATGCAATACTTGACTCTTTATTTTATTTATCCGTCGAGGAAAGGAATTTGGTCGCATTGTTGCGCGAAGGAGTTCATTCTGGCCTGTGAGCTTTGCTTTTTGCGCCACGTGCTATGATGTTGGAACTTGAAATCAAGCTTGCCAGACTAGCAACTTTCTGTACTTGTTACGTACCGTCCTGGCAATAATGGCAAGTTTAATTCAAAACTGGAATGCTTTCATTCTGCATCAAATGCACAACGAATTCTTGGAGGCGTCTAATTTCACAAATTGTCATAAATAGTGTTTTGTGGGCGTTTGAATAGAATTATTGATATTTAAATTAAGCATTGTTCACATATTTTAACAAAGTCACTTATAGAAGTAAATCATTTTTACAGATAACAATAGCAGCTGCCGAAGATTAACCGAGATAGACCAAGTTCCAGCGGATGGTCAACTAAAAAACAAATCAGCTCACAGCAAGGCGAACTGTTCGCTCTCTGGTTCAAAGCCACCAGCAGTTCCCGAGATGACGATGGCAAAGGCAAAACTGGCGTAGGATGGTAGCGTTTCGGAGCAAAAGAGCGATGCAATCGCCGCATTAGCGAGTGTCGCGGAGAAAAAAAACAACTATCCGCGGCCGGTGTTAGTTTGTCGTCTGCGCTGCCGGCCGGAACCGGCAAACTTTCGTCTGACGGTGACAGTTTTAGCTCAAGTATTGGATGGCTTTGGATTGTGATTCTGTGGATCTAGTTTCATCGGTTTTGAGTGCTATCGATCAGCAAGATAGTGACAGTGTGGTTGGGTACAGTTGCGGCGCGATTAAGCTACTTTTTTTCTCCTAAATCAAAGTCGAATTCGGTACTGTCGTGGTCGCTACTGTATATAAAAAAAGGCCACACACATTTCTGGACACGAAACGATTACTAGTGCTTTGATTGCTGCGCTGAAGCATGGCAGTCAAAATTCGTTCAAAGAGCGCAACAATCCAACAATGCATATTCTGGCGTGTAATTTACTGACCCGAGGTTATAGCGATAAAAACAGTGGTCGGAAACTTTGGTTCGTGCTTATAAAGACGATGTGATGAACGATCGTATTAGAGTTGATTATGAGAATTGCGCCCCGTTTACCGACAATTGCGTGGATGATTTCGGAACGAAGATTCCACCGAAGTGGATGTACGTTGTACGTTGGACCCGAGTACCGGAAACAATTTTGTTTCCATCGATGATAAGCATTCAACCGAAAGTGGCAAGCACCTGATTGCTCAACTCGTAACTTCTTGAAGATTCCCTCGCTGGCTTGCGATATACCGGAGCTACGTTGCTATCCTGTTGACTTTTATTCTGATAATGTAACCGGTCATAATGCGAAAGATAATGAAGTTCTATCTAACCTGGTTAGATGAGACTTAGAACTAAGCCGTTAATTAATATTTTTATGATTTGTCTCAAAATGAGCAACTGTAAGAAGAAAAAAATCCTAACTATAATAATGAAATATATTGACATTCAAATAAAAAATAAATATATAAATAAAAAATCTGACAATAAAATAAATTTGAAACTTTGATTTTTGTTTAGCTATTTGCTCTAAAAATCCCACGAGAAAAGGTGACGTTTAACAACATTACTGAAAGATTTTGAGGGATCTTCGTGTTCCCTTAATAATGTATATGCTATTGCGGTTGCTGCGCCGAAAGGATTGCGACTGCTGAGCTTCTGTCTAACTGGTCAACAAAGATGCAACCGATGATGGCACGCACCATGATTCAGCTGTTCCGGTATTTTTTACGTCCTCGTAATCACTGCGGAGAATTTCCACCAAACACCCTCCCTCAGTGATCCAGTATCGATATTTCGCTTTGAATGCTAAAACGACGAACAGCAATGGCAATGACTACGTTAAGCTATTTCCAGAGGTGGGCACAATTCCGCTAATCCGCTAACAGCTAATTAGCTCAGCTAACATTTTGGTTAGCGGTTAGCGTTTTCGCTAATTTTTATAACCGTTAGCGTTTTTGTTAGCTTCCGCTAAATTTATGTACCGCTAAATAAACCGCTAACTTTTTTTTGGCAGAAGGAAAATTTGGCTTCGGTTGAAGGATTCCAAATTCCAAACTTTTGTACGTACTTTACCAGCCAAGAGCCGGGGTGGCTCTTACCGTATCAAGAATTCCTCTCCATTGTACTTCTGGGGTGACATTGCGATTCTCGTTTCGAGTGATTTTGGTTCGTTTCGCCCATTCGTTTAACGTGGTGGAAACGAACCAAAATCACTCGAAACGAGTCCTGGGCTACTCGTTTCCAAATCGTTACGCGTCTCGGCACATGCAAGTCGGCTTCAACCTGGTCAAGCCATCTAACTCGTTTGGCCCCTCTATTCCTGGTGCCGGTGGGGCTCTTGTAGAGAACAGATTTTACTGCACAATCGTTCGGTATCCTTGCGATGTGGCCGGCCCACAGTAGTCTCCCAACTTTTTCCAAATAGTGACTACAACTCATGGTGCATACGCCTATGCCACTCTCCGCTATCCGTTTGTACTCCGCCAAAAATAGTTCGCAATACCTTTCGTTCAAATACGGCAAGTGCACTTCCGTAAACAAAGTTGCTGTCTCAAGTCCGTAGAGGACTACTTTTGTACGCGGGCTCAAATAAATCGATATTTAAAAAAATTCGAGGCCTCCTACATTCACTGAAAACATCAAGGGAGATTTTTCGATTTTCTCGGACATCACTAGTTTAATAAATTCATAAGTGTTGGGCCAAGTATCAACGCAATAAAGTTTTCACAACAACCAAGGACAATTATTATCAACAAAACATGTTTTTACAAATTTTCTACCTGCTAATTCCCTTTATTCTGATTTCATTGTATTTTTACTAAAAACTTGAAATTTTATTACTACCTTTGAAACAAAAATTATCTTTTATTGCCGAAATCAGCGCTTTTCGCTTAAGTAATGTTGATCCTACAGTGCTAACAAATTTAGCTGTTAGCGGTTAGCGTTAGCTTCCGCTAAATTGTTGAATGATTTAGCGGTTAGCGGTTATCGAAGCTAACGTTTTGATTTAGCGAATTAGCTGTTAGCGAAGCTAAAATTTCGATTAGCGGTGCCCACCTCTGGCTATTTCATCGAATTACACTTACCGCCTTACCGTATTCACTTAGGTTTCGAGAACGGTCTTGCGAAGTGGTTACTGCTCGTAGTAACAGCAAGTCGTGACGTGGTCCGGAACGCGACCAACAAACTCCTCCGTTGCCGGTATTTTGTACGACAGCCGGTTCACCTTATCATGGAATGTAAAAGCACAGAGAACAGACATCCATTCAGGAACAATTTTTTCGCGAATTCTTGGATAAAATTTCAAATTAAAATCACCTAATATGCTAGCGACACCAGCACTATAGTTTCCCAACTAAATGATTCTTTTGATTTGCACACTGACAACCTTTGGCTCTTCTGGCGCTAGTATATATGGACTATATGCGTTATGCTAGCGCCAGAAGCTAGCTGTTGTGAGTTTAGTGTAGAATTTTATGCGCCTTCAGCGACATCATCACTATAGTTTCCCAACTAATTTGACGTAAGTTTTATCCAAGTGGGGACCTTTCGCTTGGATGTCTGTTCTCTGTGATGTCGCTGAAGGCGCAGAAAATTCTACACTAAACTCACAAGAGCTAGCTTCTGGCGCTAGCATAACGCTCATTGTCCATATATACTAGCGCCAGAGGAGCTAAAGGTTGTCAGTGTGCAAATCAAAAGAATCATTTAGTTGGGAAACTATAGTGGTGGTGACGCTAACATATTAGGCGATTTTAATTTAATATTTTATCCACCCAGTAAACCATTTGGTTTGTATATCTCGATTTCAACTGAGGTATACGAAATCATATCTGAACGAAAAAGTTATATTTCACGCCATATAAGAACATATATGTACCAAAGTGGAGGCGATATACGTGCGAAAATTTTGACTATTTGTAATTCTATTTTGTGCAGTTTTTATAACACGCAACTAAATACTCCTGAATATATGATTAAGATATAATCAAATATTGCAATTGTCTATGCTGCTTTATAATTCACAGTCATGAATTGTATATGAAGACACGCACGACTGCAAAACAACTTATTGTTCACTTCGATTTGACATACTCTAATCATTATACAATTCCAATGTGAAATTGACATGAAAACGATTTATTGTGAACTTTCTATTACGATTTTGTGTTATCTGGGCAAGAATTACCGAAAAATTTGTTCCTGAATGGATGTCTGTTCTCTGTGATAGAACAAAACAAATGTTATCTAAGCGAAAAATAAGAGCATAAACATAGAAAACTTACACGTGCTTACACCACAGAGAACAGACATCCAAGCGAAAGGTCCCCACTTGGATAAAACTTATGTCAAATTAGTTGGGAAACTATAGTAATGATGTCGCCACAGAGAACAGACATCCATTCAGGAACAATTTTTTTGGGAATTGTTGGATAAAATTTCAAATTAAAATCACCTAATATGCTAGCGTCACCACCACTATAGTTTCCCAACTAAATGATTCTTTTGATTTGCACACTGACAACCTTTGGCTCCTCTGGCGCTAGTATATATGGACAATAAGCGTTATGCTAGCGCCAGAAGCTAGCTGTTGTGAGTTTAGTGTAGAATTTTATGCGCCTTCAGCGACATCATCACTATAGTTTCCCAACTAATTTGACGTAAGTTTTATCCAAGTGGGGACCTTTCGCTTGGATGTCTGTTCTCTGTGATGTCGCTGAAGGCGCAGAAAATTCTACACTAAACTCACAACAGCTAGCTTCTGGCGCTAGCATAACGCTTATTGTCCATATATACTGGCGCCAGAGGAGCCAAAGGTTGTCAGTGTGCAAATCAAAAGAATCATTTAGTTGGGAAACTATAGTGGTGGTGACGCTAACATATTAGGCGATTTTAATTTAATATTTTATTCAAGAATTACCGAAAAATTTGTTCCTGAATGGATGTCTGTTCTCTGTGCTTACACTGTCAATAATACATGATTTACCTTTGCGCACAACTACCCGCTTAGGCGCGTCCAGCAGAAATCGAACAAAAATCTGGCAGCGAAAAACTTTTTCTGCCAGGCATTCTGCCAGATTTCTGGCCGCCGTCACCCGTGAAAACTAGCAGAAATGCAACAACCGGTTCTGGCAGAAATTTCGCCTAACGGTTTTGTCTGCCAGATTTCTGTTCGATTTCTGTCAGCCATGTCGAACAGAACCGATACCGAAACCGATTCAACCGGTTTGTTTTTTGCGTAACTTTTTGATTAAAAAAAATCAGAGGGGTTGTGTACAAGACACGACCGCAGATATAGGTGACGCAGGCTACGTAAGTCTCTTTGTAGGGATAGTAACATGTATTCATGCTTGTAATCATTCGATTCTTCATGTATACATGCTATATGCAACATATATACATGCTACATGCGTTGTATGTAACATTTATCAAAGTAGTAACATTGCATACGTTCAATTCTCAAAAGATTGCACATTTGAAAACAATTTAACAAAATCAAGAACACAAACTATTGCTTTCCTGCTACCTTACTGAAATTAAAGGTTGTTTTTATTACCCATGGTTCCCCACGTTGAAGGGATTTTACCAATTCAATCCTATTTTATCCACAACACATCTTTTCACTACACTTCTAATGGAACGGCAAGCATACGTATTCATACAGAGTCGTATTATAACTGAACACTACAGCCACAGAGAACAGACATCCATTCAGGAACAAATTTTTCGGTAATTCTTGGATAAAATATTAAATTAAAATCGCCTAATATGCTAGCGTCACCACCACTATAGTTTCCCAACTAAATGATTCTTTTGATTTGCACACTGACAACCTTTGGCTCCTCTGGCGCTAGTATATATGGACAATAAGCGTTATGCTAGCGCCAGAAGCTAGCTGTTGTGAGTTTAGTGTAGAATTTTCTGCGCCTTCAGCGACATCATCACTATAGTTTCCCAACTAATTTGACATAAGTTTTATCCAAGTGGGGACCTTTCGCTTGGATGTCTGTTCTCTGTGCTACAGCTGTAGTACATTTACCAACACAGATATCAAATTCGCCTAGGTTTAATCACAGATAACAGACATCCAAGCTAGAACAAAAAGCTTCGTAAACCGTGTGTAAAATGACTCTAGCGACATCTAACTGCTTATTGCCACTTGCATTCTCTTAAGTGATTGAAGCGCCCGCTTGCGATACCTGCAGCTGGTGTTGGGCAGAGCTGCCAGATATCCCGCTTTTTTCAGCTTACCACATATTGTACACATATATTATAAATACGGCATGGTTAAAAGATATGTTTATATTAGAAATCAATATAATTCCAAATAGATGAAACAGAATGCACAAAATCATTGTTTCCGTGATTCGGCGTTAAAATTCGATAAAAAATAATTCTTTTAAAAAATATCTGGCAGCTCTGCAAAGTGTTGCTGATATTTTGAGGTTTGTTCATGACAAAAAAGGAAGGAAATATTTTTTCCTTTTGTTTATCTGCCCGTTTAAGATTTCGTGCAAGTGCGAGCAGGCTCTTCCGCGAAACTAAAAAAGGATGTTCAATTCTTTTCGCACTCACACGAAATCTCATTGTGGATTGGCAATGCGTGCGTGATGTCAAAAGTAAAATATTTCCTTCTGTTTTTTTCTCGCTAAAAAGCTAAACATCGATGATTCGCGGTTTTGCTGATATTGTTCAGGCGTGAGAAAAAAAGAGGGAAGTATATTTTTGATTTTTTCGTTACTCACATGTTGACAGTTCGTTACGAGGTTTCCTGTAAGTGCGAGCAGCCACGAAATCTCTTTTACTGCTTTCAACGCGAATTCGTGACTACAAAAGTGAATGAAATTTTCAAGCCTGTTCGCACTTACACGAAAACCCATGCCGAATTGTCAAAACTTGTGGGAAAACAATAGCAAAAATACTTCCTTCTCTTTTTTTTTCTTACAAAAACCAAACAAATATCAGCAACTTCGTAGTCTCGAATATGTATACAAGAGATCGTGTAGGGTGTAGCATCGTAGTCGCGAATGTGTACCTTATGGGGTTTCCTGTATGAGCGAGCGGGTGTCGATTTCTTTTAATATACACTAGGGCCCCCAGCTATATAGAATTTTGTGTTAGTGTGAGCAGGCTTCAAATTGCTTTTGCGCTCATGTCTTTGAATGAACATTTTAGGTGATCGCAGTGCCACCATACTGCTTATTGCCACTTGCGAAAAACCGTTGCAAGTTTTTACACACGGTCCAAGCCTAGCTTGGATGTCTGTTATCTGTGGTTTAATCGTCTCGCAGTAAAGAATTTGCGATCTGTTGGGACAATGAACTTGTGTCATTTTTTCTGGCACACTTCCCTAACACAGACATCAAATTGGACTAGGTTTAATCGCGTTCGTAAGAAATTTGTTGATACGAGGGGGCTTTGTCACTCTTTCTGGCATACTTCTCAAGCAAAGACATCAAAATGGTCTAGGTTTAACCACAGAGAACAGACATCCAAGCGAAAGGTCCCCATTTGGATAAAACTTACGTCAAATTAGTCGGGAAACTATAGTGATGATGTCGCTGAAGGCGCATAAAATTCTACACTAAACTCACAACAGCTAGCTTCTGGCGCTAGCATAACGCTTATTGTCCATATATACTAGCGCCAGAGGAGCCAAAGGTTGTCAGTGTGCAAATCAAAAGAATCATTTAGTTGGGAAACTATAGTGGTGGTGACGCTAGCATATTAGGTGATTTTAATTTGAAATTTTATCCAACAATTCCCAAAAAATTTGTTCCTGAATGGATGTCTGTTCTCTGTGGTTTAACCGCGGTGTTAGGATAAATCTTGTTGAAATGCGGAAACTTTGTCACTTGTTTTGGCTTACTTCCCAAGCACAGATATCAAATTGGTATAGGTTTAGATCATCGTAAACAATCTTCCAACCAATCACAAAGCGAGAATTCTGGTAAAACATAGGTTCATTATTTTCAATTTTTCAATAGTTCAACATCAAGAATCCGTACTTTTCTTCATTTGGGTCAATTCTTAGAAGATTTTCCGATCGATTGGTGTAAGAATATTGAAAATCGATCGGAAAACCGCTGAGCTATTAGCGCTCAAAACCTTTCATTTTTCGTGACGCTAGCATTATTCGATTTTTTGGAATGACACCCTATCTCAAAACTTGCCGTAAGACGTAGTCCTACGTCAAAAGCTGTCATCATAAATAAATACAATACATACATTTGCGCATTTCACACTACTTTATTGTTCATTCTTACGTTCAGTTTATTTTTGTTAGTTTTCGGTGCATTTCAGAAGCTAAAACCAGATGAGCGGGACCTTTGGTTTGAAAACAAAAAAGAATGCACGGAGCACGCACGTTATTGGAATCGACCATTTAAAATGTTTCGTGAGGCTTTAAAAACAGAAACTAAATCCCGCAGAAACAGGTTGAATACCCAAGGAACAAAACGTCAGCACTTAAAAGACCAGATGTGGAATAAGAGTTGTGTAGTGGCATCCGGTGCTGAATAAACTAATTTGCTGAAATATATGTTGTGTAAACGTCATATTCCATATTTTTCTACTGTGTTACCTGACTCACTGCGCATAGCGTTGTATTCGCGGTATCGTGTTGGTTCGAAAGGTTTCGAAAAATATCGCCCTTGTATCGAAAATATCGTTGATTTTGATCACTAAAAATAACGTACTTAAACATTGTATTGCAAGTGCTAGTAGTACGCAATAATTGTATTGTGAAACTGAATTATTATTTATGCAACTTTTTACAAGTTAAATGCAATAACAAAAGCACAACTTATAAAAAATCGGTTGTTATCGATATTAGCTGCATATGCGTTATAAACGAATAAAACGCATGGTGACGTTTTATTTCAATAACACGCATATTCGCAGTGAGTCAGGTAAACCAGTAGCTTCTAACCAACATCCACACTGTCTCTACAGTTGTTATGTAAGTGTGGAACAAGAGTTGACTGAACGTTGTACAAATGTATCAGCAGCACCGCTAAGAGCAAGTGTGGAATATTGGTCGCTTAAAAGCATTCAAGAGAATGCAAGCCGAATAAGCGCCGTGCAAACGTATCCGTAGCATCGCTAAGAGAGGTGGAATAAGAGACGCCTGAGGGCAACCAATAACATAAACAACACTATGAAATTATTATTAGATCCACTTTATTACACATGTCAGGAAACAAATAAATAACTCAGCTCTTTTCAATTTTAAAACAAAGCACTTTCTCGCCCTCAAAAACTATAATCGTACGATAATCATTAAGCGGGCACCTTATCACTACCGACAACAAACTGCACATCAAAAAACTACTTTGAAGAAACTCCGAAATCCTGCCGCGTACAGTTCGTTTAGCAGGAGAACTAGAACCGATACGTGTCTCCATTTCGTACGTTGTCGATTGCTCCGTCCAAAATATACTTCTATACACTTGGTCTTCGTATATAAAAGTGTATATACTATACACTTGGTCTTGGGACCAGAGATTCCATTGCAGGATCATTGTATACTAAACCTGCGAACACAAATCGGTCACTACAAATCACTGGGTAATAGATTTACACAGCAACATCGTCAAACACCTACAAAAAGTCTGCCGATTTTCGACAATTTGCACTCTGTTTACTTACCGCTCTGAAATTTGTTTTGGTTGTAACTTTCAGAGCGGTAAGTAACTGTGGAATAGGTATGGAATAAGAGTGCAGGTATAAGAGCAGGTGTGGAATACCGGTTGCTAAAAGGCAACCGTGGAAATGCATGTCTAATAGACGTTGTGCAAACGCATCAACAGCATTGCTAATAGCAATAGAGGTTTTCCGTCAAAAATTTTTTTTTCACTAAATGTTCGGTTTTGACTCTTAGAAATGATACCCATATAAAACTTTCTTTATTAAAGCCTCTAACTACTGTAAAAATGAAAAACTAAAATACGTATATTTCAACCGGTCACTTCTCGGATGTCTTACATGCCTTTTTGTACCAGTGTCCTCTATTTTCACCACTTCGAAACCATTTGTGCCACTCTTTACTCTTGTGGCAAGCAACAAACAAAATGAAAAAGAAGGTAATCATTAGCTTTTCATTCGTTTTATCCTTTTCACTCTACCGCTGATACACATATGTCAAAAACTGTTATGCAATGCTGCCAGAAAATCTGAAAATTTTGATAAACAGTGCAGCCGAAACGAATTTTTTAAAACTCAACATTCGTGATTTGGTGAAAAGAAACTCAACATTCTTGCAATTTGCATTGTTTAAAAAATCGTAGTAAATTCTAGAGTCAACGAAAAAAATATATTTTTGCACCATTGTCACTCGTATTGGGAGTACTTTTGAGAAAAAATAAGAAAAGGAGGGGTATGATCTGACGGAAAACCTCTATTGTGGAATAATAATGAAATAAGGGTGGATTAAACGTTGTGTAAACGTATCAGGAGCATTGCTAAGAGCAAGTGTGGAATAAAAGTGGAATAAGTGTGGAATGAGCGTTGAGCAAACGAATCAACAGCAAGTGTCGAGAGCAAGTGTGGTGAAAGAGTGGAATAAGAGTGGAATGAATGTTGTGTATAATAAGAGTTGAATGATTGCCGTACAAACGTATTAGCAGCAGCATCTCTAAGAGCAGGTGTGGAATTAAATGTGCTTGATGGCAACCAATAACACCAATAACTTGAATGACACTTTATACTTTACACTTAATAATTTATAATTCAAATTTATATTACGCCCACTTTATTTTATTTGTTTTTTTGATAGATTAAGAATAGCAAAGGTCGGGTGGCATAGTGACGATGCCACCACTGCTGGCTGGTAGCACCGCAATCGCATTGCCACCTCCCGCTGCTGGTGCGTGAAAACCCCACTCCTTCTCGTGCCATCCGCTGCTGTTTTTTTGGATGAAAAAACTTAGATCCAACCCGATTACTATGTGCACAGGCAGCGAGCGGGTTAAAGCACCGATTTGCTCCGGATAATCTGCGTAAGGTAATGACGGGGTGACAAAACTACTGCCCCTCTGCGGCACTAGCACAAACTACTTCTGCTGCTAACTCATCACAAATGAACAGTCGCAAACATTTTTTCGCAGCTAGCCGAAAGCTTAGTACAAATAGTTTATAATTGTTTAATATGCGCTGAATAAATGTTTCTAGCGTAATTTTGTACAGCAGATGCCTAACATGATTTAAGAAGCTACTCTTCACCGCCTAAATATCTTTTTGTCGAGGTTTGTTCCACGCTTGACAAACTTAAACTTGTAAATCTACATCGGCTAAAAACTCGGTGCCCATCATATGTCAGATTATCTCAGATGTGTTCGTCGACGGCTTCCGACTGACAGGATGTAAGTTCGAATCCGGATGAGTGAAATAAGTATAATGGCGGGCTAGATAAATTTCGAATCAACCAATGATTTCCTACTAAGTCTTTCATTATAAATCGTAATAATATGAATACAAAAATGGACATAAAAATAACGAAACCCACAAAATAAAATAAATACTTCCTACATATTTTTTTCTTTTTGCTTGTCTAAATGTTGAACTGCTGTGGAATAAACGTAGCTTCAGTGTCATCAGCAGTAGTTTAATAAACATATCTATACGTACTGAATAAACGTTTTACTGTACGTTGCCTAACAGTCATACAAACGTATCCCCAAGCAGCACCATTTGTTGCATGAAGGGTTACGCAACTCTAATTGAAACATTCAAATATGGTAAAAGTTCGCATCAGTTACCTTTATCGAACTGTTATGTGATTGAAAAAGCGCAAGAGGTGGAGCCTATATGCAACCAATTGTTACACAGATGTTTTATGGAACATCAATGCGCGTTATCTATCCATTCGCGACTACGATACTAAAAGAGATTTTAAGCCTGTTCGCACTCCCACGAAATCCTATGCCGCGTTGTCAAAACTTGCGTGAAAACATAAACAAAAATACTTCCTTCTCTTTTTTTCTCGCACAAAAACCAATGCGCGTTATCTAAATACAAGCAGATATTCGCGACTATGATACTAAAAGAGATTTTATGCCTGTTCGCACTCACACGAAATCCTATGTCGCGTTGTCAAAACTTGCGACTACGATACTAAAAGAGATTTTAAGCCTGTTCGCACTCCCACGAAATCCTATGCCGCGTTGTCAAAACTTGCGTGAAAACAAAAACAAAAATACTTTCTTCTCTTTTTTCCTCGCATAAAAACCAAACAATTATGAGCAACTTCATCACGAATTATGTTTAGCGGGAACCGGGATTTCCTCTCAGGGCTCCAAGACGAAAATTATTTATATTAATATTCTTAATCCGACTTTAGTTTTTTGGGCCTATTATGAGCTAATCTCCATGCCATTCAAAATTTATCGTGCAAAATATAATTTTGCTTTGTATTATTTGATGCGCCTCGTGAAAGTTATTAATTTATTTATTTTCAAGTTTAAAGAATTAACCCAGCCAGATTAAGAATTCGTTTACGATGGAAAAATGCGGTGTAAAATCGAACTAGATACTGCAATCAAATAATATTTTAGTAAATGCCATGGATTCCTGATGAATGTTCGTGTAATTATTGTTAAAATAAAAACATTCCTTCGTTGAAAAATATTTTTTCATAAAAATATGGCAGAATATGATGTTACATTGGTTGTATTTGTTTGGTTACATTTTATTTAACAATATGCCGTAATCAACATGATGCAACATCATGTCACATTATTGTTTAGCAATGGCATTATAATAACACGATGTTGCGATGAAGTTTCATGTTACTAGATATAGACTAATATATTTGTGACAGCCAGTATAAGTATTGGATAACCTGAATCCAACATATTAATAACATGAAGTTGCTTATTTGTTGCGTGTTTCAATACTGTAACCGGTGAAGTTTTTTGCAATTTAAACAAGACTTAATAGCCACATGGAAGATGTTGCAAGTGCTGCTTGGGTCTTCCACGCCTATATTCAGCACTGTGCTGTTTAAATTCTCCAAAACCAACTGTATAAGCATTGAACAGAGGTGTTTAGACATACTTGAAAAGCAGCTATACAGCATGTGCTGAATAAAAGCGGTCGGTTAAACGTTTAACAAGCAAAAATTGTTCCTTGGGTATTATTTTCTTACCTGTAATGCGGAACTGCAACATTAGGCAGCATCGTGTGAAGCACGTATCTCCCGTTTTAAAATGTCATTTTTGACATACAGAAAAGCGAGCGAAAAACGAAGAAGACGAACCGGTTCTGAATGTCAAATTTTGCCGGCGCCATATTGATTCTGTTCGATTTCTGCTGGGCATCCGAATTTTTCCTAAGCGGGTACCCGCTTAGGCGCGCCCGGCAGAAACCGAACAAAAATCTGGCAGCGAAAAACTTTTTCTGCCAGACATTCTGCCGGATTTCTGGCCGCCGTCACCCGTGAAAACTAGCAGAAATGCAACAACCGTTTCGGGCAGAAATTTCGCCTAACGGTTTTGTTTTGATTTTTTTGCCCGAGTTCTGTGCGATTTCTGCCAGTCATATCGAACAGAACCGGTGCAGGAACCGGTTCGGCTGATTTTCCTCTTTTGTACACGGTAAAAAAATAACACGTTGAAGCGAAGTGATTTACCGTTGGATTCGCACTACTTGCCTATCATTACGATTCGAAACGAGATTCGAAATGAAAATCCTTTGAAAATGAATCAACACAAAGCAAAACGAAATCAACAGAAAATCACTTTAATTTCCAATGCGCTATGTTTTAAACTTTTGAGCTGTCAAATGAAATGAATGTATTCGAATTAATTTTTTTTAATTAATTTATTTTTTTATTGTTTAATTAAAAACAAAATACAAATAAAAAATATAAACCTCAGTTGATGATAAATAAAGTGGATTATTGTTTGTAATGCTGGCACGTCCAAATATGGTTCATTGTTGCCATAACCGTGGTGGTGTGATGAATCCCATAACTCCCATAACTAGCTGTACTCACACTCTAGAATAGCAATAATTTCATGCGAAAACGTATTTTCACCATCTGGATTTATGATTTTTTTTCGATCACTGAAGGATACTTTTTTACTTCGCGAGTTTTTGACAGTTGTGAAATGCGAAAAATAATTAGTTGCAAATTCAACAGATATGCATTATGATTCGATGGTAATTTCCATTGAATAATGTTAAACGAAAGATCTCTTCTTCGAAAAATGGAAATCTCTCAAAAATCAACACTAAATCACTTCAATATGCAATGATGCGTAACAGATTGATTCAAATGCAAAAGCACCTGAATTGAACGTGACGATTTTTTACCGTGTATCATTTTTCATTATTAAAGATAGAACACAGAGAACAGACATCCATTCAGGAACAATTTTTTTGGGAATTGTTGGATAAAATTTCAAATTAAAATCACCTAATATGCTAGCGTCACCACCACTATAGTTTCCCAACTAAATGATTCTTTTGATTTGCACACTGACAACCTTTGGCTCCTCTGGCGCTAGTATATATGGACAATAAGCGTTATGCTAGCGCCAGAAGCTAGCTGTTGTGAGTTTAGTGTAGAATTTTATGCGCCTTCAGCGACATCATCACTATACTTTCCCAACTAATTTGACGTAAGTTTTATCCAAGTGGGGGCCTTTCGCTTGGATGTCTGTTCTCTGTGCTAAAAAGTCAAACAGTTAGAATCAAAAAAATATCTGGGTTAGCCTTCAGTCAACAATAGTTTTTGTTGAATTTATACAGCATTTTTTTGCATTTACAATTTTTTTTCTGCGTGCAGTAGTTCTATCAGTGTAGGGCTAAGGCTAACGATTGAATTTGACATTCAGAACCGGTTCATCTTCTTCGTTTTTCGCTCTATTCTCTTTATGTCATAACAAGTGACAAAAGATGATACGCAGCGAGCAGCGCAAATCAAAAGAATCATTTAGTTGGGAAACTATAGTGGTGGTGACGCTAGCATATTAGGTGATTTTAATTTGAAATTTTATCCAACAATTCCCAAAAAATTTGTACCTGAATGGATGTCTGTTCTCTGTGGTGTGCGTACGATGAACGTCAGCAAGCTCAATACCATCAAATGTCTTCATCTGCCACACCTTTTTAAACCTCATTGAGTTTCATACGCCTGGTCAAAGTAAATTGATATATACCAGGTATATGACAATGCGAGCTGTCATATACACTTTGCACTAACACATCTACACTAGTTCTGAGAATTCGAGCATTTTGTATGGAAAATTAGTTAATTTTTTAAAAAGATCGTTGGGTACGCAAGATTTGTCTTTTTTTTCTTACAGCTTTTATGTTTATGCTTAGAACATTATTTCTAGTATGTATTTTCATGAATACAATGAAGTGCAACATTCCAAATCGCAAGCGGAAATTTTTTCGTCAAAGCGGTATCAAGATGTCTCAAAGAAATGTCCTTATACCGCTTTCCTACAAGTAGTAAAACAAAAAAGAAATTCTTTAAAATGCTCGGACATGATTGTTCAATAAGCAGCATGAGCAACATTGTAATCCGCCCGCAATATTTTTCGTCTGATTTCTGATAAGCTTTTAAAGTGTTAATTATCATCTAAGACTGTTTTGTAGCAATCTAAGATTACTTTTTAAGGTTTTCTACGTAGTGTTGAGACAAGAGCATATATATCAAACAATGTGAGCGGGCAAATTTATGATAAAAAGGTATCATCTTGGAACAGTGACTTCAACTTAAGGATTTTCAAGCAGTAGCACAAGCATCTATTCGAATAAAACTATTTTTGCCTTTCTACTATATAAATATATAGTATAAAGGTATAGAAATCACTCGAAAAACCGGAAATGGAAAGAAGGTCCTGCGGGCCGAATGTCATATACCATTCGACTTCGTTTCGAAAACTGAGCATTTTCTGTGTGTGTGTGTATGTATGTGTGTGTGTGTGTGTGTGTGTATGTGTGTGTGTGTGTGTATGTGACGCTTTTCAATCTCACTCACTTTTCTCGGAGATGGCTGTACCGATTTTTATGATCTTAGTGTCAAATGAAAGGTCTAGGTGTCCCATAGGTCGCTATTGAATTTCATACTGATCGGACTTTTAGTTCAAAAGTTATGTATAAAAATACGAAAAATATGGGGCTTCATTATCTCATAAGTCCTTCAACCGATTTGAACCAAATTGATTGCATATGAAAGAGGAGCCTTGCAAACCCTTAACTTCAGAATTTCATGACGATTGGACTTGTAGTTTGAAAGTTACATAAAGAAATGTGAAAAAATTGTATTTAAAACATATTTTTGTAACATATAAGCATTAATTCAATGTAAAGCATCACCAGATTTATTATCATTTGAAAATTACTGTTGAGATCTATCAAACGAAAGCGAGTTATTGAAAATCGGACGGTTCATTCAAAAGTTATTCAAACTTTAACACTTAAGCACCGTATATTAAACCGTTAAAACGTGTAAAACCAAAACATTTCAATCAAATGTTGATTGTATTCAATGTGTGTGATGTATGTGTGTATGTATGTATGTATGTATGTATGTATGTATGTATGTATGTATGTGTGTATGTATGTGTGTATGTATGTATATGTGTGTTTGTGATGACGATTTGCAATTTTGAAATTTGCATTGAAATTCAAGGAGAGTGTGAAACATGTCAATTGTCTGAAGTTTTCGAAGCCTCTTAGTGGAATGTGGAATACGAACTCTGAAATTAAAGAAAAGAAAAAACTTTTTCCGACTGAATTCCAATATTTAAAATTTATTCGCGACAGATACGTATACACTTCGAAATAAGACACTGATGAAGCCTGCACGTTGTAGGCGAACTATGCATCTGTCGCAAATAAATATTAAATACAGTAGGATTTCGAATTTGGCAACAAATGCGTGTCGCCTATGTTGCTAAAATCGAAACCGTGCCAAAATCGAGACCCTTTTTGATATGACAAAATTGAATGTAAATGCATTGGAAATTAACTAAATGTTATTAATCAACCATTGCAACCTTTTTCACAAAATCCGCCAAGACCTATCCATGCGGTGTAAGTAAGTTTTTGGTGACCTACGGTAAGACATAATCCTACGGCAATAAAAATATTATTGTTCGAAACATTCTATGATCGCAAACTTTTTTTCATGTACACACTTAGGGCAATATTTTTTCGTCATTTAAAGTAATGCGGAAACTGACTGATATTTAAGCATCAGCATTTTTGGCTCGAGCGGCACGTTTCGATATTTAAGCATACTTTTGGAAGTAAAATATTTTGTGTTGCCAAAAACGGATACTTTTGTTGCCAAAATCGAACATTGCCAAATTCGAAATCCCACTGTAGTGGGATTCAATTGGAAAAAGTTTTTTCTTTTCTTTAATTTAAGATTTCGATTGTCATTTTAATAAATAAATAATAAATAAATAAATTTTCTTCACTTGCTGTAACTCGCAATTAGACAAGAAAAGCAAAAAGCGAAGAAAAGCATTAATTTAAGCATTTAGATATAGTGGTGTATAGGATTTAATATACTAATGGATTGATTTTTCCAGATAAACTTATATAAATTGCAAACAATTTTTGCGCATCAATAGATGCTGTTTCCAATCAATAAATACTAGAGCTTGGAAATTTTATATAAAAATAGGAACAAAACATTGTACGGTAGTAATTTTGTACGATTTGTTTTCGTTAGTGACACTTTAAAAGACAGAAATCTTATGTCATGCATCATATTTCAATAAATAAATCGAATTGACAAGCACTGAAAATCACATCGATCATATTTCCCATTCTCAAGCATGTTTATGGCACAGCTTTTGCACTATTCGACCTCATCTTGTTTTCCTAACCCTCTAACGGGATACATTGTACAAACGATGCGATCAAGCTAATGACTATCTTTTCATGAAAGTACATTCAAAAGAAGCTTAAGTTTTGATTTTCATGCAAAAATAATTATCTGAAGGAGCGTCAGCTAAGAAATATTTCCATTTCTCTTTTTTTATATCTAATGCTCTATTCAGTTATTTTTTCTAATTCAGATATATTGCAAAATTGAAGCCAAGCAAACTAATAGTAAAATTTTGAGATCAACCATTTTGTTGTAGATATCCTTTTTCTTCAAAATCGAAATCTGATAATTTTTCTGAACTCTTAATTTCCAAAGATGCTAACTTTTGAGCGCATGGTATTAATATCAAAATATCAAAAAATCTGCTATGAACACATATTTCATATTGTCAATTCAAAACAAGTTTCGTATGTGGCTCTAAGGCCTGAATGTTAAGGCTGTCTATATATATATATTCATTCAAGTCTGCAAAAATTATCTTTTGTGTTTACATTATGTTTCTATAAATCACGTAAATGTTATAAAACTAAATAATATGTTCATCAAGTAACATAAATGACGCTTACAAGTATTTCTGCACCCAAGGAAAGAAAATATAATTATTGTACGCAATAGTTGAATCAATATATATAGAATGCCAGTGTCGCTGCAGTGCTCGTGGTAAACATCACACATTTGAAAATTACGTATTTACACTGTATGCGCATATGTGTGAGTGATCGATTCGAAACGGGAATCTGATTGTCAAACTAAAAAGGCAACCCAATAAAAAATCCTTCTGCTTTTCCGTAAATCACGTAGGATAAATCACCCGATTTGGTCGTTTTGGGGTATTTCGTCGGCAGGAAAATTTTCTATTGGGCAATTTGACAATGTAGTTCCCGTATCCAAGACACGAACCAGCAACATGTTTGCCACCCAAATATCCATGAAACACCAGCGACACTGGCATTCTATATATATTGATTATACTTACGCAATACGTTGTGAATTTGACTGGCAAATAAGAATTTTGAGGAATACAGAACGGATATTTCAAAATATAGTCAAGTTAATTAGAGATGTTCCTGAGAAATTAAATAGTGATTATTGTGGCAGTAGAAAGGCTAGGTCACGCCGCTAGGTGGATTAATTCGGGTTTTTAAAAGAAGACATCAGAGGCAGATATTCAAGAGCACCATGCATGCAAAATGTTGGACGGAACGTGTTTTAATTAAAGCAACCGTATACCGTATTGATCGTGAAGTATTAGAAACATTAATTCATTTTTCAATTGCACATCGAAATAGTTAGTCATCCATGTTCTCAAATTTTTTACGTATAATTAAAGAAGGCTACAAGTGCAAATGACTTTAAAATATATTCCTTACATTTCATTGTAAATGTTCAAATATTTCTCTGGAATAATATAGCTGCATTCATTAATTACAATTAATTTAGTTTTAATTTTCATGCAAGTTCCACCATATTTCAGAACTATGTCTTCTTCTTTCTACACACACTAATGCAACCCTCGATAGTCACATACCTGGTATATCAATTTACTTTGACGCCTGGTATGGTAAGAGCGAACAGGCTTAAAAATCTTTTAGTTTCGTAGTCGCGAATTCGCTTATGATGCGTTGCGTTAGTTGTTAGTGAACTGTTCACTTATTTGTTCTCACGTTATCTCTGCTATAGTATTAATTATATTTAAAAAATTCTAGCAATAGGCTATAGTTAGTAAACTTTTAGTAATAGGCATTACGGTTAGGAACGCGTTGAAATACGTTACAATAGCATATACGCATCCCATAACTGATATGTGAGTGAATGTTTCATGTTTCCTGATCGTTTTCAACAAGCGCAGTGAGATTAGCCTGAAATATTGGAAGGCAGAAGCTGACGCCGTAACTAATGAATGATCATAGGATGTTTTCAGGTGATTCACTATTATAAACACTAGTTCGTAACGAAAAATATGTACTATTTATAATATCAATACACATTTTTCAATTCGCTCATATTAACCGTGTGGAATTAAATAGGAATTAGTAAACGGTATAATTTCACACATATAAAATTTTAAACCTAACAATTATAGGACTTGAACACATACTTTTCATGTTACTTAAAGCATTATATTTATTTGCTTAAATATAAATGTCAAAAGAATTTCCTTATTTATTATGAGGCAGCCCATAAAAGGTAGGGTAGAGGATCCATATTTCGCCAGGAGCCATATTTCGCCAGTTTGATGAATCCAACGCTTTTTTGCATATTTTTGGTCAACTTGAAAGAAATTATTTGACGAATTGGTAAAATTAGGTCATGTACTACTAAAAATAATTAATTCCTTTGGCTTGATATTAACTTATCATGTATTAGGGTAGATGATCCATTAGTTGCGCTACTAAGCACAATATAACTTCATTTTGCTTGTTTATTGAGGTATATGCTTCAATTAATGGTTGTGGGATATAAATTTATCAAATACAAGGTATTTGTCACAAGGCAAAACAATTGCTTTCGTTGTACGAGAAGCTTTATAAAGAAAAAATGAATTTTCCGATTCAATTATATTGTACCAACAGTTGCGCTAATGTTTCCTTAATTAAGTTTAATGTTCCTTTAATTGTGGTATTCCATACACATTGCTAGGTTGCTAAGTGAAAAAACATCGTAGAAAAACTATAGATGAGCGCCTATAGTTGTGCGCTCCAACTGCGCGTTGGATTTTGGAAAATTGGCATAGCAAATAATGCTTTAATTTTAAATGGTGTAGTCTAACTACCAATACTTCTAAAAACCCGTTTTATATAATGAATGTAATTGTTTTATCTAAAATGCTACGGTGACGAAAATATGCATTAATAATGAATAGTAGCGCAATTATTGGTACTACCACAGCTATTGGATCAAGTACCCTACTTACAATTTGAAAATACCATCTCATACTAAGTGTATATTTTTTTACAAAATCAAAACGAGAGGCGAAAATACTATTGGAGAAAAATGTACTCCAACTGTTTCATTATTCAATTATTCTTGACTAACATGATTCTATGTACAATATTTCAACTATTTTTATACCGATTTCACTTAAAACTTGGGATAATTTTGAAAAATTCATCAAAATTAAAGTGGCGAAATATGGTATCCAGTTTTAGCCATGGATCCAAGTTTTGACATTTGATTTTTTTTTTAAATTTTCGTTGGATGGTCTCTAATTATGTCATTTCGTTAATAAAATTGCAGATATTAGAACAAAATCAATAAAAAAAAGTTAGTAAACTAAATATCGATCATTTATCTTGAAAATTATAGTTTCCTTAACGGTACAAAGTTTTAAAAGTGGATTAAGAGTTTTATTACTCTATCAGTTGGATTTCAGTGCCATTGATTTCACGAAATTCCTTGCTAATTGAATAGCCAAAGGGACGACAAGTGAATTATTGTTTGTATTTTCGAATATAGGCTTTAAGCCCTTTACCCATTCTTAAATCTATACTACAACATAGGCTTACAAATAAATAGATTTCAACACGCATAAAATTACAATTGTCTTAAAAATTAAAAGTATTCGATTTATCTTAATTGTCCTCTAAAGTATAAACTGAGTCTATAGGCCGTATGAATAAAACAGTTTACTTTGCTTTTCCCGTTTAATTCATATGGGAGCATTTACTCTAACTCTTTTATTCATACGGCCTTATGTCTTATCACATCCGAGCTCATGCCAATGGTTATAACATGTTGCAATGCATTGAAGGCGTTCATGAATCGGGAAGTCGGTTCATGCTGTGAGTACTTTCTAGACCTAAAAGGTGGGTCAAAAATCCTACGTCGTCGGAGCGTGACTGCACTATCATTAAATATCAATCGACTGGTCAGAGGTTGGCTGTTTGTTCGTTCTGAGAGAATGTTCGTGAAGAATATGATATCGGCAATCTTGTGCCTCGAATGGACCGTATCAATATCCACCAAAGAACAGAGATCGTGGTAAGGCGGTAGTTGTTCTCCGTTCCATCCGAGATTCCTGAGAGCGAATCTTACAAATCTCTTCTGAATCCCTTCGAAACGGTGTATGTGCGTTATATACAGCGGGCGCCAAATAACGCTAGCGAAATCGAGCTTGCTTCTGACGAGGCCTTTGTAGATTGCTAGTACTGCATGAGGGTCATCGAGATCACGGCCAAATCTTCGGACAAGTGCGTAAAGCTTCAGACTCTCATTCATGACATTGTCAATGTGCTTATTGAAGGAGAGTGAGCGATCAAAAGTTACCCCCAGGTCGCGGACAAATTCAACTCGCGGAACAACATTGCCTCGGTATGCGTGTCAAAAATCACAGGATTAGCTTTTCTGGTAAAAGTCATAACAGAGCACTTACTCGTGTTTACTTTCAATCCACGGTTTTCGCAGTACGTTCCTACATGACCTAAGTCGAGCTGTAATTTCACGCAATCATCTATATTTTTGATCGGAAACAAGATTTTCACATCATCTGCATAAATCAGCATAGTTGCATGGAAGATAACATCTGGCAATTTGTTCATCAGAAGCACGAATAGCAATGGTCCTAAGTGACTGCCTTGTGGTACTCCTGAGTGCACAGTAAACGAACGAGATTTGTAGCCACGAATTTTTACAAATTGTACTCTATACTTGAGATAAGATTTTAACCAGTTGTACAACGAGCCACGAATGCCGAAATCTTTAACAGCCTCCAAGATACTATTAATGACGACTGCATCAAATGCTTTGCTCATATCTGTATATATGCAATCCACTTGAAATCCCTTAGAAATGTGATCTGTAACTGTAGAGCTGAATTCACAGAGGTTTGTAACAACTGATTTTTTCTTCAGGAATCCATGTTGCACAGGAGAAATACGGTTAACTACATTGTCATAAAGGTGACTGTAAACTAACGACTCGAAAAGCTTCGGAATAGCTGATTGGATAGCAACTCCACGATAATTTTCCACATCGTCTCTGGCCCCTTTCTTATGTATTGGAGTGATGTGCGAGATTTTCCAAATTCCCGGAAAATGGCCAGTAGCTAATGACAACGTTGAACAAGCGCACAAGAGGCACCACAAATTCTAGACGGAACTCTTTCAGGATTCTATTTGCCAGCATATCCGGTCCTGCAGACTGTTGTGGAATCTTTGGCAATACAAAACACGTTTTTAAAATTAAATGAAGAGTTTCACAGATAAAATCGTGTTTGAATAAAGTGTAATTAAAGTCGGCGAAGTTTATAATAGAAAATTTAATGGCGATTTCGTGTGATTAAAAAGGAAGTGCTATTCGAGATTTTGCAGTCTGCCGATCCCCGAAATTTTAAGTATAATTGGAAATAACAAAAAGAAGAAGATGTAATTTTGTCTGTATGCCATTCTTAACCAGAAACACTTGACACATTTTATGCTTCCCGCTATATATTTATTTATTTATTTATTTATTTATTAGGGATATTTCATCTGACATAAAATATTGTCTACATGAATAAAATCTTATATTAAATTAAATCTGCGTAACCTCTGCGCAAACAAGCGCGACGGTTCACCGAAGTCAAACAATTCCTCCGCATTCGAAAAGGTCCTTACACATTCAGTAATTGGTTCGTTGTATCCAAACACAGTCCGATGAAATTGGGTCTGCAGTAAACCCGTCGAGCGCAGGGATCGTTGCGAAGCGCGAAAATTGATCATTGATAGTAAGTTAGGGGCGTCAATTTCACCATTAATAACTTTTGCTACAAATAATGCCTGTTGCACCTTGCGTCTATGTTCTAGTGTGTCTAGGTCGAGTAAACGGCATCTGTCTGCGTATGGGGGCAAGTCGTCAGGATTTCGCCAAGGGAGGTGTCGCAGTGCTAGTCGGACAAACCTCCGTTGCACACGTTCAATGCGCAGGTTCCAAGTTAGCTGCTTTGCAAACCAAACTAGGCTGCAATTTTCTAATAGCGGACGAACAAGGACGCAATACAACGATTTAAGACAGTGGGCATCCTTAAAGTTCCGACCAATCTTAAAGATGAATCCGAGCTGCCGTGATGCCTTGGAGATAATTGATTCACGATGTACATTGAACGTCATTTTTGTGTCCAGCAGGACTCCAAGGTCGGTCCACTCTGCGTAACTCAATACCATCAACGGTGTAACCAAAAAGGATCGGGTTTTTAATGCGGTGAAAGCTCATAACTTCACATTTGGCAACGCTTATAATCAGCCAATTTTGTTTGCACCAGCTCGTAAACAAATCAAGCAAACCCTGCAGTCGACGGCAGTCATCTATATTTCCTATCGAGGCAAATAGTTTCAGGTCATCGGCGTACACTAACCTACAGCCAGTACCCAAAAGCAGCGCAATATCGTTGAAGAACAACAAGAAAAGCAATGGTCCTAAATTACTGCCCTGTGGAACTCCAGACTTATTAGTAAACACAGATGAAACAGCGGATCCAAGTTTTATACGAAGCACTCTGCCACTGAGGTATGAGTTCAACCATTTCACCATTTGTTGTGAAGCACCTAGTCGAGATAGTTTCCGCAAGAGTATTGTATTGTCAATTCTATCGAAAGCAGCTTTCAAGTCTGTATAGATGACATCAACTTGTTTCTTGTCTTCCATTTCCGAAATACACATCGATGTGAACTCTAGCAGGTTAGTGCATACAGACCTATCGGGCATAAAACCATGCTGAGCCGTTGAAATGTAATTCCTAGTGCAGGACAGCATCACGCTACTCACTATTATTTCAAACAGTTTTGATGATGCAGAAAGACTGGTGATTTCACGGTAATTCCTCACATTGTGACGATCACCCGATTTGAATACCGGGAACATGAGCGACTGTTTCCAAATGGCGGGAAATTTGCCTTGTTCAAAAGATTTATTAAAAATGGAACATAACGGATTGGCCAACACTGCAATGCAACGACTCAAAACTACGACTGGGATACCATCAGGCCCCGCAGAAAAGGTGCGCTTTAGTTTTTTGGCGGCAGTCACCATGTCAGTAGTAATGGTAAACAAACCCAAGTCCACCAAATCGGCCGGAACAGGTGCGGCAGCAATTCCAGCAATACAATCGGGAGCAGTTTCATCAGCGAAAACTGAGGCGAAGAATTTCGCAAACATCTCGCAGGAGTCAGAGATTGAGTTCGACTCAACGTCGTCGTAATACACGTTGGAAGGGATAGAGGAACATTTCCTTTTAGAGTTGACAAAGTTCCAGAATTTTTTCGGCTGCTTCCAAAAATCGGACTGCACACGCAGTACATGCAATTTGTATAATAAAGCATTCAGACGGCGGTATTTATCACTGGCAAGCTTAAAATTGCGTCGAGTCAAAGCTGTTCTCCAACGGCGAAGGGCACGCTTGGCGCTGTTGCGTAAACGTTTCAGTTGTCGGAGGCGAGGAGTGCACCATGTGGGGGTGGCTGGTCGTCTTACAAACGGCAAATGCAAACTCAACCACTGAGATATGGTATAGCAAAACTGTGAAGCCATTTCATCAACATCTTCACCAACAAATAGAGAACTCCAATCAGTGCACGTTAAGTATTCATTCAGGGCAGCGAAATCGATTTTCCTATAGTTCAATTTGCTCACATCATCACCAAAAGTATCTCCAATGGCAGTATTGTTGTGCACTGGCAGTGACAAAACAAGAGCAGGGTGGTGCGGATCGATAGGTACCAGCGGAGTGATACAACTATCAACCGTAAGCATGCAATCCGAAGAACAAAACACTAGGTCTAGAATACGGCCGAGATAGTTTCGCTGCGTGTTTACTTGAAAAAGGTTCAAAAAATTCATTCCGTCTACCAGTGCGGCACTAGCACATGTCAATTGGGATGTACGGATATTTCGAATCACATCGTCGGCTGGTTCCGACTCAATGCGTGGCTGGTTAAAATCGCCACAAACTATTACATTATCGTGCTCCACACAAGCATCACACAGCTCACAGACGGACGAGATGTGCATGTTGACGACATCGGCTACTCTTGCTTTCTCAGGCGGAATGTACACACAACAAAGCAATAGTTTTTTCCCCGAACAGTAGCACTTGCACATACCTGTTCCAGACTGTTACCATTCATTGTCCGTACGATTGAGCTGGGGAACCGCTGCGCAACGGCAATCAAAACACCACCGGAAGTAGATTTATTGCTGTTGCTCGGGTTGCGGTCGCAGCGAAAGACGTTGTATGATGTACCAAATAGTTGAAGTGAATGTATACGGTCGTCAAGTCCGGTCTCGGTTAAAAATATAACGTCGTAGTTGCTCTCCGTAGTCGACAGGAAAAACTCGTCAATTTTTGTTCTTAGGCCACGGACCCCTCCCATGGGTAGGTGGTTTGTCGCGCACTTCGGCAGACTCCTAAATTTAATTCCGCATGTAGAATGTAATACAGTTTAAGTTAGATATATGTGTAGTATGTAGTATAGTATTGCATAATTTAGCTTTATGTGTAGCATGTGGCTCGTAAAGCGGAATGGAGCGAAAGCGAACGGATTTGATTTTAAATTCAATCCGTTTGGGCCGAAGCACCGGGAGGGTTTACTCAGTTCCCTAGATGAATTGCTGGTATGCACAGAAATTTCTCTAGAAAACTGAAACCAAATCCTACCCACCATTCATGAGATTTTGACTTACTCATGAAAATTAAAATTTATCGCTAGTTAGAACGAACGAGTGTTCAAAAATGATGTGTTGTTTTTATTTGCGTAATCGAGACATTTTCTATGAGATTGCCATAGAATTTGTGGCTGTTATGCGATTATGGACAGCACAGCACTGAAAAATATACACACACGTACATGTATACATGTGTATGCATGTATGAGTGTGCATGGGTGTATAGGTACGAATGAATATATGTTTGAGTGTTCTATGATGAGTCGGAAATTCTTTTTATACCTATGCTGCCAAACTACAATTATTAATGGGCAGGAAGTTATAGTCAGTAGCTGTGTTTCCTGTGTCAGTTTCCTATGTTATTACTATTATTACTAATATTGCTATCGTTGCTGTTACTGTCACCTCTATTGTATTGTTTTGGATGTATTTAATTATAATTATTTTTTTCTTATTTCCCTCCTTTATTAGAATGATTTGCATGTCTTGTGACTAACCGCGTTAACGGTATTCAACTAACAACATAAAATGATCATGAATGACGCTGTTTGTCTCCCAAGGGCCCTCCTAATGCTGATGAGCCTCTGTCGGAGAGTCCATCAAGTCGAACGGTGGCAACTCACCGGCGGCCTGCTCCTCTCCATTCTTGCGGCTGTCGCCGTGGTCGGACTTAGTGGATCTCTCGAAAAGCTTTATAGCCTCGATATATATTTTGTTCTGTCCATTGCCCAATGCTGGCAGACTTCAACTGAAATTCCATTTCTAACTAAATCTTTTTAGAGTTAAAACTTCTTCAAGTAAAAACAGGTATTCGATTCTCTGGCTGATTCAAGCGATAGCGAAGGGCTGTCCTCAATATACCATCAATTCCACTTCCTAAAATGGGGTCATAGTACATAATATATGCGTGGTATGAGGATTTTTTTTCGATTCAATACCATCCTCACAGAATTATCAACGTCGTTAACATCTTATTAAGTCTTGCTTTAGTGACAGCTTGCACTTAAGACTTAACACGGCATATGTACATATCTCCAAGTGAAGTTCTACATGATCCATCTCATCCTTGCTTAGTTACAGAATCATTTCAATTGACCACGGTCTGAAGAGCATTCAATGCTTGGGGCTTCTGAGTGTAAAATTCTGCAACTGGTGAAAACGCTGTAGATCGCGTGTAAATAACAGTCTGCATCACGCTTTGTGCTCTTGATGTCTGCACCGTGAAGTGCGTGAGGCCTGCCATTGCCGATTTCGATTTCGAGCACTACAGCGAGTGAAGTCTGACAATTGTACGGCGCAAAACAAAAAAAAAAAAAATTTACGGCAAACTGAAAGATAATCGAATCGCCACTAGACAGGTAACAAGTTTTAATTCAACCGATCAATCTGCGTATATTTTACACGAAAATTGATTTGATTCCGAAGTTGATCAACAATATTGCCGGATAAACAAAATTTCCCTGATTGAATTTCGAAATTCCCTGATATTCCCTGATTTCCCTGATCCAAAAATGAATTCCCTGATATTCCCTGATTTTCCAGGTTTTTCCAGGAAATCGACACCCTGATTGATCATCTTCCTTCAGTGTCCATGATTCATGTCCGTTAAGGGTTACCGGGAGCATTACCGTTCTGTAGAATTTGCGTTTATGCAAGTTGGCAACCTTCGGGACTGCTTCAGCTGGTTACGTAATACGCAGAAAGCTTACATGGTTCTCTGTTCTGACGTGATCCGCAGTGAGCATGCGACTCTTGGCCTGGTTCTTCTCATCTGTCGTTTTCTGGTATTCGACATCAAACAAGCTGTTACACTCACCCTTATTCTGCGAGGCGAGTGACGTAACTAATTTGGAGTAATCGCGAATGAGGTGACAATTGTCACCTAGGTGACTCGCTTTGTCACCTAGGTGACTCGCTTTGTCATCTAGGTGACACGGTTTGTCACTTAGGTGACACGGGGTTGTTACCAAGGTGACACGGTTGTCACCTAGGTGACAGCACTCAATTCGACTCGCCGTGGCGAGTCACGGCGAGTGACAATTGTCGTATTGAGTCATGTGACTCGCAGAATTCCCCACGTCGTGCCTATCACTTCCCTCGTAGTTGTTGGCGCCATGGCGGATCCTCCACAGCCTACTTACGTCTTATTCCCTTTCGTCCTGCTGTTCTGCGATTCGTTGATCAAGCTTTCTGGTTACTCCACTGCAACGCCATATGCTGTAAACCGCTAGATATTGAAATGCAACATCCTCTCAGAGCGGGCCTTCGCCGATTTCGATAACCTTGCATGGATCTTACGACGAGATAGTGGTCAAAGTCGCTAAGAAAAGACTGTATATTGTGACTTCCAAAAAGTATTGACCGTTAAACAGGATCGATCTGGGAGCTAGAGTCTTGAATTTTCAAGTCGTGCGCACCCCTAGGGGGGCTAGGGACGAATTCTATGACAGGTTCGAAAGGATTTATTTTCGAACCTGTCATAGAATTCGTCCCTAGCAAAGCAAAGCAATGTCTTGAGCATTAACCGTTACTAGACATTATCCTTCTTTATCGACAGACTACGCAGCTGGCTGTTAGAGTACAGGAAAATTACGGGGTCAGTGCAACGATCCTACTGATTCTATCTAACAAAAACCGGCTAGCCGAGATTCGAACATAACTGGCTTGTTAGATCAGCATCGTCTCCGAAGCTAACTGGGCGGTTCAATTCGTCCCTAGTATCATCGAATTTATGATTTGTTGGTGACTATACGTTGATTAAGCTGTAGTTGAAGAATTTGCCTTAATTCTCAACACCCATATACGGTCATCGCACCGAACGGCCGGCCACCGAACTGCCTTCGAGTCAATGTTGCTCTCAAGCCTCGATAGTTGCAATCCGAAATCATGATACACAGTTTTAGTTTTAACTTCGCATACTGTCCACCATTGAGGGTTAAAATATGTATCATTTGGATATTTTCTAACAATATATCTAGCTAAAGTTTTGCCGTACCTCGAAGCCAGCAAAACGCACATTTTTGTACCAAAAATCTTTGGGGAATTTAAGGAGATCTTAACCCCACACTTTTTGCAGCAAAGATAACAAGCTTCCAGGAAAGTTTTGTTTTAGTTTAACTGAAAAACCGCATATATGTGTCCACCTTCCAGCGGCAAAGTTACTAGTTTGAGCTGACTGAAAATTAGCAAGATTTGTTATATTTACACGGCTGTAATTTTGTTGTTTGTAACATCTAAGCTTTGTACAAAAACAGGTCGATTAGATTATTTCTCAATCTTTGTTTCTTTGGATTCAAGTTGATACCTCAAACATAAGAGGGAAGAAGAGGGCGTTTTCGAAACGCTGGTAAGAAATAGGTTAAGAATCTTTGATATGTGTTCTTAAAACATGAAGAAATCTAGCTTTAGTTTTCAGCAGCTCGCATAAACCATGCTAAAGGGTTAAAAACTTAAGCCAGAAATCGCCCAAATAAGCTTGATATTCGAGTTTTGAGGGTCAGGGAAAAATATTTGAAGCATCAGGGAAAATCAGGGAAAGTCAGGGAATTTTATTTTTGGATTTGAGTCGACACCCTGTGTAGTGTTCGGTTATAATACGACTCTGTATGAAGGTGAAATTAGTCATCATCGTTTCTGCCAATTTCAAAAGCAGTTTTTTTGTTTGAATAGATCATTTTGCGATGACGTCATTTTGCCGTCAAATGACACCACTTGGTGGTTTGTTTACATGTTTTTGTCACATCCAGCAGTTTCGATTTGAAATTTCGTGAAGGATTACTGCATCAATTTCTGTAAAATACATGTAAGGCACTTTCTCTTCAATAAAAACTATAAATTTCTATCATTATCTGCCGGACAAAGATAGAAAACTCAATTCAAAATTTAACACCACGTAAACAAACCACCAAGTGCTGTCAAAAAAGTGTGGTTAGGAGCTCCCGTGTAATGATCTATTCGGTTTATGAAAATATATTCGCTGTGTTCAGGTTGGTAAGAAGAATGTAGTATATACATTTTTATAAACACAATCCCGCTTTTGGGCCGAAAAACTTCTTCCGAAATTGGGCTTTCCGACGAAAAGTCAATGACTGCTAGTTTCCCGCGAATACGCAGGCTTACCGTTTCATTAGAAGTGTATTGAAAAGATGTGCTGTTGATAAAATGGGATTCAATTGGTAAAATTGCTTCAACGTGGGGAACCATGGGTAATAAAAACAATCTTTAATTTCAGTATGGTAGCAGGAAAGCAATAGTTTGTGTTCTTGATTTTGTTAAATTGTTTTCAAATGCACAATCTTTTGAGAATTGAACAATGTTACTACTTTGATAAATGTTATATACAACGCATGTAGTATGTATATATGTTGCATATAGCATGTATACATGAAGAATCGAATGATTACAAGCATGAATACATGCTATACTATCACTACAAAGAGACTTACGTAGTCCTGCGTCACCTATATGCGGTCGTGTCTTGTACACAACCCCTCTGATTTTTTAATTTATGAATTGTCTTAACCTCTTATTAAGGTCTACATCATTTTTAGCATCGCAAAATTCACTAAAATGGTGCTTTTAAAAACTTTTATATCTTTCAATATTTCCTTGGGGGTTCCTTGGGGGACCGTGACATGGCTTTTTTAGGTAAAGTTGCTAAATATTTAATTTTTTTTAAATCTGTTAATTTTTGTAAATATATCGTCTGTGGACATATCAGTTACTTTGCCGCAGTTACGACCCATGGTATGCACGATCCGAATCCGGGGAGATACTATGGCTGCGAACCATTTCACGAAATTTTTAACTTTTTGGTTAAAATTTGACAGTTCGATGGTTTTTCGAAAATAACCACCCCATCGGCAGGCAACCATGTTTTCGCTGCCAACATCTCGTGTGTGCGAAAATGATATAGCATGTCAGCACTGCGTTTCACTCAACTGCCAGCAGTCTCATTTGGGCCCGTTGTCAAATTTTGAGCCCACGACATGTTGTCGCTGACGTTTACTGCAGCTCGTTATATGTCGATGGGGTGAAAATAACCCTGCTCGGGAGCATGGTTAGTTTTGACTAGAATGATATATATAGTCACTCTAGTTTTGACCAAGGTTTTGACAGTTCGATGGTTCGCATCTGAGAGCCAATGAGATATGGACAGGTGAGGAGAGCTTCGACTGATTTTTGTTGCACTGATTTTTGTTGCACTGATTTTTGTTGCATTTTTTTTACATTGGTATGGATGCTTATCGCATAATATATTTGTTCAAACAACCCGGGTTGAAATGAGATGAATTTTATCTATCAAATAAAAGCAAATGAACATCAAAAATTCATCCAATTTTAACTCGGAAAGAATAAACAATATTTTCCCTCCCATGGGTAGGTGGTTTGACGCGTACTTCGGCCAAACGACCTAAAAATTCTTAGTTCCGCATGTAGAATGTTTATAGTTTAAGTTGGATATATGTGTAGTATGTAGTATTGCATAATTTAGCTTTATGTGTAGCATGTGTCTCGTAAAGCGGAATGGAGCGAAATCGAACGGATTTGATTTTAAATTCAATCCGTTTGGGCCGAAGCACCGGGAGGGCTTACTCGGTTCCCTAGATGAATTGCTGGTATGCACAGAAATTTCTCTAGAAAACTGAAACCAAATCCTACCCACCATTCATGAGATTTTGACTTACTCATGAAAATTAAAATGTATCGCTAGTTAGAACGAACGAGTGTTCAAAAATGATGTGATGTCTTTATTTGCGTAATCGAGACATTTTCTATGAGATTGCCATAGAATTTGTGGCTGTTATGCGATTATGGACAGCACAGCACTGAAAAATATACACACACGTACATGTATACATGTGTATGCATGTATGAGTGTGCATGGGTGTATAGGTACGAATGAATATATGTTTGAGTGTTCTATGATGAGTCGGAAATTCTTATACCTATGCTGCCAAATTACAATTATTAATGGGCAGGAAGTTATAGTCAGTAGCTGTGTTTCCTGTATCAGTTTCCTATGCTATTACTATTATTACTAATATTGCTATCGTTGCTGTTACTGTCATCTCTATTGTATTGTTTTGGATGTAATTATAATTTTTTTTTTTTTTTTCTTATTTCCCTCCTTTATTAGAATGATTTGCATGTCTTGTGACTAACCGCGTTAACGGTATTCAACTAACAACATAAAATGATCATGTATGACGCTGTTTGTCTCCCAAGGGCCTTCCTAATGCTGATGAGCCTCTGTCGGAGAGTCCATCAAGTCGAACGGTGGCAACTCACCGGCGGCCTGCTCCTCTCCATTCTTGCGGCTGTCGTCGCGGTCGGACTTAGTGGATCACTCGAAAAGATTTATAGCCTCGATTTATATCTTGTTCTGTCCATTGCCCAATGCTGGCAGACTTCAACTGAAATTCCATTTCTAACTAAATCTTTTTAGAGTTAAAACTTCTTCAAGTAAAAACAGGTATTCGATTCTCTGGTTGATTCAAGTGATAGCGAAGGGCTGTCCTCAATCATTTCCACTTCCTAAAATGGGGTCATAGTACATAATATATGGCCGTGGTATGAGGATTTATTTTTCGATTCAATACCATCCTCACAGAATTATCAACGTCGTTAACATCTTATTAAGTCTTGCTTTAGTGACAGCTTGCACTTAAGACCTAACACGGCATATATACATATCTCCAAGCGAAGTTCTTTTTGATCCACCTCATCCCTTCTTAGTTACAGAATCATTTCAATTGACCACGGTCTGAAGAGCATACCGACAAATCGGTTGACTACCGCTACAAATATGCAATTAATGCCACCGGGAATAATACGAGCGAGTACCAGTCCCCATTACATCGCATCTGCTCTATTTTTCGGAAGTTCAAGTAGTTTTTCGATAGTTCTGAGCGATAATATTGCTCTTGAATAATATTCCGCACAAAATATTCGAAAATTTACGCCATCAGCTACAATACTGCAAAGATGGGAGATAAAGAGGCGGCTGTGGTTTTTAATGAGCATAGGTTGTGGAACAGCGCTGGGTCAATCGTGATGACATGGGTATTTGGGAGATGAGTAGCGTCCAGCCTAGCGAGTAGTTAGTCGGTAGTAGCATAGGTGATGGACAGACATAGAATTCTCGTGATATTACTAACTTGAAAATTGCAATCAACATGTTGACTAAAAAATTCCTCTTTTCTTTTCTTTTCTTTTCTTTTCTTTTCTGCCTGATCTCTATCGCTTCTTCTCACGGCAACAATAATGTTGCTGTGAGGGGAGGCAAGAGACCAGCCACAGATGACCACACTGGTGACAACGATGGAGAGGACGGCCGGCGTGGAGCCTGCTTCAGGTTTAATCAAGATTGACTACGAACAAGATGAGGAAACAAATAAAGGAAGGAGAAAACAAGATAAGTACAAGCCATCTTATGCTATATTGACCAAGCACACAATTATATCAAGCCAAGTTCTGTCACTCTTCTTCCGCCCATTAATCCATAATCACCAATACATTATGGAGCTAGCGTAATCCGCACGGATTCTTTTAACATTATCACAACCACCTTATCTCAGCCCTGGACAGACTTGGCTCTAACTGCCCCACCTTGTGCTGCAAACAGAAACAGAAACAGAAGAAACAGGAAAGAATAAACAATATTTTCATCCTCACCTTATATGAGGCGGTGAGAAGGAAAGGGGTGTAAGTGACAAAATTGAAAAAATCGAGATAATGGTAGGAAACGATACTTTGAGCATGGTTTTATGCATGCTAGAAAATTCACGTCAAAATTTTACCGTTTAATGGCTTTTTTTAGAATCATGAAAAAACAGCAAAATAAAAGTTGGTTTTCACTTGGAAGGAAAGGGGTGTAAGTGCACTATATGAGCAATGCCAGCTCAACTAACAAACCGGTTTGTCTCGAATATTTTTTATTGAGATGAAATTTTGCTGATATGTTGGACGCTACGCAAGGACTCATTTTCCATGAAACATAATTATTTTCGTCAGGCGTAACTTTTCAAAAAGGCGTATTTATAAATAAAAAAATTTTTTTTAATATATCTTGAAAACTACTTTATTTATTAAAAGGTTGAAAGGTTGAAGGAAATTAAGTGTATTTTCGAAAAAAAATACGCTGAAAGAAAAAACTGCAAAATCAAAATAAAAATCATAAAACGTGAATTATCTTAAAACATGTGCCCTCAGATTCGTCTCATCTTTATTAATGATAAGTTAAAACATGTTCTAAAATCTGGCGAAGAGCTACTAATGGGCACTCCAACGGATTTTTTGTTTTATTCTGACAATTTTTCGAAAATTTCCAAATTTTACTAATTTTTGTAAATCGAGCGAGAAACAAACAATTAAATTTTTTTAATCAGGCAAAACAGGGATTACATACAGTTAGAATTCTAGGAAAATCGATGTCTAACGATGTTTCTATTTCCGAAAAAAAGCGATTTCTTAGATTACTAAGATCATGAGCTATGAGTAGCGCAAGATACAGCCCACACAAGTACATTACATGTACGCTGTCGCCACGCAGTGAGACACTTCTGTACTATTTTCCCTACTATCAGCAAGGCTGCTATTACCAAAACCGTTTGCCCGAAGAAAGTAATATTTTTAGTTACTCATATCATATATAACGTATACGCTAGAGATGGTCGGGTATGAAAATTTGAATACCCGACCCCGACTCGTACCCGATTAAGAAAAAAATTAAAAACCCGTACCCGACCCGAACCCGCAGGTTTATTATTTTTGATACCCGAACCCGACCGTAACCCGTCGGGTACGGGTACGGGACGGGCCCGGGTACCCGACAATCTTTAGTGTTAAATGTGGTCAATAGAGATACCCGACCCGACCCGTACCCGCTTTCAAAAACAAAAATTAAGAACCCGTACCCGACCCGAACCCGCAATTTTTTTTCAATACCCGAACCCGACCCGAGCCCGGCGGGTACGGGTACGGGTGCGGGTTTCGGGCAAATTTTCCGCTACCCGACCATCTCTAGTATACGCGTATACGCTAGCCCCACCGGTGACAAAATTTTGAACAAGTTTTCATACCATCTTGAAGGTGACAATCACTTGTATAAACTTCTCGAAGACCACTACTTTCTAGGTAATCAGTAGCGTAAGTTACAGCGTATACTGTAATATTACATATACGGTAGCGCCACGAAGTGAGGCAACTCTGCATTATTTTCTATACCATCTGCAAGGCTGCTATTACTCAAACAACTTTGCCTAAGAAAGTAATACCTTAGGTTACATAAATTATAAGTTATAGCAAATAAAACGAGTTCGCATATACACTAGCGCTGCACGTTGAGAATATTCTGAACTATTTTCAGTGTCATTTCCGAGATGACAGTCATTTGAACAACCTTCCCGAAGACTGCAACTTTCTGAATAGTCCGTAGCGTAAGATACAGCTTATACAAGAATATTACATCTGCAGTAGCGCCACGTAGCGAGAAAATCCTGAACTACTGCTGCCTGCCAGCTAACCTACCTTTAATGAAGACGACTGTAATATGATTCCAAGATTTGCACTTGCACCCTTTTCACTCCAAGTAGTAATTCCCTATAATCGCTTGGAATGAAAGGGGTACAAGTGCATAACTGAGAAGGAAAGGGGTGTAAGTGCAAATAACATTTTCAAAACTATCTTATAAATCCCGAAAATCAAAGTGGTTTTCCAAGATTTCAATAGAATTTAATAAAGTAAATCTAATACAACCATTAGTTTTCTATTATATAATCTGACGAAATTTCTAGACGATGTTAACTTTGGATCTAATTTTCTCGAAATTTACTTTTTGTCACTTACACCCCTGTCCTTCTGACCCACTCATATGCTCTCATTGAGCAAAAAAACTATCAATCCGTCAAATATGAAATGGTTCGCATTCTGAATTGATTTTAACCACTCGAGGAGAAATAACCAAATTTTAACTAAAAAGTTAAAAATTTCGCGAAATGGTTCACAGGCTATGAATCCGGAACCGATTCCTCCTATAAACGGAATTTTCAGCATCAGTAATATATGTCGTGTCGCATATCAAAAAACAACAGCACTCGACAAAATAGCGATTGGCAATCATCTCATGTCTCTCAGAAGCCATAAGGTCGATTACAGGTCCCGGACAAGTTCCTTCGAAATCCGATCCGTGAATGAATCAGAAAAGAAACCCTCCCTGAGGCCAAAATCGTTCATATGGCCTCTGAGAGACATGAGATGACCGTCAATCACTATTTTGTCGAATGCTGATGTTTTTTGATATGCGACACGACATACTTAACTGACGCTGAAATGTCCCTTTACTCGTTACTGCGGCAAAGTAACTGATATGTCCACAGTCGATGATATGGTTACAAAAATCAACAGATTTCAAACAAATTTAAATATTTGGCAACTTTATCTAAAAAAAAATCAGAGGGTTTGTGTACAAGACACGACCGCATATATAGGTGACGCAGGACTACGTAAGTCTCTTTGTAGTGATAGTGGCTTGAAATCATTCGATTCTTCATGTATACATGCCATATGCAACATATATACATGCTACATGCGGTGTATGTAACATTTATCAAAGTAGTAACATTGCATACGTTCAATTCTCAGAAGATTGTGCATTTGAAAACAATTGAACAAAATCAAGAATACAAACTATTGCTTTCCTGCTACCTTACTGAAATTAAAGATTGTTTTTATTATCCATGGTTTCCCACGTTGAAGGGATTTTACCAATTCAATCCTATTTTATCAACAGCACATCTTTTCACTACACTTCTAATGAAAAGCATGCGTATTCATTATAAAGTCGTATTATAACCGAACAGTACAGCTGTAGCACATTTTTCCAACACAGATATCAAGTTCGCCGAGGTTTAATCGTCTCGCAAAAAAGAATTTGCGATCTGTTGGGACAACGAACTCGTGTCTTTTTTTCTGGCACACTTCCCTAACACAGACATCAAATTGGACTAGGTTTAATCGGGTTCGTAAGAAATCTGTTGGCACGAGAGGGCTTTGTTACTCTCTCTGGCGTACTTCCCAAGCAAGGACATCAATATGGTCTAGGTATCTTGTTGAAATGAGGAAGCTTGGTCACTTGTTTTGGCTTACTTCCCAAGCACAGATATCAAATCGGTATAGGTTTAGATCATCGTAAAGAATCTTCCAACCAATAATGAAGCGAGAATTCTGGTAAAACATAGGTTCAATATTTTCAATTTTTCAATAGTTCAACATCAAGAATCCACACTTTTCTTCATTTGGGTAAATTCTTAGATTTTCCGATCGATTAGTGTAAGAATATTGAAAATCGATAGGAAAACCGCTGAGCTATTAGCGCTCAAAACCTTTCATTTTTCGTGACGCTCGCATTTTTCGATTTTTTGGAATGACACCCTATCTCAAAACTTGCCGTAAGACGTAGTCCTACGTCAAAAAGCGATGTCACGGCAACCCTGGGAACTCCGGAATAATGCCGGGGTCATAATACATATGGCCATTATCTATAGATATTATGAAAATAGAAAAGATATTCGGGAAATCCTCCAAGTTTGGTGAAAAAATATTGAAAGATAAAAAAAGTTACGAGCTTTTTAGTGGATTTTGCGATGCATGTACAGCATCGTCTACAGCATGTAGACCTTAGAGGGGTTAATACAGGAGAACATGTTTTGAATTCTTTTTAATTGCATGAATAAAATGCCGTCGCTTTAGTTAGAGTTTCCTAAGGCCAATATGATACAATTGCTATTTAACCGGAATTTCGATTCGCATATATTTACCGGAGACAGAGAAAATTAAGTTACTTTATGAGTGAATTTTATTCAATATGTAAAAATATTTCTCCTATGTTGATGCTTTTCATTGGTTTATTTGTGGTCTTATTGGTATTTTTACTGGGTTTCAAAAACGTTTCATAAACAATCACTTGAAAACGAAGCAAAATCTATTTAACAACTGAATTTATTAAGAACTAGCTGACCCGACAAACTTCGTATTGCCACAAATTAAGTTGTACATGAATCATGAATCTCGGATGAACTTTGTCACAATTTCGAGTTTTGCAAGTTTCTGAGGAGTTCAACCTTAGATGATTCATTTTGGCAGTTACGTAACTATGAAAGCATCCCAGGTAACCAATAAACATCACCAATGCTATTCAAATGTAGGCCAATAAGCATTTAAGTCGCCTTAAATGCTATTTTGGCAAAATATACAGCTACTTTACTGATAACCTTCTTATAATGCTGACAATGCTAATTTACAGCTAATTACCGACACGAAGAATTTGAATACAATTTTGGATGCCAATTTACAACACCTATGCAGTCAAAAAGCTAATACAGAACAACGTACAGTATAAAATGCCAGATACACTGATTTGCTGCTTATGTTAATGCTTATTAGTTATCAGGAATTGGTAGTTTAATATACAAATTTGCAATTTTTCCTCACAGTAAAGTAGAACACAACTCCCCTGTCCCCTCATTGCATAGCCAGAAAGCGGATAGTAATGTTCGCCATGATTGTACAACATTTCACCGAATATCATTTTGCGAAAAACCTTAAGCGGAATGTACCAATTCACGGAAATTTTTTTTGTGGGAAGTACCATTTCACGATCCTCTCCTTACTCACTGTCGCTCGTTCCAGGAAACCCAGGTAGACCTAGGACACCAAATAAACCTAGACAGTAGTGATTTCTGCGGGGAGTTGCCTCTCCCCAGTGGGCGGCGCTTCCGACGGCGGGTCGCCGGCAACACTCGCGGCCGTTTCGTCCTGAATGATTTAGAGTTACTATAGATAGTTTTTGTGGTCTTGTTATTGACCAATGTTTTATGGAAGAGTCTCGAATTTCTCGAGTTCGATTAGTTTTTGAGTTTCGCAAAAATTTCTGTTTTATTTGTATGAGAGTCCATATCCCTCTATCACAGGGGTGAGAGGTCTCTATCATAAAATAAATTCAAGACTCCAAAATCACCCACATGCCAAATTTGGTTCCATTTGCTTGATTAGTTCTCAAGTTATAAGGAAATTTGAATTTCATTTGCATTGGAGCTCCCCCCCCCCTTCCTAAACAGGGGATGGGTCTTAATTCATCATAGAAAAAATTTCTGCCCCCTAAAAGCCCCACATGCCAAATTTGGTTCCATTTGCTTGATTAGTACTCAAGTTATAAGGAAATTTGTATTGCATTTGTATGGGAGCCCCGCCTATTAAAAGGGGAGATGGGTTGGTAAACGGCTGGACAATGCGGAATATAGACCCCATAGTGGTCGTTAGCCTCTTATCCAGCAACTCCGATCCCGACCTCCTCGTGGTACCAGCCGGAATACGAGCAACCTTAGCGGAGATCGGGTAACCAACCCCGGTGGAAACTAAGGTCGTATACTAACCGGGAAGGAGGTATAGTGAGTCTCGGCACTATAAGATGGCAGCCCCATCACGAGACTCGGTAGTGTTGCCCCAGTACGGCTACACACCTAAACAACACAAACTAACAACATTCAAGCATATACGGAGCGGAATATTCGGCATCGACCTAGGCGACGGAATAAGGACGACGAATGGAGACTCGGGACTGCAGATCGCTAAATTTCGCAGGTTGCGAGCGGGTGCTGATTGAACAGCTGGAACCCCGCAAACTCGGCATCGTAGCTCTGCAGGAAATCTCGCAAAGGAGAGAAGGTTTGGAAGATCCGTGGCGGAAAGGCCCAGTTTTACCACAGCGGTGGCGCTACCAACGAACTGGGGACGGGCTTTGTAGTGCTGGGCGGAATGCTGGATCGCGTGATTGATTGGAAGGCGATCAACGAGAGAATGTGTGTATTGAGGATAAAGGGCCGTTTCTTCAATTATAGCATCATTAACGTACACTGCCCGCACGAAGGTAGACCCGACGATGAGAAAGAAGCGTTCTACGCAAGGCTGGAGGCAACGTACGACAGCTGCTCGTCACGCAGACATGTGAAAGCACGCGCCGCTCCGCACGCCGTGCTAAAACATTCTCCTTCGTTCATACATCACACGGTTTCAGTGCACTTCGCCGACTCTCGTACGAACAAATATGATTCCGCACATCGGTGCCGATTTTTTTGTTAGGTTCGGTTTTATATGTGTTGAGTGGGCACCGAGCGGCACCGGGCGAAACACCGACAGCCGAGCACCCCACTCATATTCTGCTTTTTTTCTTTCTTTCGTGCTGCGCTGCGCACTTATCTACCTATCCGAAAACATTCTGTAGGGGAAGGGCGGTAAAGACGGACACCTTAAGGTCAAGAGTCAATATCTACTCAAATATAACTGTATTGATTGCAATTTTCATACAAACTGAAACTTTAAGTCTCTGTCTAATAAAGTTACAGCGTGTACTAGAAAATTTCTTCCAAAATTTATACTTTTTTTAATATTATAAACATTATGTATAAATCAGAGTTTCTGCGCATGGGCGGGAAAGACGGACATTTGATATGGGAAAGACGGACACTCGCGAAAAGGTGTCACGCGCCGACGAATTATCAGTATTAAGAAAGATTAACATATTTCATCATGTATTTAGGAAAGAATTGGCTTGGGAAAACCCCCTACCCAATTCCCCCTTTGAGCGAGGAAATAAAATGGTTCCCTTTTATAATCTTCAATATTTTAATTGGTGATGAATTAATCGTTTCTAAAAGTTGGCCTATTCCATCTGTTAAATGACTTCTGGATACTTTTACATGTATAATATGCAAGTATTTGCAATTTAAATCGTTGTTAGGCAAAATGAATACGGAATCTTTGTGTCCGTTTTTCCCTACCTTCGGGTGTCCGTCTTTCCCGACTTGGATACCATTTTTTCAAACTTTAATAACTTTTTACTGAATATTCAAAAATTCACTAGATTTCCAATGGACATTCAGTGAAGGGTCAAACTAACGTAATGTCGTCGATATAGCACGAAAGTATTGCTTTTTAACGATTTACCAGCTATTTTCTTCACACACAAAATTACATCGGTTAGCGTATTTAGGCATTTTTTCTTTGTTTTGCTTATAAATTTGACAGCTGCGCTGCTAGAAATCAGCAGTTTAATTCAAAAGTGTTTATTCAGTCTATAGAAACATTTCCCATCATTGGTTTCCTTCAAAAAATTATTGTTTATGAAATATGATAAGTGTCCGTCTTTCCCGCAGTGTCCGTCTTTACTGCCCTTTCCCTACATTTCGTTTAGCGAATAATATGGACATGAAAGTTAAAACGATTAAAGATTAAATTAACGAGTTTTTAAACCATACTTTATTTGAATATTATATTCACATCTCTCAATTGAAACCCCGTTTTCGATAGAAATGCGTAATTTAACCAAATCAAGATTTATAAAAGAAAGTAGGATAGCTTTTAACCCGCATGGGACATGCAGGTTCGCACATTAAATATTCCGGAACAAAACACAATCTGATGCTTTGTATAAACGAATTAACAATTAGTTAGAAAAACTGTCCTTGAATCGAAAAATTAACTTGTTTCTAAATGTTTTCCTATAGGTATCATAATAAGCATTACATCGTTACGTTACGTTCATAAGTTTTTACCGTATCGCTCCAAGCAGTTATATAGGTTATTTAGTTCGCGAGCGAAACGGCGTGCCAGTACACCAGCCGACACTTGCTAGAGCACCGCAAAAACACGGCAAAAGCACGGCAAGAGAACGGTGCCCGAACCGAAGGCAAGGCACTTCGATCGGGTTTTCGCGTTGTCGGCGAGCGTGCCAGTATGTAGCAACGCCAGTGCGTTCTATTATCGAAAGCACCCATTGCCGTGCGTATGTGGACGGGTGGCAACCGTGTCGCACCGGGTGGTGTTTATAACAAGTCTGTCGTCACGGGACATCATGATCGTCATCGGGGATATGAACGCCCAGGTCGGTAGGGAAGAAATGTATAGACCGGTGGTAGGACCCCATAGCCTGCACACCGACACAAATGATAACGGCCAACGTTGTATAAACTTCGCAGCTTCCCGAGGCCTGGTGATCCGAAGCACCTTTTTCCCGCGCAAGGATATCCACAAAGCCACCTGGAGATCACCTGACCAACGTACAATGAACCAAATTGACCACGTTCTCATAGAGGGCCGGTTCTTCTCTAACATCACGAACGTACGCTCCCGTCGGGGTGCGGATATCGATTCTGACCGTTACCTAGTAGCAGTACATGTGCGCTCAAAGCTGTCCACCGTATACCGGGCACGTCAAAGCCGCCCTCCACGGCTGAACATCAGGCAGCTAGACAACCCACAAGCTGCCGAGAACTACGCGCGAGTACTGAATGAGGCACTGCCTTCTTCCGAGGAGTTCCGAGGTGCTTCAAACCTCGAAGACGGTTGGGGCAGAATACGCTCGGCCATCGGAGAGGTCGCTACCGCGGCACTAGGTATTGAGCCTCGGAGTACACAAAATGATTGGTTTGATGGGGAATGCCAAAAAAAAGAAAAAAAAAATGCTTGGAGAAATTATCTAAGTATTGCCACTAGAGAGAACCTGGCCAAGTACCGACGAGCTAGGAACCAGTTGACCACGATCCTGAGAAGAAAAAAGCGCCAAAAGGAGGACAGAGATCGTGAAGAATTAGAGCAACTATTCCGAGCTAATGACACGCGCAAGTTTTATGAGAAGGTGAACCAAACACGGAAGGGCTACACACCGAAGCCTGACATGTGTAGGGACGAGGGAGGGAATCTAATTACAAACGAGCGCGAGGTGGTCGACAGGTGGAAGTAGTTCTTCGATGAACACCTCAATGGCGAAGTCGCAGAAGGAGGCGGGACGGAAATTAACCTAGGAGCGCCCATGGAAGATAGTGATGTCCTAGCACCTGATCTCCAAGAAGTCAAACGAGAAATCAGGCTGCTGAAGACCAATAAAGCCGCTGGGAAGGACCGCCAACCGGCAGAGCTTTATAAACATGGCGGAGAAACGCTAGCAAAGGCTCTACACTGGGTTATTTCTAGGATTTGGGAGGAGGAAAAGCTACCGGAGGAATGGATGGAAGGAGTGGTTTGTCCCATCTACAAAAAGGGTGATCGGCTAGACTGCTGCAACTATCGTGGTATTACGCTGGTAAACGCCGCCTACAAGGTACTCTCCCAGATCCTGTTACGCCGGCTGTCACCGATAGCACAAGGTTTCGTAGGGAATTATCAGGCGGGTTTCATGGGGGCTCGCGCAACTACGGACCAAATTTTTACTATCCGACAGATCTTGCAGAAATGTCGGGAATACAACGTGCCCACGCATCACATCTTTATTGATTTCAAAGCAGCATACGATACAGTCGATCGAGACAAGCTATGGCAGATAATGCACGAATACGGTTTTCCGGACAAACTGACGCGACTGATCAGAGCTACATTGGATCGAGTGATGTGTTTCGTACGCATCTCTGGGACACTCTCGAGTCCCTTCGAGACGCGACGAGGGTTGAGACAAGGTGACGGTCTATCCTGCACCTGCTGTTCAACATCGCTCTTGAGGGGGTGATCCGACGAGCGGGCATCGAAACGAGAGGCACGATTTTTACCAAGAGTAGCCAACTTCTAGGCTTTGCAGATGACTTCGATATCATTGCCAGGAACCTTGCGACGGCGGAGGCAATCTACGCCAGGCTGAAAGCGGAGTCTAGGAGAATTGGGCTAAAAATAAATGCGTCGAAGACCAAATACATGAAAGGAAGAGGCTCCAAGGAAACAAATGCGTGCCTCCCACGGACGGTAACCGTTGACGGCGACTAGAAGTGGAGTTCGTGTATTTGGGATCGCTGGTGACCGCGGACAACAACACTAGTAAGGAGATACAGCGGCGCATCCAAGCGGGAAATCGGGCCTACTTTGCCCTTCGTAAAACGCTACGATCAGGAAGCATACGCCGCCGCACGAAGCTAACAATGTACAAAACCATTATTAGACCGGTAGTTCTTTATGGACTTGAAGCCGTGACGCTGCTTACGGAGGACATACGCGCCCTTGCCGTGTTTGAGCGGAAAGTGCTGCGGACGATATTTGGCGGAGTACAAACTGAAAGCGGAGAGTGGCGGAGGCGTATGAATCACGAGCTACAGGCACTGCTTGGGGAGACTCCCATCGTACATCTAGCGAAAGTTAGCAGGCTACGGTGGGCCGGACACGTCGTAAGGATGCCGGACGACAGTGCGACGAAAATAGTCCTCTTCAACAACCCCACCGGCACCAGGAACAGGGGGGCCCAACGTGCACGATGGCTCGACCAGGTCGAAAGCGATTTGCGACTTCTGAGACGACTAGGAAATTGGCGACGAGTGGCCCAAGACCGAGTTGAATGGAGACGAGTGCTTGAAACAGCACGAGCCACCTCGGCTCTATGCTGCTGAAGAAGAAGAAGAAGGGTCATAACTCGCTTTCTAAAGAAGATAGGGGTCTCAATTCACCATAGAAAAAAATCTTGCCTGATAAACCACTTATATGTCAAATTTGGTTCCACTTGATTGATTAATTCTCGAGTTCTGAGGAAATTTGTTTTTCATTTGTATAGAAGCCCCCCGTCTTAAAGTGGGGAGGGGTCTTAATTCATCATAAAAAATTCTTGCTTCCAAAAACACCTACATGCCAAATTTGGTTCCATTTGCTTTATTAGTTCTCGAGTTATGAGGAAATTTGTATTTCGTTTGTATAGGAGCCCCCCCCTCTTAAAGTGAGGAGGGGTCCTATTTCACCATAGAAAATATTCTTGCCCTTGAAAACTTTCACATGCTGAATTTTGTTCCATTTGTTTGATTAGTTCTCGAATTATGAGGAAATTTGTATTTCATTTGTATAGGAGCCCCCCTCCTAAAATGGGGAGGGGTCCCAATTCATCATAGAAAAAAATTTTGTCTCCAAAAACACCCACATACCAAATTTGGTTCCATTTGCTTGATTAGTTCTTAAGTTATGAGGAAATTTGTTATTCATTTGTACAGGAGCCCCCCCTCTTAAAGGGGGGAGGGGTCCTAATTCACCATAGAAAATATTCTTGCCCTCGAAAACCTTCACATGCCAAATTTGGTTCCATTTGCTTGATTAGTTCTTGAGTTATGAGGAAATTTGTATTTCATTTGTATGGAAGCCCCCCCTCTTAAAGGGGAGAGGAGTCATAATTCCCCTTCTAAAGAGGGGAGGGGTCTCAATTTACCATAGAATAAATTCTTGACACCCACATGCCAAATTTTATTCTATTTGATTAATTAGTTTTCGAGTTATGAGGAAATTTGTATTTCATTTGTATAGGAGCCCCCCGCCCCCCTTCTAAAGTGGGGAGGGGTCTCAATTCACCATAGAAAAAATTCCTGTCTCCAAAAAGACCCACATGTAAAATTTTGCTCAGAAATTTGGTTTTCATTTGTATGGGAGCGCCCCCCCCCCCTCTTAGTGGGAGGCCCGATATGTAAATTTCACGCCGATCGATTCAGTAGTTTTCGATTCTATAAGGAACATTCGGGCAGACAGACAGAAATCCATTTTTATAGGTATGGATTTGTATGGGAGCCCCCCCTCTTAGTGGGGGGAGAGATCTCTAACCATCATAAGAACCTTCCATGGCACCAAAAATTTTTCACTCCGATCGGTTTAATAGTTTTCGATTCTATAAGGAACATTCGGACAGACAGACAGACAGACAGAAATCGTCTTTTATAGGTATAGATAGAGAATTCATTTATAAATTTAACATTAAGATCTATTTAAATCGGGTTTTTCTAAAGTGGCGAAATTTGGGTCCAGAGGCTGGCGAAATTTGGGTCTCCGTTGAGACGATTTGCCTTTTTATCATTTTGGACAGAATTCTCCGTCGACGAATTCCTAGCAGCAACAGCCGCAGGAGGAGCATTTAACTCCTTTTCCACCTTCTTACAACCACTCGAAACAGCAGCAGGTACCGATAGCAGAGTAACGTTGATACCGTCCTAATAATCATGATCATCCTCGTAGTAGTCGCTGCCGACAATCAGGTTAGCAGACAGAGGGTCTATCTCCAACGGCCAGTTTCATGGCCTCTTCCTCTGTGTATCCCTTGCTGAGATACCGCTTGTGTCGCCTTTTCTTTGCACTGGACAGTCGATTGAGACCACCACGAGACGACGTTGGTGCCCCATCATCGTCTGGTCGCGTCACCGGATCGGGAAGATTATCCGCTCGATTTTCCACACTCTCTTTTGGCGAACTCAGGATCAGCGAGGAGACTGAAGGTCCTCCGTACAGCGAGTCGCTGTCGAGGTTGAAGGTTTCCTCCAGCTCTTCATCCTTCGGTCGACTTATTGCGCTCGATTCCGAAGAATCACGCGCAATGGAGTCCTCCGACTCCGTGAAACCTGTTACGAAGTTTGAATTTGATGTAAATTGCAAACACGCGTTTGCTACGTTTATTGTTTATTGTTCATATGTATAAAATTTATCTGACTATAAGTCTACATAAATTATTTGTGGTCAAATTTATAACAATACACACGACAGTAACTTCTGTAGAAACTTATGAGACGGCATGCCGAAGTCAAATAGGTCCTCCACTTTACAGAAAGTACGAATACAGCAGGCTAACGGTTCATTAAAACCAAACGTCGTGCGATGAAAATTCTGCTGTAGTAAACCAGTTGATCGGAGCGAACGCTGCGAGGCACGGAAGTTCAGCTGAGCCAATATATCCGGGCAGTCTATCTCACCATTTATAACTTTAGCGACAAGCATTGCTTGTTCATATTTCCTGCGTCGTTCAAGAGTTTCAAGCCCAAGAGTCAAGAGTCGACAGCGGTCAGGGTACGGAGGCAGGTTTACTGGGTCTCGCCAAGGCAGGTTTCGTAATGCAAACCGAACAAACCTTTTCTGCACGCGTTCGATTCGCAAAATCCACACAAGCTGTTGAGGGCACCAAACCAGGCTAGTATATTCAAGTAGTGGCCGTACCAACGAGCAATACAATGCCTTCAGGCAGTGCGGGTCATTAAAATCTCGAGCGATCGAGCTGACGTGTTGCTTTAGTGATCAGATTTGCACGATGTAGATTGAAAGAGAGTTTGGCATCCAGCAGAACACCAAGATCAGTAACTTGGTCTACTCTCGTGAGTTCTTGGTCGTCGATTTGATAGCGGAAGACTACAGGGTTCACTGAACGGTGAAACGTCATAACATAACATTTAGCGATGCTAATAAGTAACCAGTTTCTGCGGCACCAGCTCACAAATATATCCAAGAGCTCTTGCAATCGGCGACAATCATCGATAGATCTTACAACAAGATACAGTTTCAAATCAACGGCATATACTAGCTTTACACCTACACCCAGCAATAATGTTACGTCATTAAAGAACAGTGTAAATAGCATTGTAAACTGTAGATATAAGTGGCCACTAGTTTTAATTTTGCAATGAGTTATCGTTTGACTATCGATTAAATCAGACCAGGATAAAATTAAAATATTTTCTCTAATTCGAACCCTCCAGTCTCGCGTTAAAACCGGTGAACCGGAAAACCCTTCAGGCTCCGTCGACGATAAGGAGCCGGACCGTGTCGAGTCTCGTACATCAATCGTTCTGATGCTAGTTCTGAAGGTATAGGCGGAATATTGTTACAGAAACAAGATGACGGTAAGCTGCATCCGATAGCTTATTTTTCGAAACGAACTACTGCTGCTTAGTCACGTTATTATAGTTTTGAGTTGGAGACACTAGCCATTATCTATTCCCTGCGCAAATTCCGAATCTATTTGGAGGGTATTCCGTTCCGAATCATCACGGATTGTAATTCTCTCGCCATGACACTTGTGCGGGCGTTTTATTCGAATTCAAGAGGGCGAAGGATCCTCTTATTTTTACGTTTCCTAGATACGGAAACGGAACGCGAATTTCTTCCTTAAGAACAGGAAGATAGCCTTAGCACTTGGTTTGTGAGTTCGGATTACAACGTTCCTTAAAACAGGAGACGTCTAGGGGTCATGTGATATCATTCCTTAGCAACAGGAAAAGCATCTACACGCCAGGTCTTTAGAACAAGAACACTAACTTTATTAAATCGGAAAACTTAGCTTATATAGTCACAATTTACATTACAGAAAAATTTCCCTCTTTTGGGTATCGCTTACATTCTATCCTAAACAAATGTCCTAATCGTTACAAATACCATCAAAATGCCTTAGTAAGAATGAAACGGATAGTTCAATTCATATCAACATAACAGAGATGGATATAAAACTATGTGGGTCTATTTACCCACCAATACATAAACGTCTATTTGGTTTGAACTTGTATGATAGAAAGAGAAACACATATTTGTCTTAATCTATAAACCTACTCTAAGCATCCTATGGACCTAAGAAAGATTCAATCGGCCAATCAGGCTCAAGGTGGAAAATTACTACTTTTTCTGTTACCTGAACCTGTATAATTGTTGGCGCCTTTTCTTTTCCTTCGCCTCGCAGGACGAATTCTTTGGCTACTCCCTGTTTTACTCGCGACAGACGGTCTAGACTAATGAAACAAGGGACGAAGCTGGTTGTATTGAAATCATTGTTATTTTGGGTTTTGCCGATTATATATGGTTTTACTTTTATTATTGTAAAAACCCAATTTTCATGGATCGTAATTGTTGTAAAATTATTAGCCTAATTAGCGTTCGGTTTTTCTTGCTGCTAGCGTAACACTGATGGCAGCAACAGATAAGCCAAATTTAAGCGGGGCGACTTCACAACACTTAATCGAAAAAGTGTCAATGCTAGGATTGCACATTGCACTATGGGGGATTTCCATACAAGCAGGCGGACAAAAATATTTTCGAATTTTTTCTAGGATTTTTGATGTTTTTCTAGTTGATATGATTAAAATATGTTGTTAGAGTACATTTGCAAACATTTCACGAACATATTTTGAAAAGGGTTTAACTGTTTGCCTTTGTCATATGTGTAAAACTAATCCTTCTTTCTCAAACGTACAAGGTTTGGATTCGACCATTAGCGATTTCAACCAAAGTTGGCATAATTGTTCATTCCGACCCCACAACCAATTTCCCTAAGTTTTACACCGATTGATCAGTCCCCCTAGCGGTGGCGCTGCTTCCTTTTTTTTACAGATTTTCAAAAAAGTAATTTTTCGGGTTTAAATATCTATGCAACAGTTTGATGTGAAGACATGCCAATATACTTTTTCTATGGGATTTTGGTCTCGCAATCGAATGATGTTATCAGTTTTTATCTAATTTGTCAACATCATACATTTTTTTTTTGCAATTTGAAACGAAAAACGCGAATATCTCAAAACATCCCCAATTTGATTTTCAAATAAATATGCTTGAAATATTCGCCAGAAAATTCTACATAAGAATCACTTAACTAGAAAAAACAATATTGGTAGTATGGGAGGGTAGTTTGAATATCTGTGGCATCCGTAATTGTATCTGAATTGTTAGTAAAAGTATGTTTAAACACGTTTACCTGAAGCTTCCGGACATTTTCATGACCAAATAATGTATTTTAATGAAAAAGATGCATTTTCAACATTTTTTTTTGTATGCCAGAAGGGCATTGGGTTAAAAGGCCACTGCGACAGTCTTTCAACATATTTTCAACATAGAATCAACATAATAAATTTTGATGTTCTGGATACTTTTGTATATATTTAAATAAAAGTAATAATTTCGTACAAATTTTTATAGTTTCATTATATAATTGTGCTAGTTATTTGTGCAATATAATGCATTGTTATGTCGACTAATGTGATATTTCACTTCTGAGATTATACGAAACTTCGAAGTAATTTAGACTCTTGAAAATGACTTTATTAACACTTCATTGCACTACGGGAAAAACTAGCCTGAAAACGAACGAAATTCAGAAACTGCCTGCCAATTGATAAAATATAAGTGATCTTCTGTAATAAATTTCCGGCGAATCTCATGGTGCCCACCCCTGCTTAATTGACATCGGAAAGTATCAAGTTTTGCTGATTTTCCCCTATTTTTAACAATATTTTAACTTAATGGAGTTAATCAGATCAGTTAAGTTATTCATTCGTCCCATATAAGCTTTGTAAGATTTACCGAAACTGGTCCATAAGTTCAGCAGAACATATCTTGAAATAAGCCATAGGTCTAAAATTTAGACCACTCAATATAGGTACATCGCAATTTAAAATTTTCGAAGACGTTTTTTCGATGAACTTAGTAGGAGGGGCGCATGTTTTCTTCATAGTGCCAATAACGTCATAAGGAGGAAATCTCGATGGTGACTCCCTATGAAATACTTCATATTGAAATCTGTTTAACCCAGTTTCTAAATATGATTATACTAAATGCTTCTTCTGTTGACATTTCACGTTGATCAGTTAGCTGAGCGCGCGCGTTTTTGTGTGTGTGTGTGTGTGTGTGTGTGTGTGTGTGTGTGTGTGTGTGTGTGTGTGTGTGTGTGTGTGTGTGTGTGTGTGTGTGTGTGTGTGTGTGTGTGTGTGTGTGTGTGTGTGTGTGTGTGTGTGTGTGTGTGTGTGTGTGTGTGTGTGTGTGTGTGTGTGTGTGTGTGTGTGTGTGTGTGTGTGTGTGTGTGTTCGTGTGTGTGTTTGTTATTCGCTGGAAATATATTTAGTCTTGAAATCTCCCATGGTGACTAGAAATTTTCAAAACACTATATTTCGCAGAGTGGCGCATGGTGGCACGTAATTCTTTCATAAGTTGATAGTATATACCTGAGATTTAACCCAGAAGGAGGAATTAACCTGGAGATATCTGGAGAAAAAACCTGATTTAATCCACCTAGTGGTGAAAGGAACCTTTGTTATACGGTCTTACTTGCTATTTGAGATAGAAATAGACACGTTTGGTTTACATGAAATTTTTGGAAATTGAATAAGTTTACAAAATTTGAACCAAATAGATGCACTTATAAATTTTGATAGTTCCTATTCTCATGAAATTGCTGAGTAAGTTGTTACTAATGAGGGTAAGTGCAAGTAAAAGCAGGTTGTAAGATGAAATATTATTCTTTAACATATACATTGCGTAGTAAAGGTCTAGTTTATAAGTTTTTGAACTATGCATAATTTCTTGTAATGCCATTCTATTTGATTCACAATAATAAAGTTTTCTTGAATAAATTTCATCAATTTTTATTAACCTTCGGTTACTCACGCTGTTGTATTTTGTACAACATGTGTAGGTTTTTGAATGCCATATTGTTATAAAGTTACAAATCGTATATTACGTATACACTAACGTATATTCTTGAGTAAACTTGTTATGAGCAAAATGTCAGAATTATTCAGTGCATTAATACTTTAAATTGTTAGGAAACAAGATTAGCATAAACCGACATCACAGAAACGAAGCAAGTAGCATGTGAGGTGTACCGCAATTGACCCCAACTGGAATTTTCTCTCGTTTCTTCGTATGGAAAAATGGTGTCTGTATGCAGCAAAACTACCAGCAAATGTAAAATGTTTAAGATGTATCCGTCTGTTGCTAATCGAGTAATTCGAGGTCAAAATCAGGTTATTTTTTACAATTAAAGTTCTACAGTTCCTAAACAAGCAAACATAGAGGTATAGAAAATTCAGCAAAGTTGTGTATTTTTATTATTTGTACAACTTTGTAATACATGAAAAAGTCATACAACAACTACAAGAAGAGTTAGAATAGAAAAACTGATTTTACAAATTCATATACAATAAATAAGATTTTTCTACCTTCACTGAAGAGATAGAAGGTTACTGTTTTCAGCAAAATTTCTTGTAATAATATGCTCTAAAACTTTGCAGAACACATCAATGTGTTGTATTGAAACTGAAGGAAAATAATTTTTTTATTTCACTTTTAGGGGGATTAATCAAAATTCAAATTCTACCAGACGATAAAGTTTTCAATTTCAAGAAACTCTTCCAAAGGTTTGATAAACTTTAAACCTAGTTTTCCTAGTCAAAACTCTAGTGCGCACGTTTTCTTTGGTTTTGGGCTATTGTGCGCGCAAGTAACTGTGTTATAAAAGTTGGCGCGAGTATTCGAGGGTTAATATCTTTTGACCGGTAAAACCAATTCTTATGTAATTTTGCATATATATTCGTAGTGTGAAAACCTCTCGTTTGATATTAAAATAATTGAAATTAGGTAAATTATCTTGGTTAAAATCATTATAAATTATTGCTAATTTTGGTGTGGTGTATACGATTGCTCATAACTTTCCAATTAAACGTCCAATCAGAAAACCATTCAATAGTGATCTATCCGGTTATATTACCTGCCAAATGAAACTAATAGCGCGTAAATCGGTTTGGCCATCTCTAAGAAACAGGCGTTCATTTGTACCTAGTCAAAACAGGTTTTTCAAGGCTAACTTTTAAACTGCTTGTCCGTTTTCAATAAAACTTAGCAAAATGTTTAGTAATAGTAAGAGCTTTCGTTTGGTACTAATATCGTTAAAATTGGTTGCGTGGTTCCGGAGAAAACCGTGTCACGTAGTTTTCACATTTTTGCTTATAACTTTCAAACGAAAAGTCAGACCACGAAACCATTTAATAGTGATATACTAGGCAATAATACCTTTCAAACAAAAGTAATAGCGGTCGAATCGGTTCAGCCATCTCCGAGTAACAGGCGATAGAAAATTCGGAGCGAACACACATACACACATACATACACACACACACATATATCATATCGTTTTTCAACTTTGACAGCCTCTATCTCAGAAACAACATCGACTAGAGACTTGCTATTTTGGATTTTTCTTAATTGAAGTGTTTGCTATCAATAGAAAATGTCATTAGGCGGATTAATGAAAGTCAGTTTTCTGATTTTTGTCCGCCTGATATCTCATAGTGGATTGCTCGGTGGGCATTGGAGTTAGAAAATTATCATTACTCTATCCAGCACCGGAGTGGAAAACTTTTGAATCATGTTGACGCATTGAGCCGCTTACCCTCCAATCCTGATCGGGTTGTTTCCGCTATTAATCCAGATGATACTGACTTTCAATTGCAATTGGCACAAGGGTGTGACGTAACAGCTCTAAAGTTAAGAGAACAGCTGGAAAACGGATTGGTAAAGAATTATGTTTTAGATGATGGATTAGTTTATCGTGGTTCATCAGAGCTTCTGTTTTATGTTCCTAATGAAATGAAAAGCCATATTATACGCAATATTCACGAGAAGCTATATCATATGGGTATTACGAAGATCCTAGATCAGTTGCGAATACTTTATGGGTGAAAGTGAAAGATAAGGTTGAAAATTATGTTAAGAACTGTGTTCGTTGTATTATGTATTCCGATTCAAATTCCAATATCGGTCGTGCCTTACATAGCATTCCGAAGAAGCCAATTCAGTTTGACACCATTCACGTTCATTAAGAGGCAACACTTTCTGATCGTTATTGATGCTTTTACGAAGTTCGTTAAGTTATAGCTGTTAGTTCTACGAGTACGAAAAAAGTATGTGCATGTCTGGACAAGTACTTTGATTGTTATAATCGGCCACGAAGGATTATTAGTGATCGAGGATCGTGTTTTACTTCATTGGAATTCAGAGCTCATTTGTTGGAAAAGAATGTCGAACACATAAAGGTAGCTACCGCGTCTGTACAGGCCAATGGACAAGTGGAGCGTGTTAACCGAGTCCTCAAGTCAATGCTAGGGAAGCTTTCGGAACCAGTCCAACATGTTGATTGGACTAGAATGTTACCTAAAGTTGAATACGCTATGAATAATTCTGTTCATGCAAGCACGCATCAAACCCCTTCTGTCTTATTGTTTGGATAAGGTAATATTTTAGCTGTACCAATGGCCGCACACTCGAAAATACCAGCAAAAATTCAACAACGATCAAAATGTGTAGCATTTCATATGAAGAAATGTTTAGTTCACTTCTCGTTTCCGTTTTTGTGGAATATTTTTGCTACGCGTCCCAAGAAACTCTTAAATTCAAGAATGCACTTTTTGACGTAGGACTACGTCTTACGGCAAGTTTTGAGATAGGGTGTCATTCCAAAAAATCGAAAAATGCGAGCGTCACGAAAAATGAAAGGTTTTGAGCGCTAATAGCTCAGCGGTTTTCCGAACAATTTTCAATATTCTTACACCAATCGATCGGTAAATCTTCTAAGAATTGACCCAAATGAAGAAAAGTATGGATTTTTGATGTTGAACTATTGAAAAATTGAAAATAATGAACCTATGTTTTACCAGAATTCTCGCTTCGTGATTGGTTGGAAGATTCTTTGCGATGATTTAAACCTATACCAATTTGATATCTGTGCTTGGGAAGTACGCCAAAACAAGTGACAAAGTTTCTTCATTTCAACAAGATTTCCTAACACCGCGCACCGCGGTTAAACCTACACACTTAAAAAAAAGTACCGAGTTCGGTAAAATATCGTAAATTTTACCGAACTCTGAGCAGCAGAACGTTCGGTAAAAAATTTTTATGATGCCAAACATTACTAATGATCCGTAAACGTCGATTGGCACCATCGAATTTTACCGAACGTTCGGCTGCTCAGAGTTCGGTAAAAAAAAATTAAGTGTGTAGACCATTTTGATGTCCTTGCTTGGGAAGTACGCCAGAAAAAGTGACAAAGCCCCCTCGTGCCAACAGATTTCTTACGAACGTGCTTAAACCTAGTCCAATTTGATGTCTGTGTTAGGGAAATGTGCCAGAAAAAATGACACAAGTTCGTTGTCCCAACAGATCGCAAATTCTTTACTGCGAGACGATTAAACCTCGGCGAATTTGATATCTGTGTAGGAAAAATGTGCTACAGCTGTAGTGTTCGGATATAATACGACTCTGTATGAATACGCATGCAGTTTCATTAGAAGTGTAGTGAAAAGATGTGCTGTAGATAAAATAGGATTGAATTGGTAAAATCCCTTCAACGTGGGGAACCATGGGTAATAAAAACTACAAGGTATACAGCCCGAAGGGTTGTACGAAAGGGTGACGTAGAAGTGTGTCATATAATACTCATTATATTGATAACATGTTTTAATCGATGAAGGATAACTTTATGTCTGATCATTAAATCAAAGACTAATGTAACCTGCATTTCTGGCATATGCATATTTGAGTATTTGTGAGTATCATTGTTTGAGTGTTTATTTATAAAAGAAGAGCGCAATATTCTGATTTAATTCTTCATTGAATCAATGGTGGTTTTGAAAAAAACCGTTTGAAATTGTTTGGTGGCCCTGAAAAGAACTATGTTTGAGCTGATAGCACAGAGAACAGACTACCAGGTAATTGACAAAAAGTGTGTAAAAGGTTTTTATGTAATCTACGAGTAATCCTTCAATAGAGCACCCCTCGAGCAGTAAGTGGCAAACTAAATCTTGATGTCGCTACCATCGCTGCTATGTAACTCCAGCACAAAGAAATATTGATAAAGGTACATGGATATTTTTGATGCGTTTGGCAAACTATTTCTGGAGGGCGCTACCGACAGATTTTACACACAAAAAATCGATTACTTCCTTCGAGCCTGTTAATCTGTTCACTGTGCTGATAGCACTTCTTAAAAATCAGTACTATAATTACTGTTGCTAATATATAGATGGATGTCGCTATTCGGTCCTTTAGACTCTAGGATGACGGTTGCCCGCTAATACAGGAGTGATAGGAAATACCAAATCACTGTAAAGCAGAAATGGATTAGTTTTATCAAAATACTGACCGTCCGTCAGTGCGATCGTGCGGTAAATGAGCAGACGGCGAACCTAGTGTGCGATTTTATAGTCACTGGCACTGCCGTTGCTACTTGTAAGCTAGTGTAGGTATGGGAGAAACCAGATCGGCTGCTACTGCTGCTCAAATAATTATCCGAATGGAACGTTAATCATTTAGAAAGTGTAGAAAAATCTTTCCATTCTTCAATGACTATAGTTCTTATAAGAACTGTTTAAGACCACAACGGCCTACTGCTGAATTTGCTGCCCGTCAGTCGATCCGTTTCCATTTGCCTTCAGTGTTGGTTTGCGAAAATTACCGCCAAAATGCCATTGGGTTTGCCTCGAATTGTCATCGAAGATGACATTAATTGCCGCAAAAGTTCTTGGACTTGCCTCCAATTGCCGCCGAAATGCTATCGTTTTTACCTCCCAATTGCTATTGGTGTTGCCTCCGATCGCTGGTGTTGCCGCCAAATGCCGTTGCTTTCGCCACCAATAGCCGTCGATGGTAAATACTGACGATAACAAGGGAAATGTGTGGAAAAATTCGACCTTGAATCTTTACACACATTTTCACTATTTAGCGTATAAAAAATTATTATTAGTATGTTTCTATAAAATTGCTGGACATTTTATCTATCCAACGACAATTTCTGCATAACTTGAGAACTAATCAAGCAAATAGAACAAAATTTGGCATGTGGGTGTTTTTGGTGACAAGAATTTATTCTATGGTAAATTGAGACCCCTCCCCTTTTTAGAAGGGGAATTATGACTCCTCTCCCCTTTAAGAAGGGGGGCTTCCATACAAATGAAATACAAATTTCCTCATAACTCGAGAACTAATCAAGCTAATGGAACCAAATTTGGCATGTGGGTGTTTTTGGGGGCAAAATTTTTTTCTATGATGAATTAGGACCCATCCCCACTTTAAGACGGGGGGCTTCTACACAAATGAAATACAAAATTCCTCATAATTCGAGAACTAATCAAGCAAATGGAACCTAATCTGGCACGTGGGTGTTTTTGGTGGCAACCATATTTTCTGTGATGAATTAGGACCCCTTACCTTTTTAGGGGGGGGGGCTCCCATATAAACGAAATAGTTCACAGCAACACTGGTTTAAGACGAGACGGGTTCTGGAGAACTCCAGTTTAAACTTGAATTAAACTAGAATTTATACACTGATTATATCTAAGTTAGTGATCAGGCTGAATGGAATAAAGTGGATTTCCAGAGGAAGTGTTATCTTGGACAGCCCTACTGGGATAGTAAGGAATAGCGTATATATTTGATCTATCGTACTCGGTAAATATCCACCATTAATCATTAAATTGCTTCAGTAACGCTTGTATAGTGTCCGTTACTGTTTAGATATCTATCACTGTAAGTAAACAGTTAATTCATGAAGCACTAAGATAACTCTCGCTCTGCGCAGTACTAGATCGTTACAAAGAAGAGCTCTTTTCGAAGAAGAAGAATCATGGTTTGCTGCTATCTTCGCATATCGATCCGGCTTGTAACTCTACTGGTGGCAATAGAATTATTATACGGGATGAGCTCACATCGTTTGGAATGAAACTGCTAAGAGAAGTTCGAGCTGTTCAAGAGCAAACAGATCTGAAATTTGTATGGCCCGGCCGCAATGGATTCTGGCGAAATCACATGATGCTTCGAAGGTAGAAACGATACGTAGTATTCAGGATGTACAAAAACTTCACCGAATGCACTCGAAAAGGCAACTGGATGAATCGATGCTCAATTCAATCGAAATTGACGAGCCTCAACTGAAACGTTACCAACAATAGCAGAACAACAACGGCTGATCGTACTGCCGAGTTAATATTATATCAATGTATTGTAATGTAGAGTATGATTGTGTTGAAGACTGGGTAAACATAAACAACCACCTGATGATTTGTCTCTTAGAATTATTCAATTAAATATAAGGGGTATAAATGATTATGCGAAGTTCAACAATGTGAGAGAGTTATTGCGGCGATATAGAAACCGAATCGATATAATTATACTGGGAGAAACCTGGCTGAAAACCGACCGCACCTGTCTGTATAATCTGGATGGTTTCAAAGGTTATTTTTCATGCAGAGATGCCTCAAATGGAGGCTTGTGCATATTTATTCGGAATGAGATAGAGGCAGAAGTTTTTGAAAAAAGCGAAATCGATGGGTTTCATCATATTCACTTGCAGCTACTACTACGTGGCATAGTGATGTCCGATTTTCTCAGTTAATCGATTAACGAGTAATCGAATATTTTTTTATGAATTGTTATTCAACACGATTAATCGTCTGTGATTATTCGGGTAATCGACCAAACTTCGATTACTCGTGTATACTGCCGCTACTCGCATAACAGTACCATTTATATTGGAAACTTGGATGGATAAAGCGTAGTAAAAATCGAACACCGTTGCATTGTAACTCTCTTGCTGTTGCTAGATTTGGGATTGTTGACGGCAGATGGTTTCCAGTATTTTTAGATAAAAATTCATTGAAATCCGGGTTTTTATTTGTAAAATTATTTTCAATGAAAATAACTTTTTATCTGTATGTTGGATAACTCATCTAACAAAGCTGGTGCGACCAACTTGGGGGTGTATTATTTGGAACTCTAAATCAACAAAGTCCGTTGTGGGAGAACTTCACTGGCCTACTTACGGCTTGTATTACGTGCGCTATTGCTTCATTGGATAGCAACAGCCTATAAGTATTGTTCAAGCTTGAAAATGGTATCCTCGTTGTATCTGAAAACTGAGAACCAGTTTCTTCTTCTCCTCTGTTGGGAACTCTTACCACTGCGTCCATTATTTTGGATTGTTGTGGTATGCCCCGTTTTATTATTTTACTATATATTTCAAGCTTACCTATCACTTATTGAGGAAGTGACAGGCCGGTAGCTGGAGCGAGACATGTGCCAATCAAGCATGACTAGGTTTATGAACCTAGTTACCCTGATCGGCGACGCAAACCAGATCTCCCCTTTTTGAGATACTGTAGTCTGCGTGCTATTTGTGCTCCACAATTGCAAAGCAAGAGTTCCGAGGATAAATATCATCTTGTACGAAACCGAGATTCCGAAGATGATATTTGCTCGGACAATGTCCTGTCGCAAGACCTCTTATTGAGACTCGGCAACTTTTGAGTAACCCAGGGATGGATACTCGACGTAATATATTTTTAGATTGTTTGAGCGATTGTACAGCCATCCTACTGGCCATAACTGTTCGGCTCTCCTTTTGTTTCAGCCCACCCTCCAGCACACAGTCAGAGATCAGGCAGAGTGATCTCGACCCGTGAGTAGAGAGTTGGAGCCACATCTTCGTTTGTCGACTCACAACGAGTCAGCGTGTTGAGGATAGAAGAGGATCAGGACTGAACCTCTGATAGCGCATCGTTCAAGTCCCCTGCATCCATTCAAGTTTTTACATAATAGCCATGGCAAAGCAAAGTCATGGGTTTATACCGTCTTTAGACATTACCCTTCTTTATCGACAGACTTCGCAGCCGGCTGTTAGAGTACAGAAAAATTACGAGGCCAGTGCAACAATCCTACTGACTCTAACTAGCAAGCACCGCCTAGCCGAGATTCGAACATACGACGACTGGCTTGTTAGACCAGCATCGTACCTCGATGCTAGCTGGGCGGGCAAATAGCCTTGGATAACAGCTATTACAACCATCTCCTTTAGGGGCTTTAGACCCTCTGCTTTGGTTCCTGGGAGTCGAGAGAACCGTCCTGCAGGCGAAGAGTTTACATTTCAGCCTTCGCATGAGTGCCCCCTTGTCTGTCCGCATACGACCCTAGTTTCCACCGGTTGTCCGATTTCCACTAAGTAACGTATCCCGGATGGTACCACGAGGAGGTAGAGATAGGAGTTGCTGAATAAGAGGCTGTGGAATCTCATGGTGGTTCTGGAGCGCATTATTCAACCATTTACCTCAATATTCAACCATTGGCTCAAATCCAAACCAAAGCTCAAATCAAAATCATTTTGAAATTTTATTAAAATATTTCCGCGCTGCGCTCACTTTGGCTTTAAGTTTTCCTGCTGAAGATTTATCGCTCATATTTACACAAGCTTTACGTATTGATTGCGTTTACTTCAGAAGTGTAAAATGGTCGAAATTAATCCCGATCTAAACTCACTTTTGGACGTAAAAATGTGAATAGCGCGCCGAAAACACATCTACATGTACGCGTACCCGTGTGACTACGAGAATGAAAAATAAGTTATTTCAAATAACAGCACAGAAACCGGAAAGCGGAAACCAGCGGGACCAACCAACAGAACTAATATTTCAAAAATGATTCACGATGACAAATGTAGAAAGAGATATTTGAACCTTTTCGTTCTATGCGAAATTCCATGCATGCGAATGCGTTTAGTCGCTGTTTGCCTTGCCAAAGAGAGTTTTAAGTTTGTTCGCACTTCACTTACATGGAATCTCTATGCCGAATTGTCAAAACCGTCAAAACTTGCGTGAAAACGGTGAAAACACAAACAAAAATATTTTTGTCTCGCACATAAAAGATATCATCGATATCATGGCATGGCAATCCGTCAAAAAAGTAAAAGAGATCGTTTACTGCTGGCAAGGCTGGCTGGCAACGAATATTTAATTTGCGAATTGCGACTACGAAGGTAAGCTTCGAAGTCGCGACAAGTTTAATTTAAGCTTTTCGTTAAAATTACCATATGGGCTTCACGTCATTTTGAGTTCAGCAAGCATTAACCTCAAAAAGCAGTATTCGTGTCAGTAATCGATGCGAGTGTAATCGATTAGTTCGATTATGTGGTTAGGCGATATTCGATTAGAAATTATTCGACTATTGCATGCTGTAATCGATTACTCGATTAATCGAGCGATTACCGGACATCACTAGTGGCAAGCGTATAAATTGCCATGCGATCTGTAGACCGCCGTCGTTCGAAGGGAGACGTTTAGTGATGTCCGGTAATCGCTCGATTAATCGAGTAATCGATTACAGCATGCAATAGTCGAATAATTTCTAATCGAATATCGCCTAACCACATAATCGAACTAATCGATTACACTCGCATCGATTACTGACACGAATACTGCTTTTTGAGGTTAATGCTTGCTGAACTCAAAATGACGTGAAGCCCATATGGTAATTTTAACGAAAAGCTTAAATTAAACTTGTCGCGACTTCGAAGCTTACCTTCGTAGTCGCAATTCGCAAATTAAATATTCGTTGCCAGCCAGCCTTGCCAGCAGTAAACGATCTCTTTTACTTTTTTGACGGATTGCCATGCCATGATATCGATGATATCTTTTATGTGCGAGACAAAAATATTTTTGTTTGTGTTTTCACCGTTTTCACGCAAGTTTTGACGGTTTTGACAATTCGGCATAGAGATTCCATGTAAGTGAAGTGCGAACAAACTTAAAACTCTCTTTGGCAAGGCAAACAGCGACTAAACGCATTCGCATGCATGGAATTTCGCATAGAACGAAAAGGTTCAAATATCTCTTTCTACATTTGTCATCGTGAATCATTTTTGAAATATTAGTTCTGTTGGTTGGTCCCGCTGGTTTCCGCTTTCCGGTTTCTGTGCTGTTATTTGAAATAACTTATTTTTCATTCTCGTAGTCACACGGGTACGCGTACATGTAGATGTGTTTTCGGCGCGCTATTCACATTTTTACGTCCAAAAGTGAGTTTAGATCGGGATTAATTTCGACCATTTTACACTTCTGAAGTAAACGCAATCAATACGTAAAGCTTGTGTAAATATGAGCGATAAATCTTCAGCAGGAAAACTTAAAGCCAAAGTGAGCGCAGCGCGGAAATATTTTAATAAAATTTCAAAATGATTTTGATTTGAGCTTTGGTTTGGATTTGAGCCAATGGTTGAATATTGAGGTAAATGGTTGAATAATGCGCTCCAGAACCACCATGAGATTCCACAGCCTCTTATTCAGCAACTCCTATCTCTACCTCCTCGTGGTACCATCCGGGATACGTTACTTAGTGGAAATCGGACAACCGGTGGAAACTAGGGTCGTATGCGGACAGACAAGGGGGCACTCATGCGAAGGCTGAAATGTAAACTCTTCGCCTGCAGGACGGTTCTCTCGACTCCCAGGAACCAAAGCAGAGGGTCTAAAGCCCCTAAAGGAGATGGTTGTAATAGCTGTTATCCAAGGCTATTTGCCCGCCCAGCTAGCATCGAGGTACGATGCTGGTCTAACAAGCCAGTCGTCGTATGTTCGAATCTCGGCTAGGCGGTGCTTGCTAGTTAGAGTCAGTAGGATTGTTGCACTGGCCTCGTAATTTTTCTGTACTCTAACAGCCGGCTGCGAAGTCTGTCGATAAAGAAGGGTAATGTCTAAAGACGGTATAAACCCATGACTTTGCTTTGCCATGGCTATTATGTAAAAACTTGAATGGATGCAGGGGACTTGAACGATGCGCTATCAGAGGTTCAGTCCTGATCCTCTTCTATCCTCAACACGCTGACTCGTTGTGAGTCGACAAACGAAGATGTGGCTCCAACTCTCTACTCACGGGTCGAGATCACTCTGCCTGATCTCTGACTGTGTGCTGGAGGGTGGGCTGAAACAAAAGGAGAGCCGAACAGTTATGGCCAGTAGGATGGCTGTACAATCGCTCAAACAATCTAAAAATATATTACGTCGAGTATCCATCCCTGGGTTACTCAAAAGTTGCCGAGTCTCAATAAGAGGTCTTGCGACAGGACATTGTCCGAGCAAATATCATCTTCGGAATCTCGGTTTCGTACAAGATGATATTTATCCTCGGAACTCTTGCTTTGCAATTGTGGAGCACAAATAGCACGCAGACTACAGTATCTCAAAAAGGGGAGATCTGGTTTGCGTCGCCGATCAGGGTAACTAGGTTCATAAACCTAGTCATGCTTGATTGGCACATGTCTCGCTCCAGCTACCGGCCTGTCACTTCCTCAATAAGTGATAGGTAAGCTTGAAATATATAGTAAAATAATAAAACGGGGCATACCACAACAATCCAAAATAATGGACGCAGTGGTAAGAGTTCCCAACAGAGGAGAAGAAGAAACTGGTTCTCAGTTTTCAGATACAACGAGGATACCATTTTCAAGCTTGAACAATACTTATAGGCTGTTGCTATCCAATGAAGCAATAGCGCACGTAATACAAGCCGTAAGTAGGCCAGTGAAGTTCTCCCACAACGGACTTTGTTGATTTAGAGTTCCAAATAATACACCCCCAAGTTGGTCGCACCAGCTTTGTTAGATGAGTTATCCAACATACAGATAAAAAGTTATTTTCATTGAAAATAATTTTACAAATAAAAACCCGGATTTCAATGAATTTTTATCTAAAAATACTGGAAACCATCTGCCGTCAACAATCCCAAATCTAGCAACAGCAAGAGAGTTACAATGCAACGGTGTTCGATTTTTACTACGCTTTATCCATCCAAGTTTCCAATATAAATGGTACTGTTATGCGAGTAGCGGCAGTATACACGAGTAATCGAAGTTTGGTCGATTACCCGAATAATCACAGACGATTAATCGTGTTGAATAACAATTCATAAAAAAATATTCGATTACTCGTTAATCGATTAACTGAGAAAATCGGACATCACTAGAGACGTTTTCTCTCTGAGTTAGAACGAATTCTCGCAGCCAATGCTAGTGGCCAAGAATATATCTTGGCTGGTGATATGAATATACCTGTGAATGCGGTTGCTAACAACGTGGTGCGAGAGTACATTCGGATGCTGGCGTCTTATAATATGGTAGTCACTAACACTGCAGTAACGAGACCGGCCAGCAACAAAATCAGAGGGGTTGTGTACAAGACACGACCGCATATATAGGTGACGCAGGACTACGTAACTCGCTGAACGGGATGGAAGTGAATGTACAGAAATGTAATGCTATCTCTTTCTGCAGAAAAAGACGCAACGTTATAACATTCGATTATAAAATGTCTGCAGCAAGTATCAACCGTGTAAATACAGTGAAAGATCTGGGCATTCTACTAGACAGTAAATTGAGTTTCACACAGCACATTGCGTCTACTACTGCCAAAGCCTATGCTGTATTGGGGTTCGTCAAACGAAACACGAAGCAATTCCAAGATGTCTACTGCCTAAAGTCGTTATATTGTGCACTTGTACGGAGCATACTAGAGTATGGAGCGCTTGTGTGGGCTCCTTATCATGCTGTGCAAGTAAATCGAATCGAACAAATCCAACGCCACTTTGTTCGATATGCTCTACGACTCCTGCCCTGGCGCGATCCAGTTCGCCTACCGCATTACGAAAACCGATGCGCGCTTATCCATCTACCGACGCTGACAACTAGAAGGATACTGCTGCAACGGCTTTTTGCTTTCGACCTTCTTGGCAATAATATCGACTGCCCCGACTTGCTGAGCCGTGCTCCAATCAACGTGCCTCCAAGGCCTACTCGCCAGTCGCATTTCCTTCGGCTTCCTGTGTATCATACTCAATATGCCCAAAATAATCCATTTAATGTTTGCTGTAGAGAGTTTGACAATATCTCTTTGCTATGATTCAATATCTCTTTGCTATGATTTTAACATTAGTAAAATAACTTTTAAACATAGAATAAGTAATATCTAGGGACAGTCTGTACGAATTAGTCGAAGACTTGTAAATAAATAAATTAAATTAAAGTCTCTTTGTAGTGATAGTGGCATGTATTCATGCTTGTAATCATTCAATTTTTCATGTATACATGCTATATGCAACATATATACATGCTACACGCGTTGTATGTAACATTTATCAAGGTAGTAACATTGCATACGTTCAATTCTCAAAAGATTGTTCATTTGAAAACAATTTAACAAAATCAAGAACACAAACTATTGCTTTCCTGCTACCTTACTGAAATTAAAGATTGTTTTTATTATCCAAGATTTCCCACGTTGAACGGATTTTACCAATTCAATCCTATTTTATCAACAGCACATCTTTTCACTACACCTCTAATGAAACGGCAAGCATGCGTATTCATACAGAGTCGTATTATAACCGAACACTACAGCTGTAGCACATTTTTCCGACACAGATATCAAGTTCGCCGAGGTTTAATCGTCTCGCAGTAAAGAATTTGCGTTCTGTTGGGACAACGAACTTGTGTCATTTTTTCTGGTACGCTTCCCTAACACAGACATCAAATTGAACTAGGTTTAATCGCGTTCGTAAGAAATCTGTTGGCACGAGGGGGCTTTGTTACTCACTCTGGCGTACTTCCCAAGCAAGGACATCAAAATGGTCTAGGTTGAACCGAGGTGTTGAGAAATCTTGTTGAAATTAGGAAACTTGGTCACTTGTTTTGACTTACTTCCCAAGCACAGATATCAAATTGATATAGGTTTAGATTATCGTAAAGAATCTTCCAACCAATCACGAAGCGCGAATTCTGGTAAAATATAGGTTCATTATTTTCAATTTTTCAATAGTTCAACATCAAGAATCCATACTTTTCTTCATTTGAGTCAATTCTTAGAAGATTTTCCGATCGATAGGTGTAAGAATATTGAAAATCGATCGGAAAACCGCTGAGCTATTAGCGCTCAAAACCTTTCATTTTTCGTGACGCTCGCATTTTTCGATTTTTTGGAATGACACCCTATCTCAAAACCTGCCGTAAGACGTAGTCCTACGTCAATATACTGGATCATATAGTCTGTAGTGAATTGCTGGCCAGTAAAATCGTCAATGAAACCATTTTCAACGACCTAAGTGATCACTGTCTGATTTCCTCATGCTTTAAAATGCCGTGTCCTCCGGAAAAACGGAGTTTGGAAAAACAGATCGTAAATCATCAGCAGCTGAACATTAGATTTCTTGAATCCCTGTCAGGGCTGTCCCAACTTCCTCATGCCGATGCAAAGCTATCTTATGTGATCAGTTCCTACAATTCATTACGCGAGCAATGTACGCGAACCGTAACAATACGAGCGAGAGTAAAAGAACGTTGGCCATGGATGACATTTAATTTGTGGAAATTAATACAAATTAAGGAGAACACACTGAAATCCAAACGGCGCAATCCCAACAACCAACGATTACATGATCTTTTGACGCACATTTCCAAAAAATCAGAGGGGTTGTGTACAAGACACGACCTCATATATAGGTGCCGCAGGACTACGTAAGTCTCTTTGTAGTGATAGTGGCATGTATTCATGCTTCGATTCTTACATGCTACATGCGTTGTATGTAACATTTATCAAAGTAGTAACATTGCATACGTTCAATTCTCAAAAGATTGTGCATTTGAAAACAATTTAACAAAATCAAGAACAGAAACTATTACTTTCCTGCTACCTTACTGAAATTAAAGATTGTTTTTATTATCCATGGTTTCCCACGTTGAAGGGATTTTACCAATTCAATGCTATTTTATCAACAGCACTTCTTTCCACTACACTTCTAAGGAAACGGCAAGCATGCGTATTCATACAGAGCCGTATTATAACCGAACACTACAGCTGTAGCACATTTTTCCAACACAGACATCAAATTCGTCGAGGTTTAATCGTCACGCGGTAAAGAATTTGCGATCTGTTGGAACAACGAACTTGTCATTTTTTCTGGCACACTTCCCTAACACAGACATCAGATTGGACTAGGTTTAATCGCGTTCGTATGAAATCTATTGGCACGAGGGGGCTTTGTCACTCTCTCTGGCGTACTTTCCAAGCAAGGACATCAAAATGGTCTAGGTTGACCCGCGGTGATAAAAAATCTTGTTGAAATGAGGAAGCTTTGCCACTTGGTTTGGATTACTTCCCAAGCGCAGATATCAAATTGGTGTAGGTTTAGATCATCGTAAAGAATCTTCCAACCAATCACGAAGCGAGAATTCTGGTAAAACATAGGTTCATTATTTTCAATTTTTCAATAGTTCAACATCAAGAATCCATACTTTTCTTCATTTGGGTCAATTCTTAGAAGATTTTCCGATCGATTGGTGTAAGAATATTGAAAATCGATTGGAAAACCGCTGAGCTATTAGCGCTCAAAACCTTTCATTTTTCGTAACGCTCGCATTTTTCGATTTTTTGGAATGACACCCTATCTTAAAACTTGCCGTAAGACGTAGTCCTACGTCAAAAGTACAACACGAAAAAGCTGCTTGCAAAAGGAATTATTACGCCAATCTTCTGTCTAATGGAGATCAAAAGTCAGCCTGGAAACTTATAAATGGTGTTTTGGGAAAACAGCAGTCGCGCGTCTTCCCGAAAGAAATACACAGGAATGGAAACACCATCTCGAATAGGACTGAAATTTGCCAGGCTTTTAATGATTTTTTCTGCGGAATTGAGCCAACACTGGCAGCATCAATTGATAGTGATAGAAATGTTTTAAAATTTGGCACCCTCTCTCCCGTTCAATCGTCCATCTTTCTTCGGCCTGCATCCGTGAATGAAACTACAATATTGATTAATGACCTCTTCCAAGAAATCTTCCGGCCTAGATAACATTCCTGCAAGTTTTGTCAAACTACATCATAATGTATTTGCTCCTCTTCTAACCGACGTATTTAATGAAATTGTGCAAACAGGAATTTATCCTGACTGCTTAAAAATTGCTCGAGTAACTCCTGTGCATAAATCTGGGGATACGAAAAATCCTAGCAACTATCGCGCAATATCCTGCTTGTCTGTCCTTGATTAAATAATAGAAAAGCTTATCGTTAGTCGGATTATGAGCTTCATCGATCATCATGGTCTCATTTATAAACATCAGTATGAATTCAGGCAAGGCTTAAGCACATTGTCAGCCTCCTGTAACTTAGTGGAGAGCTCATAGAGTGGATCTATGACTCATTGGATAATAGAAAAATAGTAGGAATTAGAGGGGTCGCAAAATCGCTCATTAAAAGTTACCCCACAAACAGAACCCAGTTCGTGTCTGTAGGAGACTGTAAAAGTTGGCTAGGAACGGTGCCTACGGGTGTGCCCCAAGGTAGCAATCTGGGGCCAATATTGTTCCTAATATTTATCAACGATCTAGCCAAGCTGAACCTCCGTGGAAAATTGCGCCTCTTTGCCGATGATACATCAATCTTCTACCAAGGGAATGATTGTGCTACAATACAGCTCCATATCAAACAAGATCTTATGCTTCTCAACGATTTTTTTGCAACCAACCTGCTATCGATGAATCTATCGAATACCAAATACATGCTGATTCATTCACCCCACCGAAGTCTCCCGGATCGAGTTCCAATTGTAGTGAATGATGAAGTTATCGAGGAAGTACAGGATTTCCCGTTTCTTGGTTTAACGTTAGATAGCAAGATTAACTGGAACGCCCACGTCGAATCACTAAAGCGGAAGTTATCGTCCTTGTGTGGAATTTTGAGGAAGGTTTCCTCCTTCCTGCCCATTACCATGTTGAAAACGCTATATTTTTCGTTGATTCACTCCCGACTCCAATATCTGGTTGCCAATTTGGGACTTGCCTGTAAGTCGTCACTACGAGAACTCCAGGTGATACAAAACAGATGCCTAAAAGCTGTTTTCAGAAAACCCACAAGGCTGCTATATCAGAATCCTGATGATTCAATGCTACCGATCCGAGCACTAAAAGAGTTCCAAATGTTGGTTTACTTGCGGAATACCCTTGCTGAATCCTCTTCGATACCGAGTAGAATGCACGAAAGTCGCTCCAGTAGACAAATGGGTCACCTTTACCTGACTAGATTCAATACCGAGTTCGGCCGCAAAAAAATTGGTACATTGGCAAACTATTTAACAACCTCCCTCCCTCGTGCAAGAATGCCCCATCAATCCATATTTTCAAACGTCGTCTGTGAGCCATCATCAAAGCCAAAATTCCGCACTACCTCTCTTAAAGTTAGTCACCCTAATGCCACACTTTGTTTTTATTTATTCTTTCCGCCATGCACTGCTTGCCACCACCAACCGCTGCACGTCGCCAAACATCACCATTCGTCGCCAGCCACCGTCATCATCAACACTTCGATAAGAAACCACCGCTCACATCACCCGTCATCAATTTCCACATGCTGTACAAAAACTGCGTAACACTTCCTTAAAAGAGCAAATGCTCACTGGAAGTGAAATCAATCAAACAGTTCTTTGTAAAATTATAGACAAAATATGGAAAAGATGAGGAGGTTTTGTGCCTGTTGGAGAAGAAAACTGAAAGAGGTTTACTCCAACAGGCTTTTCCCTGCTCCTTAGAAAAAAGGAAAGGATAATAATAAAATAATAATAAATTATAAAAAAAAATACAAATTTCCTCATAACTCTAGAACTAATCAAGCAAATGGAACAAAATTTAGCATGTGGGTGTTTTTGTACGCAAGAATATTTTCTATAATGAATTAGGACCCCTCCCCACTTTAGGAGAGGGCTCCTATACAAATGGAATACACATTTCTTCGTTACTAGAGAATTAATCAATTAAGTGGAACCAAATTTGACATGTGAGTGGTTTTGAAGGCAAGATTTTTTTCTATGGTGAATTGAGATTCTTCTCCTCTTTAGAAAGCGAGTTATGACCCATTTTCCCTTTAAGAGAGTGGGCTTCCATACAAATGAAATGCAAATTCCCTCTTATCTCGAGAACTATTCTAGCAAATGGAACCAAATTTGGCATGTTGGAGTTTTAGATGGCAGTAATTTTTTCTAAGTTGAATACGACCCCTTTCAAGAGGAGGGGCTCCCATACAAATGAAATACAAATTTCTTTCTAACTTGAGTACTAATCAAGCAAATGGAACCAAATTTGGCATGTGGGAGATTGTGGAGTTTTGAATTTATTTTATGATAGTTAGAGACCTCTCACCCCTGTGGTAGGGGAATATGTCCCCGGCGACCCGCCGTCGCGTCGGAAGCGCTGCCCACTGGGGGGAGGTAACTCCCCGCAGAAATCACTACTGTCTAAGTTTATTTGTTTTCCTAGGTCTTCCTGGGTTTCCTGGAACGAACGACAGCGAGTAAGGAGAGGATCGCGAAATGGTACTTTCCACGAAGAAGTTTTCCTTGAAATGGTATATTACGCTTAAGGTTTTTCGCAAAATGATATTCGGCAAAATGTTGTACAATCATGACGAATATTACTATCCGCTTTATGGCTATGCAATGAGGGGACATGGGAGTTGTTTTCTACTTTACTGTGAGGAAAAATTGCAAATTTGTATATTAAACTACCCATTCCTGGTTACTAATAAGCATTAACATAAACAGCAAATCAGCATATCTGGCATTTTATACTGCACGTTGTTGTATATTAGCTTTTTGACTGCATAGGTGTTGTAAATTGGCATCCAAAATTGTATTCAAATTCTTCGTGTCGGTAAATAGCTGTAAATTAGCATTGTCAGCATTATAAGAAGGTTATCAGTAAAGTAGCAGTATATCTTGCCAAAATAGCATTTAAGTAACATTTAAGGCGACTTAAATGCTTATTGACCTACACTTGAATAGCATTGGTGATGCTTATTGGTTACCTGGGATGCTTTCATAGTTACGTAAGGCCATTACAAATAAATTCATAAAGTTTTTGTCCTTCCGGTGTTCGGCCACTGAAGGGGGGGTGGCGAAAAATAAACAAAGTGAATTTTTTAATCGAGCAAAAAAAAACATGGATTTTAAGAATTTTTATTTTAGGTTTAAACGTGAAAACCGAATCTATTCTTGGTTATAATAAACACGTTATTATTTTCTATGCAAAAATATACGAAAACAGACAACAACGAAGGAAAATTTTTTTGGACGATTTTCGGAAATTCGATTGTTCGGCCCCCGGCTCCCATATAAACAAGGTTGCCAACAGGTTTTCCCGAAAATCTGGAGAACACGAATAAAAGTGTCTGGCAAAAATCTGGTGGTTAATTAGTACGATGGGGAGGCGTTTTCCTCAAAAAATCTCGCTCGTTTTGCTCACCGTAGATGCAAAATTTCGTCCAAAATTAGAAGTGATGACCTTTTTGCAAGACAGTGGATCGGAAATCTGGCAAAAATCTGGCACATTGCCAAATATCTGGAAGATTTCGAGCTTTGTCTGTTTGTCTGGCGCGCAGTCAAAAATCTGGCAAAATCCAGATTTATCTGGCATACTGGCAACCGTGCATACAAATGAAATTTAAATTTCCTTATAACTTGAGAACTAATCAAGCAAGTGGAACCAAATTTGGCATGTGGGAGATTTTGGAGTCTTGAATTTATTTTATGGTAGAGACCTCTCACCCCTGTGGCAGGGGGATATGGACTCTCATACCTAATGGTTCTTGGCCATTTTTGAGTTTTGTCAAGTGTCGGTCCTTTTCGGTGGTTCTATTCTTCAGCTGACCGATTACTCGCCGGATCTCCTTGAGATCGGAAGTCGAAACGTCTATAGGCTCTCCTACGTTATTTTTTGCTCCATTTCCTTTTGCTATATCGCAATTGAGATCCCTATCAAAGAACTGCCTCCACTCACCAACCACCTTGCGCTCGTTTGTGGCAGGTGTCCCTGCTCGTTCCTAGACATGTCAGGCCTCGGTGTGTATCCTTTACGAGATCGGTTCACCTTCTCATGGAACTTACGCATCTCACTAGCCTGAAATAGTGGTGCTAGCTCTGCTTCTAGCGTTTTGCGGCCTCACTGATGACCGAGCGTATCCTGCTCCACTTATCTTCGAGTGTCGAAGCACCTAGCCACAGAGAAAGGCGCATAGTACGCGCCTAGTTCTCAGTACCTTGCGGGTTGTCTAATTACCGAATTTTTAACCGAGGATGGTGGCTTTATCGTGAGGTATATACCGTCGATAATTTTGAGCGCACGTGTGCTGCTACTAGGTAATGATCTGAGTCGATATCCGTTCCCCGTAGAGAGCGTACGTTGGTGGTGTTCAAGAAACCCCAGCCTTCGATGAGAATATGGTCGATTAGGTTCAATGTTAGTTGGTCAAGTGATCTCCTGGTGGTTTTGTAGATTTGTGCGAGGAAAGAATGTGTTTCTGATCCCCAGGCCTCGGGAAGCTGCAAAGTTGATGCATCGCTGGCCGTTATCACTATACATTGCTTCCCTGTCGATCGGAGCGTTCATGTCCCCAATGACAATGATACCCCGTGGCGAGCAGCTATCGTATGTTGCCTTTAGCTGGACATAGAACGTTTCTCATTGTCGGGTCTACCTTCCTGTGGCCAGTGCACGTTTATGATGGTTTAGTTGAAGAAGCGGCCTGTTATCCTCAACACACATATCCTCTCGCGATGTTGCATTCTGTCCATCACTACGAAGCCCGTTCCCAGCTCGTTGGTTCCTCCACCGTTCTGTCAAAATTGGGCCTTGTCGCCACGGATCCCCCACACCTTCCCGCCTTTGCGACAGATCTCCTGTAGTGCCACAATGTCGAACTTTTGCAGTTCGAACTGAACGAGCAACATCCTGTCGCCATCCACGAAATTTAGTGATTTACAGCTCCAGGTAGGAAGCATCCATTCCAAATCCTTGTTTCATCGCCTTTGTCCATGCTAAATGTTACGAGTTGAATTTTCTTGATTTTTCGTAATATTTTAGATATAAAAAGCTTGCCTTACTAGGCTACCGAGTCTCATGATGGGGCTGCCATCGTATAGTGCCGAGACAAGACAAGACAGTGCCTCCTTGCCTGTCGGTATACGACCTTAGTTTCCACCAGGGTTGGTTACCACATCTCCGGTAAGATTGCTCGTATTCCGGCTGGCAGGGTAATCAACCTCTTTGGGACCCCATCAATAGCTATACATAATTTGAACACTTACAGCAAAATCAAATGGAAGTGTCCAAATTATGTACAGCTGCAGATGAGGTCCAAAACAGGTTGGTTACCCTACCACGAGGAGGTGGAGATAGAAGTTGCTGGATAAGAGGCTAAGGACCACTATGGGGTCTGTGTTGCACATTATTCAGTCGTTCACCAACCGTTTCTTATCCACCAGTCATTTTGACTGGTTTTGGTATAAATAGGTATATTTAAAATGCTGGTATATCTAGTGCTAAAGTAAACTTATAGTTGTGTGGTACATTCATATTGTACCGGGATGATGAATTTAAACAATATAAATATACATTGTAAGCGGTCGGTACCATAAATACAATTGTCCTAGTGTACCATCCGTACTCTACCCTAGCCATGCACAACATCATGTAAATAAATATTATGCAACAAGCAAAACAAAACAGACAACTCCGATCGTATTGAGACACACGGCGGGCACCGAACGCAAGCACCAGCGCCATGCATACACTTCACAAGTGCACGCATTTTACTGAGCTAGCTCTCCGACCTGTCGGTGGCCTATGTGACTCGGTGTAAGGACTCGAATTACAATTCCAGAACCGAATGTATCGAACAAAGAATCTTTCTGTCCCAGTAGTCTATCTCTTTTTAACTTTAAGAATGCATTTAGAATAAGGAAAATATCGATATGCATTACCGATATTTTCCACCCAAATTTAGCTATAAAAGCAAACCTTTCGGATAATAAAGCAAGCCATTTCGACTTCAGACTTTGTGCGTTTAATGCGACCCCAATCGGGCTATCGCTAACAAAGAACTTAGTCCCGCAAGCAACCCCGAGATCAGTTGATCTACCACGGGCTATTGCTTAAAGTCCAAAGGCTAAAGTATACTTCAATAAACCGTCCGCGCCAACAGTGCTGTTATACTAGCATTATCAAAACATCAGCACTTAGTCCAGCTCTGAATCCGTTTGAGCATCTCTTGAGATCATTTCAAAACTAAAATAAGAAATCTTTTGATTTTTAATCAAAATAACTTAAATCGTAGTCTTGTAAAAATGGCCAGCAATTCACACATGAATATTTGGAAATACGTTAATTTTATCCCAAACAGATTGAAACAGGTTTTCAAGAATGTAGATGGTCCTACAAATTAGCAGTTAGGCGATAAAAAATATTTATTTCAACTAGTAGTTATTGTGTCGCCAGCACTAAATTGGACTTCCGAAAAAACGGCAAACGATTTTTCTTTCATACCGTACATTAAACCTAGTGTCGGAAGTAGTGCGCTGTATAGTATATTTAGTGTATATTTAATGTACGGTATGAAAGAAAAATCGTTTGCCGTTTTTTTTCGGAAGTCCAATTTAGTGCTGGATACATAACTATCTAAATACTTTTTAACTACATTTTTGGGAACTTTAAACTATATGGATTGTTGCTTTGCATCTAAATATGTTTCAGGTAAACATTGTTTAAAAAATGCGTTGCCATCCTTTGCAAAAATACTGAACAATATTATCAAGAGAAAAATTTGTGCGCTGCTGTCCGAATACTTTTTTGGCTGATTGTTACGTGTCACTGTGTCAGAGCGCAAATCGCGAAAGCGAGTTTCTCAAAACTGTGTTTCGTGTTCGATGTCGTGTCGATGAGCATGATTTCTCGAAAAAACCTAAACCGATCCACTTGACACTTGTAAACAAGTTATATTTTCGATTTATTGATTTAATACAAGTTTTCTGCAAATATTTTATAGAGATTAATCGAAGATTAAAATTCCCTGGGCTTGGTTGATCAGCCTTTGGGGGCGTACTTCCGGTTCGCGGATGGGAGTGGGAGCTAAATAGGAGTCAGTCTCCTTTTTTTTGACGTAGGACTACGTCTTACGGCAAGTTTTGAGATAGGGTGTCATTCCAAAAAATCGAAAAATGCGAGCGTCACGAAAAATGAAAGGTTTTGAGCGCTAATAGCTCAGCGGTTTTCCGAACAATTTTCAATATTCTTACACCAATCGATCGGAAAATCTTCTAAGAATTGACCCAAATGAAGAAAAGTATGGATTCTTGATGTTGAACTATTGAAAAATTGAAAATAATGAACCTATGTTTTACCAGAATTCTCGCTTCGTGATTGGTTGGAAGATTCTTTGCGATGATCTAACCTATACAAATTTGATATCTGTGCTTGGGAAGTAAGCCAAAACAAGTGACAAAGTTTCCTCATTTCAACAAGATTTCTTAACACCGCGGTTCAACCTAGACCATTTTGATGTCCTTGCTTGGGAAGTACGCCAGAAATAGTGAAAAAGCCCCCTTGTGTCAACAGATTTCTTACGAACGCGATTAAACCTAGTCCAATCTGATGTCTGTGTTAGGAAAGCGTGCCAGAAAAAATGACACAAGTCCATTGTCCCAACAGATCGCAAATTCTTTACTGCGTGACGATTAAACCTCGGCGAATTTGATATCTGTGTTGGAAAAATGTGCTACAGCTGTAGTGTTCGGTTATAATACGGCTCTGTATGAATACGCATGCTTGCCGTTTCATTAGAAGTGTAGTGAAAAGATGTTCTATTGATAAAATAGGATTGAATTGGTAAAATCCTTTCAACGTGGGAAACCATGGATAATAAAAACAATCTATAATTTTTGTAAGGTAGCAGGAAAGTAATAGTTTTTGTTCTTGATTTTGTTCAATTGTTTTCAAATGCACAATCTTTTGAGAATTGAACAATGTATGCAATGTTACCACTTTGATAAATGTTACATACAACGCATGTAGCATGTATATATGTTGCATATAGCATGTATACATGAAGGATCGAATGATTACAAGCATGAATACATACTACAAAGAGACTTACGTAGTCCTGCGTCACCTATATATGCAGTCGTGTCTTGTACACAACCCCTCTGATTTTTTGATTTTGCTTCTGATTAGTCTCTTATGTGGGCGGTGTTTATACGATTCTATATCTATGCAAGTTGACCTCAGTAACTCTTAGGATCTAGAGTTGAAGAACACTGTCAGCACGTCGACCAGACCACCAGTTTTTAGTTCGTTTTTTTTGACGTAGGACTACGTCTTTGTTTACTATACTGGGACTGGGTAGCACTTTGTGAAAACGAAAATAGAAGTGTAACGTTTGAATGAAAAATTTCTAATGCTAATAACTACTAAACTACTGAACGAAACTGAACAATTTATATGTCGTTGGATAGATAAAATGACCAGCAATTTTATAGGGGCGTGAGAGAGCAATTTTAAGGAGAGCGTAAGAGGGGGGGTTCCTATACAAATGAAACACAAAAACTAATCATGCAAATGGAACCAAATTTGGCATATGGGGGTTTCAGAAGGCAATTTTTTTTCTATGGTGAATTGAGACCCCTCCCATCTTTAGGAAGGGGGGATCCAATACAAATAATATACAAATTTCTTCATAACTCGAAAACTAATCAAGCAAAAGGAACTAAATTTGGCATGTGGGGGTTTTTGGAGGTAAGCATTTTTTCTATGGTGTACTGAGATCCCTTCGACTTCTAAAAGGGGGGCTCCTGTAGAAATGAAACACAAATTTGTTCAAAACTCGAAAACTAATCAAGCAAATGGAACCAAATTTGGCATATGGGGGTTTCAGAAGGCAAAAAAATTTTCTATGGTGAATTGAGACCCCTCCCCTCCTTAAGAAGGGGGGCTCCCATACAAATAATATTCAAATTTCCTCATAATTCGAAAACTAATCAAGTAAAAGAAACCAAATTTGGAGGTAAGCATTTTTTCTATAATGAATTAGGACCTTTGCTTTTTTATGAAGGGGGGATCCCATACAAATGAAATACAAATTTCCTCTTAACTCTAGATCTAATCAAGCAAATGAAACCAAATTTGGCATTTGGGGGTTTTTGGAGGCATGAATTTATTTTATGATGGTTTGAGACCTCTTATCCCTGTGATAAGAAGATAACGACTCTCGTACAAATAAAACAGAAATTTTTGCGTATGTGCCATATTTTCTGCTATGTAACAAGCGGTAAGATGTGAAAGTAAACTAGTAAAACCTTCTCGTAGTAAAAGACAGTAAAACGACGCCGCTAACCTACTTGCCTGTTGCCATTCATGTCAAAAGAGAAGCCCATTCGATTGGCACGTCATATTCGCGATGAACATGCTTTGACTTTAATGTTATTTGTAACCAATGTAATACAATAAGCTTTCGGCTGGTTTTTCATTACTATTTCAACCTTTATGATGCACTCAATTGATTTTTAAATGAACGAAGAATTGAAGAATGAAGAATTTAATTTCAATATTTCGCTCTTCTCTTTAAACATTCACTTAAACAATGGCACTCACAGATTCTTATAAACGTACATATGCCAGAAATGCAGATAACATTAGTCTTTGATCTAATGATCTGACATAATCCTACGTCACCCTTTCGTACAACCCATAGGCAGAGGTGGCATAAACCGCAGCGCAGACCAAAAGACACACATTCTTGAACAACACAACACTCGCCATGCGGTGTGTGTTCGCCCACAAATTCCCTTCAGTGTCTCTTTTGCTAAACACGCTCTTTCGTGTTTTACGCGCACCAAGAAAAGGCAGTCGCAAACGCAGTGTGATAAATTTGCTGCGTGCTTTACCACCCCAAGAGCCGCACTCTGCGCGGCTGGATTGTACTGCGCTGGGTCAGTTGAAGTGGTGTGATTGAAAAAACCCAATTTAATCCACCTAGTGGTGAAAGGAACCTTTGTTATACGGTCTTACTTGCTATTTGAGATAGAAATCGACACGTCTTCGGAACATAATTCATCTATTGGTTATCGTTGCGTAGTGCGTTGGTTTACAAATTTTTTTTGAAAATTGAAAAAGTTTACAAAATTTGAACAAAATAGGAACACTTTTAAATTTTGATAGATCCTTTTTTCATGAAATTGCTGAGTAAGGATAAGTAAGTTGTTATTAATCTGAGTAAGTGCAAATAAAAGTAAGTTGTAAGAGGAAATCTTATCCTTTAGCATATCATTGTCTAGCAAAGGCCTAGTTTATAGGTTTTTGAACTATGCATAGTTTCCTGTAATGCCATTCTATTTGAATCACATCAATAGAGTTTTCTTGAATAATTTTCATCAATTTTTATTAACTCACGCTGTTGTATTTTATACAACACGTGTAGGTTTTTCAACACAATATTGTTATAAAGTTACAAATCGTTGTTTAACTAACGTATATTCTTCAACAAACTTATTGTGAGCAAAATATCATAATTATTCAATGCATTAATAATTTAAATTGTTGGGAAAATTTATGGAGCAAAACTATCAGCAAATGTAAAATGTTTAAAATGTATCCGTCTGCTGGTAGTCGAGTAATTCGGAGTCAAAATTAAGGTATTCTTTATAATCAAAGTTCTACAGTTCCTAAACAAGCAAACATACAGGTATACTATTTTCAGCAAAGTTGTGTATTTTTACTATTTGTACAATTTTGTAGTACATGAAAAAGTCATACAACAATTACAAAAAGAGCAAAAATAGAAAAACTGATTTTACAAATTCATATACAATAAATAAGATATTTCATTCGAGTGACAACCGTTGCCAAGTCAACACGTACTGTGCGATCGCTCGTAAATAATTTCGATTTTGATTTCTTTTTGCTCGCGTTAATTCGGTTAAATTGTGTACTTAGTGCATAGTGTCATCCGCTTCGACAAGACACAAGTGTGTCTCGATAAAGCGAGTACTATTGTTAATTTCCGATCCTTCGTGCTGCTAGCCGTATGTGAACTCCAGCACATCAAAGCAAGCGGCATTGTTCTTTTCTACCGATACCGGTAACCATTGTGCCCCGAACACGTGCTCCAGCAGAAGCATTGATTACATCAGTCGGTGCTGTGTATTGTTCGTGCGGCGCTTAGATTGGAAGATATCAATTCACCTACCAGCCGGTTTGGATTGCGCTCGGTGAAGTATTGTGATCTTCGTATTTATTTATTATTATTTACTTATTTATTATTATTATTATTATTATTATTTTTATTTTTATTATTCTCTCTCTTTGATTGATAAATTGACTCGATTCTAAACCGTCCAATTGATAACACACCTAAATTAGAATTTGCAAAGCTTTTAAGCGGTAGAGCTTATTGCTCCCGCTAAAATGGAACACCTCAACGTTGCGATGTTTGTCGACGTCGAAACGGATGAGGAGGAGATAGACGAGCTAGATATCACTCCGCCTAGTTCACCTCTTTTAAACTCTCCGCCCACTCCTTCAGCCTCGTCTGATCCTCCAGCCCCACCCGGCCTGCCAGCTCCGGGCCAACAGATCACCCAACGGATCAAAGCTTATCCGGATGACTCGAAGGGGCCGTTTATTGTCTTCTTCCGGCCCAAAATGAAACCTTTGAATATTATTAAAATTGGCAAAGACCTGGCACAACAGTTTTCGGACGTAGCCGAGATAACAAAGGTTAGACCGAATAAACTGCGAGTTGCCGTGAAAAGCTTGAAGCAAGCAAACGCAATTGCTAGCTGCGAGCTTTTTACGAGAGTATCGCGTGTACATCCCTGCCAAGGATGTAGAGATTGACGGTGTAGTTACCGATGGGAACCTCACCGTCGAATACATTTTGGAGCATGGCGTTGGCTGTTTCAAGAACCCCATGCTGCAGAAGGTAAAGGTGCTGGACTGCAAGCAATTGCATTCAGCATTGGTCGAAGATGGGAAGAAAATATTCTACCCTTCGGAATCCTTTCGGGTAACTTTTGCCGGATCTGCATTGCCAAACTACATCCTTCTGGATAGGGTTCGTCTACCTGTACGCCTGTTCGTACCGCGGGTCATGAACTGCCAGAACTGCAAGCAGTTGGGTCATACAGCTACCTACTGTTGCAATAAGGCACGCTGTAGCAAATGTGGCGGCAATCATGTGGAGAACGCTTGCAATGAGAACACTGAGAAGTGCCCTTACTGCGAGGGAACTCCGCATGATCTCGCGGCATGTCCCACGTACAAACAGCGCGAGGAAAAAATTAAGCGCTCCCTTAGGGAACGCTCCAAGCGCTCTTATGCAGAAATACTTAAGAGAGCCGAGCCATTGACCAACGAAAATATCTATACCTTTTTGCCAACCGACGAGGGTACTTCTGACGAACCGCTCGAAGGATGTTCTTATGCCATGCAAGAAAGCTCTAGGAAGAGAAAAACGATTAACTCTCCTCGACTTACTCGCAAAGGACTTAAGATATCCCTGAGCGGAACGGAAAATACATCAAACTCAAAGAAAAGTGGTGAAAAAAACCCGAAGCAGGTACCCCCAGGATTGCAAAATTTGAAATCAAACCAGGAATACCCACCGCTTTCTGGTGCACCAAAAACCCCTGGCGCATCGAATTTACATTCAGAGATCAAATCGGGAAAGGGATTTTTGAAGTTCTCTGACATTGTGGACTAGATATTTGAAACTTTCAACATCTCGGATCCACTCAAAAGCTTTCTACTTGCCTTTCTTCCCACAGTTAAGACATTTTTGAAGCAACTAACAGCACAATGGCCCCTCCTTTCAGCTATCGTATCCTTCGATGATTAATACGTCAATTAATGCTGAGAACTCTATCGCTGTGCTACAGTGGAATTGCAGAAGTATCATCCCCAAATTCGACCTTTTCAAACAATTATTAATTATTTCCAACTGTGACGTATTCGCGCTCTGTGAAACTTTTCTCAATTCAAGTAATGATCTCAACTTCCACGATTTTAACGTCATCCGACGAGATCGAGGATCACATGGTGGGGGAGTACTACTAGGGATCAAGAAGTGCTATTCATTCTTCCGCATAGACCTCCCCTCGATCTCGAATATTGAAGTCGTCGCCATTCAAGCCAGAATACAAGGCAAGGACCTTTGTATCGCTTCAATATATATTCCTCCATCGGTGCGGATTGAGCAGAAGCAACTTTCTGATATTGCAGAATTGCTTCCCGCACCTTTGCTAATTTTGGGAGATTTTAACTCCCATTGCACTCAATGGGGGTCGCTATTCGACGACAACCGATCCGCCCTGATTAATAACCTGATTGACGACTTCGATATGGCACTTCTAAACACTGGGGAAGCGACACGTATACCTAATCCTCCAGCCCGCGCAAGCGTACTGGATCTATCTCTTTGCTCGACATCACTAGCGTTAGATTGCAATTGGAAGGTAATCAATGATCCCCACGGTAGTGATCATCTGCCAATCCTTATATCAATTACTAATGGCTACCCGCCTGTAAATCCAATCAATGTTACATATGACCTCACACGCAATATCGATTGGAAACGCTACGCGGCCGTCATCTCAGAAAACATCGAATCGCGCGATGAACTTCCTCCGGAGGAAGAATACGACTTTATTACTGGCTTGATCCTCGACGCCGCGTCTCAAGCTCAGACGAAACCGATACCCGGGAAAACGATCAATCGGCGGTCTTCCACCATTTGGTGGGACAAAGAGTGCTCGGAACTGTACGCGAAAAAGTCCCTGGCGTATAAGGACTTTCGAAAATTCGGTTCGATAGATCTGCTCAGGAAGTACGAGGTACTGGAGAGACAGATGAAGAGCTTGATGAAAGCGAAAAAACGCGGATATTGGCGCCGGTTCGTGAACGGGTTGTCGAGAGAAACAGCGATGAGCACTCTTTGGAGCACCGCTAGACGCATGCGGAACCGTAATGTTACGAATGAAAGTGCGGAGTACTCTAACCGATGGATTCTCGACTTTGCCAAGAAGGTCTGTCCGGACTCTGTCCCGGCTCAGAGATCTTTTCGCGACGCGTCCCTTTCGATTGCAAATGAACCTCCGTTTACAATGGTAGAATTTTCTATAGCTCTCCTTTCTTGCAACAGTACTGCTCCAGGGTTAGACAGAATCAAATTCAACTTGTTGAAGAATCTGCCTGACCCTGCCAAAAGACGCTTGTTGAACCTGTTCAATAAGTTTCTCGAGCTGAATATTATTCCGCAAGACTGGAGGCAGGTGAAAGTAATCGCCATTCAAAAACCCGGGAAGCCAGCCTCCGATCATAATTCTTATAGGCCGATTGCGATGCTCTCCTGTATCCGAAAGTTAATGGAGAAAATGATCCTCCTTCGCCTAGATAAATGGGTCGAAGAGAATGGCTTACTTTCAAATACCCAATTTGGCTTCCGCAGGGGCAAAGGAACAAACGATTGCTTAGCGTTGCTGTCTACTGAGATTCAACTCGCCTACGCTCAGAAGGAGCAAATGGCATCCGTCTTTTTGGACATTAAAGGGGCCTTTGACTCTGTCTCCGTAGAAGTTTTGACCGAGAAACTTCACCTGCAGGGTCTCTCACCGGTTTTGAATAATTTTTTGCTCAATCTGTTGTCGGAAAAACGCATGAGTTTTACACATGATGATTTGACAACATCTCGAATTAGCTACATGGGTCTTCCCCAGGGCTCATGTCTAAGTCCACTTCTGTATAACTTTTATGTTAACGACATTGATAGTTGTCTCGAAGAGTCATGCACGTTAAAGCAACTTGCAGATGATAGCGTTGTTTCCATTACAGGATCAACGGCTAACGATTTGCAAGGACCTTTACAAGATACTTTGGACAATTTGTCCAGTTGGGCGTTAAAGCTGGGTATCGAATTCTCCCCGGAAAAATCAGAGTTGGTCATTTTTGCTAGGAAGCATGATCCAGCACAACTTCAGCTGCTACTTATGGGTAAAACGATCGCTCAGGTACTGGTTTACAAATATCTCGGTATCTGGTTCGATTCCAAATGCACTTGGGCATGCCACTTTAGGTATCTGATTCAAAAATGCCAACAGAGGATAAATTTTCTTCGTACAATTACCGGAACTTGGTGGGGAGCTCACCCAGGAGACCTTACAAGGCTATACCAAACAACGATATTGTCTGTTCTTGAATATGGGTGTTTTTGCTTCCGGTCCTCCGCTAACACGCATATTATCAAATTAGAAAGAATACAGTATCGTTGTCTGCGTATTGCCTTAGGCTGCATGCAATCGACCCATACGATGAGTCTCGAAGTGTTGGCGGGGATTCTACCATTGAAGAATCGCTTTTGGGAATTTACTTTTGGGAATTCCTATCGTTTACTCATTCGATGTGAGATTATGAACCCATTAGTAATTGATAATTTTGAAAGGCTGGTCGCAGTTCAATTTCAGTCTAGATTTATGATTTTATATTTTGACTACATGGCTCAAGATATCAACCCTTCTCAGTATGTCCCCATGGGTGTCGCATCACTAGATACGTCTAAGTCTGCTATATTCTTCGACACCACCATGAAAGAAGAAACTTTCGGTATCCCGGATCAACTGCGATCGCAAGAGATCCCCAAAATTTTTTCCAATAAATTTAAAAGTGTTAGTTGCGATAAGATGTTCTACACTGACGGATCCTACCTCGACGAGTCCACTGGCTTCGGTGTCTTCAATGAAAATTTTACTGCCTCTTACAAACTCGATGCTCCTGCTTCCGTGTATGTCGCAGAACTTGCTGCAATTCAATACTCCCTTGGGATCATCGAAACTATGCCCATAGACCACTACTTCATCTTCACAGATAGCCTCAGTGCCATTGAGGCTCTGCGATCGATGAAGATGGTAAAGCACTCCCCGTATTTCCTGGGGAAAATACGGGAGCTATTGAGTGCTTTAACTGATAAAAATTTTAAGGTTACCTTAGCCTGGGTCCCTTCTCATTGCTCCATACCGGGTAATGAGAAGGCTGATTCTTTAGCTAAGGTGGGTGCGATTGATGGCATTATTTACGATAGACCAATTGCTTATAACGAATTTTATAGTACGTTGCGTCAGAGGTCGCTCACTAGTTGGCAAACATCATGGAATATAGATGAGTTGGGACGATGGCTACATTCCATCATTCCTAAGGTATCGACGAAAGCATGGTTCAAGGGGTTGAATGTGAGTAGAGATTTCATTCGCGTGATGTCTAGACTTATGTCCAATCACTACACGTTAAACACGCATCTCTTTCGTATTGGGCTTGCAGATAGTAACCACTGTGTTTGTGGCGATGGCTTCCATGACATCGAGCATGTTGTCTGGTCGTGCTCCGAATTCTGTGATGCTAGGTCTAAGCTAACTGATTCCCTTCGGGCCCGAGGAAGACAACCTAACGTCCCTGTACGAGATATTCTGGGTAGCCGAGATCTCCAGTATATGAGCCTCATATACGAGTTCCTGAAAAATGCAGACATAACTATTTAAAAAGCTCTGTTTAATTCTCAGATCACTCGTCCCACACTCCACTGTAAAAATATCACGTACTGGTGAGAGCAGACATGGTCCGAAGACAGTAAGACGCTATCCAGCACCAAAGAACACCAATATGACTGCTAGGATACCACACACTGCCAATGTATCTGCACTATCGCCACTGATACAAATACAATGAAACCCTTAATCCACCTTTCCTAGCCCCCCTCTATATTAAGAAAACTGTAAATACCTACTAACCCCAGTAAATCGGGTGTATCGATCATACCTCCTAACATAGATGTAAGCAGTGCTCCTCGTGTACTATTTTTATAAAAGCCTTTCGGCTCCGCTAAGCTACCGCAAACGAGCCAAATAAAATAAATGATATTAAAAAAAAAAAAAAATAAGATATTTCTATCTTCGCTGCAGAGATAGAAGGTTACTGTCTTCAGCAAAATTTCTTGTAATAATATGCTCTATAACTTTGCAGAACACATCAATGTGTTATATTGACACTGAAAAAAAAAATTTTTTTATTTCACTTTTAGGGGGATTAATAAAAATTTAAATTCCACCAGACGATAGAGCTTTCAATTTCTAGAAACTCTTCCAGAGGTTCGATAAACCAAAAACCAAGTTTTCCCAGTCAAAACTCTAGCGCATACGTTTCTTTGGTTTGGGGCTATTTTGCGCGCGAGTAACTGTGTTACAAAAGTTGGCGCGAGTGTTCGACGGTTAATATATTTTAACCGGTAAAACCAATTCTTATGGAATTTTGCATATATATTCGTAGTGTCAAAACTTCTCGTTTGATATTAAAATAATTGAAATTAGATAAATTATCTTGGTTAAAATCATTATAAATTATTGTTAATTTTGGTGTGGTGTATACGGTTGCTCATAACTTTCAAATTAAACGTCCAATCAAAAAACCATTCAATAGTCATCTATTAGGATATATTATCTTTCGAATGAGACTAATAGCGCATAAATCGGTTTGGCCATCTCTAAGAAACAGGCGATAATTATTACCTTGTCAAAACAGGTTTTTAAGGCTAACTTTTAAACTACTTGTTTGTTTTCAATTAAAAATTCCTGAACAATTTACCTTTAATAAGGGCTTTCATTTGATACTAAGATCGATGAAATCTGTTATGTAGTTTCGAAGAAACCCGTGTCACGTATTTTTCACATTTTTGCTTATAACTTTTAAACGAAACGTCGTATCACGAAGCAACTCAATAGTGATCTACTAGACAATAACACCTTTCAAACAAAAGTAATAGCGAACGATTCGGTTCAGCCATCTAAGAAACAGGCGATAGAAAAAATCATTACATACATACATACACACACACACACACACACACACACACACACACACACACACACACACACACACACACACACACACACACACACACACACACACACACACACGCACACACACACACGCACACACACACACACGCACACACACACGCACACACACACACACACACACACACACACACACAGACATTGCTCAAATCGTCGAACCCTATCGATTGGTATATGTGATATGTCTATATGTCTCGGATCAATTTCGTGTTTTTCGACCAATTTTTAAACCTTTGTTATAGTATAACAAAAGTAAAAACATTTTTTCTGTTGCGTCGCCTGATCCGTACTAACTTAACGTAGACCATATTAGTTGTTCAGTGCAGCGTGTATTTTCACTTTTAAAAGGGCAGAAAATTTGTAAATACAAAACAATTTTTAAAAGTGTAGAAAATTTGTAAATACAAAACAATTTTTTTGCGTTAATTCCGCACGGAGTGTGGCAAAGGGCAGCACCAAGTGCTGTTTGGATGATCACTCACTGGGCGATTTTCACCGAGTGCTTTCGTTCGCTCCCACTCCGCTTTCGCTCGTACGCTGTGTGCATATTAGCTGTAGAGGTGTGTTGCCGAATCGCTCTGTGCGACAAGGCATAATATTGGAACATTGGGCGCATAGTGTGAGCGAATGACAGCCCTGCTCGTAGGGGGCTGGCACATAAAATCACATCATCTTGATCATCATCATCAAAATGAGACTATTGAAAGTATAATAAAGACATTTTGAAAGCAAATGACCACATCACTATCGGATCCGGAACATCCGGTACCTGGTTCAGGAGAATTCTTTGGATTTTGGGATAATGCATCATGAGGCACATCAAATCATATCGCTTTGATCAAAGGCATTGATGGAAGTACAATGAAGACATTTTGGAACCAAATAGCCACTTCAGTAACCGGGTTGGGGGTCAATTGAGGATTTTAGGGTATATAAGCTATTTAACTTATAATGAACCGGTTCACGGGGTAGTTCTGGTTATATTGGGGCGGTTTGAAACAAAATCGTATGGCTCTGAAAACTACAATACATATATCAAACTAATAATGCATTTTAGAAGCAACCATTACCATTGGAATAAAAACCATCTTATGTGTTGAAGGCATATCGTGTATCATAGCTTCTAAGGTATTACACATTTTTGTCCTGAATAACCCCATATGTGCTGAATCATAATCCACCCAGTTAGCTTCGGGGTAAGATGCTAACCTAACACAGTCGTCGTATATTCGAATCGCGGCTGGAATATGCTGCTATAGAGTCAGTAGGATCGTTGCTGCTATCTTAGGTATAGCTTGCGGAATACAGTATTTCATATTTAGCCGCCCGTTTCGAGACAGACGCTGTGTGAGCCGCCACTCACCTGGAGAACAGGCGCTCTAGTTCGCACCTGCTAGCTTAGCTGCTTCAGTAAGTACTTGAAGCATTTCCGAGAAAGGCCATCGACCGTCATCATTTGACTTAGATCTGCGTAGAGGCGCTCGGGGGGAAGCTTGAGAGTGCCAGAGCTAGGTTTGACGCTCCTTCCAGGTAACTCTCTCCATTTCATACCCAGTTAAAAGATATTCAAACTTAACCCTCTAACGGGTAAGGCCGTCTGTAGACGGCCTTCACTTTTGGAGCTGCAGAGCCGCATACGAAATTTGTTTTAAATTGACAATATGCAAAATGTGTTCAGAACAGATTGCTTGACATTTTGATATTAATATCACAACATTCTGACTATGCATACAAAAGTTCCCTACGATAAAACTGAACCTTGTCGTGGTGTAGGGCTTTTTAACTAATCAGTAAATGAACAGCGGTCACGTTTACTTCTGAATGTGGGTCTATGTCAAAATACTTTTGTGATTTCAAGTGGGACTCGGGGTAAAAATTTACCGAATGTGATTGTTGCGTTGTTCAGAAAGTGCTTTTATTCCGTTTAAGAATAAGGCCAGTATGGGGATCTCTGACAATAGATGAAGTTTTCTGGGATTCATCCCTATTTATAACAACTGTCACAAATATCTCCGAAAAATGTCGGATTGATTGAGTTGGTCGGGGGCTTAGGGTTAGTAAGGGGATGTAAGCGGGATACCAGAACCGATTGGATGCCAAAGGACCACTCTGTAATGATTACGGGTAATAGCACTTCTTGGGTAGCAGATGGGAAAATTAGGTCAATTCGTGTCGCGTGTTCGAGTTTCGGCTAGGCGGTGCTGCTAGATACAGTAGGATTTTTGCACTGGCCCCGTGGCTGTCCTGAGCTCTGATGGCCGCCCGCGGGCTCTGTCGATGGGAAGGGGTCGAGTCTTAAAGAGACGTTTAAGCCCAGAGCTTTACAGCACTTTGGTCTCGAGGGTTTGGAAGGCGGGCGAGTCTCTATATTTTGAAGCTTCTGTCGACTACCGCGAAGGTCCAGCTTGTGCTGCGCTCAATTTACTTTGTATCGTGGGAATGCACTGTGAATGCTAATGGGATGAAAGATTAAATTTGCCCTGATAAGTTGATAACCACTAATGCTCCGAAATTTGTCTTACCTATTGGTTCATTTGTGGTTGTTTGTGTTGGAAAACTGAAAGCGGGCGCGCGGTTGAAGACCGGTGTCAGGCGGGGCTGACGAATTCTCCACTTCTTCACTATACCACATATTGCAACTCGAGTGCACATTTACAAATTCGATCTATTATTTTTCTTCTCATCATCATCATTATCATCATCATCGTCATCATCATCATTATATTTAAAATATGACATTCCGGCCTTTGGCAGAGAGATCTTAGAGTCAGTTCGTGGAGTCCGCGCAGGGCCGAAACGCCTCCGCCTGCGGGTATAGGCGTGACGGCTATGCTTGGGGCTCTACCTGTGTTTTAGTGGGCGCCAGTGCCTGTCTCGTCAGGTAGAACTGATGTTTGAGGTCTCCCTGACACTTTGTTGACAACACAAAAGGGCCCAGCGCAGAGTTTTATACGCTATTAAGCGACCAGTTGGATAACCCGAAAAAAAGGAAAAAAGGAAACATTCTGACTATGCATACAAAAGTTATGGTTTTCCAAAAACAAAAATTCCGAAAAATTTCGAAAATAATTAATGCACGAATATTTCCTTTTTTACTTTTAATGAAAAAGCACATCTAGAACGTAATGATTGATCTTAAAAATTGTCTATGAGTAAATTTCATTCTTTATATCAATTTTGCAATGTATTTGAATTGAAAAAATATCTGGGTAGAGCGTTAGACATGAAAAACGAAAAAGAGAAATTGGACTTTTTCTAACCTGGCGCTCCTCCAGATAATTATTTTTGCATGAAAATCAGAACTTAAGGTTCTTTTGAGTGTACTTTCATGATAAAACAGTCTTTAGCTTGATCACATCGTTTTTACGATGTTGCCCGTTAGAGGGTTAAACATTTAAGCATCGTATGTTAAACCATTCAAAACGTTTAAACCAAAATATATCAATCAAGGGTCGATTGTTTTCAACGTTTGTGTGAGGTATGTGCGTATGTATGTATCTATGTATGTATGTATGCGTGTGTGTATGTATGTGTGCATGTATGTATGTACAATTTGCACAATTTTGCAATTTGCATTGTAATGAAGCCAATTTTGCGCATATCGGATCGCTCATGCCATCAAAACAGACTAGCGCTGGAAAAACCATCGTTTTTGTCATTCTCAAGCATGTTTATGGCGCTACGTTTGTACTGTTTCTTTGATCTCATCTCGTTTTCTTAACTCTAATAGACAACATCGTAAAAACGATGCGATCAAACCAATGACTATTTTGTCATGAAAGTATTCAAAAGAAGTTTCAGTCTTGATTTTCATGCAAAAACAATTATCTTAAGGAGGGCCAACTAAGAAAAAATCAAATTGCTCTTTCTAATATTTCATATCTAATGCTCTACCCAGTTATTTTTGCAATTCAGATATATTACAATTCTGAAATCAAACATGTAAATTACTCACAGAAAAATTGTGTGGTTAATCATTTTATTCTAGATGTCCATTCTCATCGAAAGTAAAAAAGTAAATATTTAAGCAATATTTTTTTAGAGAGTTTCCTGAATTCTTTTTAAAACATGATAACTATGATAGATGATTGATATCAAAATATCAAGAAATCGGTTCTGAACACATTTTTCATATTGTCAATACAAAACGAAATTCGTATGTGGCTCTAAAGCCTTACTTGTTATACGGTTAATTTACAATTTTCTACATATATCCATTCAAGTTTGCAAAAAGTATCCTTTGTCTATATAAATTTCTAGAAATCACTTAACTATAATAAAACTAAATGACACTTACAAATATTTACGCAAGCTAGAAAAGAAAATATTGCACGCATTACGTTCTTATGAATTTTACTGTTAAATAAGGATTTTGATGAATAAGGAACTGGTATTTAAGAATATAGTCAACTTAATTATAGATGTTTCTGAGAAATAAAAAATAATTATTGTTACAGGCCAGGTCTCACCGCAAGCTGGATTAATTCGTGTTTTTGTAATTAAACCTTCGAAGTGATACCACTGAAGTGTTTCTGTGCTGCAAGAATTTTAAAATAATCACAGGTGTAGATTACACTTGCCGGGGTACCGAACATGACTTTGGCAAATTCTGCTCGCATTAGACGGTACTGTACGCTGCACAGTGGGGAATCGCTGGCAATCAGCCAAAATATGAAAGTTCAATTCGACTCTACGTTGTATTTTTCCTGTGATTCTATACTATTGAAGTGTTCAAATTAGAAAATTTAGATCAATATGACAAAATTTGAATTTAGTAAGAATCTTTCAAATGGATATAGTCTCATTTAGCGCAGAGCACAGATGTTACGCTGGTAAGGCTACTACATCAGAATTCAATAATATAGACAAAAAGCAAACACTCAAAGTAAACGTTTGATATCTCAATTATGAGATATCTCTTTTACACGGTTGGATAAGCTGCTTCGAATGCATGGTCCATATTGCATATTGACTAGATTTTAGAGGTTGAAGAAAATCTGAAGGATACGGCAATAGTAATGACGGAAATACAGCTCGAAGATCTTATGCCAATCCTGGTATTAGTTCTGAAATCACGGGTATAGATATGAAATTAATTAAAAGGTTGAGAAATTTTCTCATAGCAAGTTCTTGAACACTCTATTTCAGAAAAATTCGAAACTTATTGTTTGTATACCAAAAACCTTTATGTCAGTGTGTACTCCTCATATAATACGTCCACTGCAAATGCAAAGAATTTGAATTCGCGGTCATAAATGAATCTAGACAACTATATTGCTGATAGGACGAATGACAGAATAAGCACAAAAATAAGTTTTTTTTGTTCAATTATAGTCACTTTAACAACTCGGGTCATTCGTAACTTCTGCGGGGTTGGGAATTGAACCCAAGCCCTCAGTGTGAAAGGTGTGAATGCTAGCCACTACACCGGTATTGACTCTCACGAATATAAGGTTATTGCCTTATGGTAAAAATAGTGATAAAAATACAAAACAATATTTTACATGCAAAAATGAGTGTGAAAATACAAATCTTGATAGAATGATTCGTCTTCTTATTTCTCCGGATAAAGTTTATAGCTTCTTAGAATTTAGAAACGGAAAAATGTAATTAGAAAAATCTTTCTGAGAACGCTATATTACTATTGAAGACGAAATGTGAAACGAGTGATTCTGCAGAAGGAGAAGAAGAAGAAGAAGATGATGAAAAAGAAGATGAAGATAAAGAAGATTAAGAAAACTAATAAGGGGAAAAGTTTGGATTTTTGATTAATATTAACTTATATGTGATTTAATGTTGATTATTAAAGCTCATACTTGCTTTGTATTGTTTTATAAAATGTTTTATCCTGTAAAAATCCATCTGCAACAGTTTTCCAAATGACCCTCATTTCTTATACGTCATCATACTTAAAAAATAATTGAAAAATAGTTGAAAATTCTCACTAACACAAAAAATATACGTTCTAATGCAAAATAAACTTGAAATTCGGGCTCAGCATCCCAAAATTACTTAAGAACCACATATTATCCTTGATTTAAAGAGATTTTTTTGCTTGGCCAGCATTTGTATGGAGTCACCTCACTGTGCGCTGCGGTCACATGAATCAAAATTAAGTCAAAGTGATCGGACCATTCCTGGGGTTAATCATCCTCTGCTTTGAATAAGCGACAATAAGTTGTATTTCGACATTATTGAAACCACTTTTCCAGCCAATTTAGATTAATATTTTCATATTTTATCATACACAGATAATCCCAATTACTTCGACGAAGAAGTTGCAGCTAATAGTGTGGATGCCAGCGACAGAAGTTTTCTTTTGTTCATGAAGCGCAATTCAGTTGACAAACCTGCAAAACAAGAAGAACAAAAACAAGTTCCAGTTCGTAAACGCCTAGCTTGTTCAAAATTTCTACGCTATCGTAGCAACAGTACTACTTCATCGCAAATGAAGTCTTGCGTGTATACTACACCACAGTATTATAATGACATCAGTATTAAAAACCATATTGAAAATGACTCTTCTTTTGCACAGAAAGAAAGTAATATAAAAGTTGCGTAAGTTCATTTTGTGGATATTTGATGAATATTAAAAAGTAACACATATTCGTACTAATTAGGGATGTGAAACAACGACACACTCCTCGAAATGGGCAAAGGACAACAATATGTAATGATTCATTGATTCCTGAAACGAGAAGACACTCAATTGGAACAATTGACTTAAAAGAATGTTTGAAAAAACAAGTAATCTCGGATGAGGTAATGATATTTACTTTTGATATTTGCTTAACCCATTATGTCCCAGCGTATGATATATCATATCCCGTCTTCAAAACCTGTTTACTGCTGAATTTCAATAGTTAGCATTGTTAATATATCACTACAAGAGAGATAAGACATCAATCTGATGTGTGTGTGAGATAATCTGTCAGTTTTTGTCATTTCATCTGTATTTTCAACAGTATAAAGTTGTGATAAATGGCGGAAAAAGTTGAAAAAATGGCAAAAAAAAACTTTGTCTCCAAAACGCATGAAAAAGTCTACATTTTGTGACAAAACATTTACCTGAAATGTAAAATGGTATTTTTATGTTAAGTCTATCACAAGATTCGATAAGAAATATGTAAACAACTTTGTAATTTGTTTGTTTGAAACTGAGCGTATGAAATATAAAACCTGCGATATTTTGGTCTTGAAACCATTCCGAATGACGATTTTGAGTTTCCCGACACATTCGAGCCATAATATAATGGATTACACAGTTTCACTTGATTTGGTCAGGTATACCCGGGTCATAATGGATTAACAGTAAACAAGCTTCAACGCTAGAATTTTATTGGAGATTTTCGGCTGCTCAGTCGGTTATCTATCTGTATCTATCGAAAAGCTAAGTATGAAAAACTAATTTTTGAAGAACTTTCTAAGAAACTGTTCTATAGCGAGTTAAGTTAGGAAGGTATTCCGTTTTATTCTGCTAAAATTATTCTACACAATGTTCACATTAAGGATAATTACAAAATTTCAGTACACTAAAATTGGACTATAACTATAACATAGCTAAACTAACCATCCACTCACGTAAACAATCCGCAGATAATGATATTTTCGACTGTTACATACATCCTTCTTCAGTGCTTTAACGATCTGAGTGTAGAAGCATCGAAACATATTTAAATGCAGGCGGGTAATTTTTAAGAATGCTAGAATGAGTATCCAAAGTCATTGAGCAATTCAAATTTGAAAATTAAAAAGTTTACCTAAACGAATCGGCGGTTTCTATGGAAAGGTGATCCGTCCCATGTCGTGCTAGATTTGGAATGAACTTTAAGGGCCATGTGAAATTGTTTCCTCCGTTATTGTTAAGAAGTGACGAAGATTTTTGTTTATATATTTCCAGACTCTCAGCAACATCCAACTTTCACGGTGCATTGATTGGGCGGAGAAGATGGATGTTTTTAGGGGTTAGTGGATGCATATTAGATGCATGCATATTTAGTTTGTCCAATGTAAACTTTTTCACGGTGGCTACAAGCAATTTTGTAAACCCCTGCTCTGTTTAATAATTCAATTTTATCTTTAGTAGACCCCAATCTATTTTTGATTTGGTTGTTCCTACTAGTGTAGACAATATCTAAACCAAATATTTTTAATTTTGGATGAAGGTGGTGCGTTAAAACCGTATCGTATTCCACAGCTACTCTTTTCAGATCTTGTGTTATCGGAGAGAGCGTGGTAAAAGATTTCCTATATTGGATTTTACTTTTCTTGTTGACAATGGCTTGAATGGCATCTCTGCTATAGCCATTTAGCCTAGCAGCTTCAAAAATGTAGTCCATTTTAATCTGTCTCGCTTCTCTACTAAGGGGCAGCGATTCCATCCGATGGACCATGTGATGAAAAGACGCCATCTTATGTTGAAAAGAGTTATTTGAAGTGCTAGGTATTACCCTTTTTGTGTTCGTGAGTTTCTTGTACTCTTCAAATTCGAAACTGCCCAATTTTCTTATCACAGTGACATCTATAAGAACGGCAGTCTACCGTTTTGTTCAACTTCGATTGTGAATTTAATGTCATTGTGGATATTATTGATAATATCTAAAAAATTATCAATTTCTTCTTCTTTGAAGATACAAACACTGTCGTCGACATTTCTCGACCAGCGGTTTGGAAGGAGACTACATTCATTTATTTATTTATTTATTGTCGCCAATCAATGTTGTAGGCCATTTTGGATTACATTTCATTACATAGTTTCTAACTTATTAATCCTCTAACGGGCAACATCGTAAAAACGATGCGATCAAGCTAATGACTGTTTTATCATGAGAGTACACTCAAAAGAACCTTGAATGATTCCACGGAATTTCGTAAATCGATTTTAATTTGTCATTTTTGATTTAGCTGAAACTTTGCATAGCTGTTATGCTAAAGAAAATATGTCATTTTATCATATCAGTTATTTTGTTAAGATTTAGACTGCTTTTTCAAAAGGGCCTAACCAAAAATGGTGCTAATCCATTAAATATTTTATATTGGAAAAATGGATTATTTGATCGAAATAGTGTCTTCAGCAAAGTTGTAGATAATAAAATTGCCTTTCTAAAAAAATATGTGCACTGTAAAAATTTTTGTTTGTGTTGAAAAAATAAAGAAAATAAAACTAAAAAGTTAAATATCTAAAAAAGTGCATTTTTTTTAAATTTTATTTTATGGTATGTTTAGGTGCTACATTCCGTTATCGAAACTTGACCTTCTGTTTTTTATACGACAGACTTCGCAGCTAGCTGTTAGAGTGCAGGCCAAATGCAGGGCCAGTTGCTACGATCCTATTGAATCTACAGCCTCTCCCAGTCGGGATTCGAACATATGACGACTGGCTTATTAGGCCAGCATCATAACTCGAGGCCAACTGGGAGGTGATAACTAAATACACTATGGCAAAAACTTGTCGCAGTGCATGAGAATATCAGAAAAGAAATCCGAAAGAAATGCTCATGCATGTGTGTTCACAACACTTCACAACACTACGTTTCAGTTTGCAAATTCTCATAATACAAAAAACAAAGCTTTTTTGTTTATTTGTTTATTTGTATAAAAATATCAACAGGCCTACTGGCCCTACTGATACACTTAGAATCTAGAATCTACGTGTTAGTGCCAGGAAACGAGTTTTCAGTACCTCGCGGCTGACGTTTAAGTCGAAGCTATGTGTAAATCGATTGAAATGGCGTTGCAGACCGATGATTGTGCTAAATGTGCTATAGTTGGTTCGCCGATGCGGTACACGCAGAAATGGATCGTTGCGTAGAACACGACTTTGGGCGAAAATGTTGAGGTTCGCGAGTAGACATGGGCAATCCACTCTCGAGGTCAGCATGTCGGCGACTGCCATTGCTCTGATCACGTCGCGACGAGTGTTCAACGGGTCAAGATCGAGTCTGTAGCGTTGTTCATAGCAGGGCAGCTGAAAGGGGTCATTCCAGGGCAATCTTCGAAGTGCAAAACGTATGAATCGGCGCTGCACTGACTCGATTCGGTCAACTCCATTTTGGTAGTACGGACTCCACACAGGAGCGCAGTACTCAAGGTTGGACCGGACAAGAGCATAGTAGAGAGCTTTGAGGCAGTAGATGTCGTTGAAGTTCTTGGCGATCCGCATGATAAATCCCAGATTCCTGCAGGCCTTATCGACAATATATGCGATGTGCTGTTTCAAGTCGAGCTTAGAGTCAAGCAGTATTCCCAAGTCCTTAACACAATTTTCGCGGCGTAGAGGCACGTCTGATACAATGTAGTCGAAAGCGAGAGGGTTCAATTTCCTTGAGAATGTAATTATTTCACATTTGTCGGAATTTAGCAGCATGCGGTTGTCTGTGCACCATTTTGCAAAAATCAGCAGCTGCTCTTGCAGGAACGCGACGTCGGACGGACTATCGACTTTAGCATACAGCCTCAGGCCGTCGGCAAAAGAGAGTCGCGGGCATTTAAGCAGGAAGTTGACATCGTTGAAGTAGATGAGGAAAACCAAAGGTCCGAGATGGCTACCTTGTGGAATTCCAGAGCTAGCAGTGAAAGGTCTGGAGGTCAACCCGTCGATGCTAACTTCTAGGCGGCGATCGGAGGGGTAGGAATTAAACCATCGTAGCAACGAGCCTTCGATTCCGAGTTTGTCCAGTTTGGCGATGGCGATTCGATGGTTCAATTTGTCGAAAGCAGCGGAAAGGTCCGTGTAAATAACGTCCGTCTGCGACCGGTCGTCAAAACTTTTGATCACGTCGGACGTAAGAGTTAGAAGATTGGTTGTCGTGGACTGCTGGGGCATAAAGCCGTGTTGATCGTCTACGACATATTGCTTAAAGAATGCAAATACGGGTGCATACACAACAAGCTCGAACAGTTTTGATATTGAGTTTAGTGCAGAGATGCCGCGATAGTTATTCACATTTCTCCTATTGCCCTTTTTATGAACAGGAAACATGTATGCCGATTTCCATATTGTTGGGAAGACACCTGTACTGATTGATAAACTGAACAGGTGGCTCATCGGAGCAGCCAAGGCGTTGATACACTGTTTCAGCAGAACAGACGGAATACCATCCGGTCCAGAAGAACGAGAGGATTTTAGCTTCGCGGCGGCTGATATGACCATCGCGTCGTCGATGGAAAGGTGAGTTAAGCAATTGCTAAGTACGGGGACGCACTGGATGGCTGCGGAAATTTCTTCTCTTGTCAATCTTTCGTCAGTAAATACGCTAGAGAATTTCCGCGCGAATAGTTGGGAAATCTGTTCTGTGTTGCTGGCAGTTTCACTACCCAGGAACATTACCGAAAGAAGCCCGTTGTTCTTCCGCTGTTCGTTGACGTGCTTCCAAAAGGATTTGGGATTCCTTTTCAGTCTACGTTCGATGTTGCTCAGGTAATTCCGGAAACATGAGCGACTCAATCGTTTGTAACGCGTGTTGATCGACAAGTAGTGGTTACGGAGTGGCAACGTTCGATATTTTGAAAATTTCTTGAGAGCGGTCTTTCTCTCGGAGTTCAGACGTCGTAGTATAGCGTTTACCCAGGGTATCTGCTTCAGAGCGGGCATGGTTCTTTTTGGGACATGTCGATCGATAGCGTAGTTCAGGATATTGGAGAAAGTCATTGCGGCAGAATTAACATAATCCTTGTCCAAAACTGCATCCCAATTGATGCTAGTCAGGGTTCTTTGGATTTCCCTGAAGTCCGCACGGGCGAAATCATAGTAGACGATCGGTGGTGCACTAGTCACGTCAAGACGTATTTGTTGACGGATAGTAACCAGCAAGGGTGGATGATGTGGAACGTCCTTAACAACCGGGGAAGGAGCCATCGCTATTTCGGGAGCCTGAACTTGCACACTAGCAAAGCATAAATCGAGAAAGCGACCGTTTTCGTTAGCAATGTTGTTGACTTGTTGAATGGTGGCAGTGCTGTAGCGGTCGAGTAACTCGTTAGTGAGTGGCGATAGAGACGACGAGCTAGAGTCAACGTACATGAAACCATTGCCTCGTCCGCGCCACTTTAACCCAGGCAGGTTTAAATCGCCCATAACAATTATCTCGTCTACTGGAGACGCCATTGAAGCTATTGCAGTAACTGAATTCATATGAGCATTCAAGATAACGGGATCGCGGATGCAATCAGGAGGCAGATACAGTGCACACAAGAACAGCCTCCGGTCTGTAAGCTTTACCGTCACCCACACTTGCTCGACGGGCAGCCAGTTGTCATTTTCGACGATAGACGCTTTCAACTGATGATGGACTGCTATCAAGACGCCACCTCCTGTGCTTTTGCGACTATTGTGTATGCTGCGGTCGCTACGGAACACCTCATAATTAGGCCCAAATATCTGCCGAGAGCACGTACGATTGTTAAGCCAGGTTTCGGTCAATACGATTATCTCGTACGGACTGTCGGAGCAGGCGAGCAGATAGTCAACAGTACTCGTGTTCATGCCACCCACATTTTGGTAGTAGCAGTGGATATGTTGGCGTTCTGTGCGGTTGTATGGTTCCTGGTTGCGAAGCGAAGGACTGGAAGCAGAGTACGGATCACCAGTGGGGCGGGAATCAATAATTACGAACTTGCCTGGCAGGGGGTTTTGGACGCCCCGTCCGCTGCTCCCGCACGCAGGTCCGGGACGGCTGCTGGACGCTGGCTGGAATGACTCGACTGCGGCAGGGAGGTCGGGGGCGTCCATGGTACAAACAACAGTGCATCCCGGTGTTCCGGTAAGTTGAATTGACTGGTTGACTGAAACTGGCAGAAGCGTCGAGCCGGCAGAAATCAGTTGGCTGAACTTCGAGGATCGGCAAGCCGGTAGTTGAAGAACTGGAAACGCAAACTGCATCAACAGAGAAATAGCGGTTCAGCGTGATATACTTGCCGAGGGTGGGTGTCTGGAAGCCCTGGCTCCCGCACCCGCACACAGGACTGGAACGACTGATGTACGCTGGCGGAAATGTCTCGACTGCGGCGGGGGGTTTAGGGGCTTGATGCTGTACTCGATGCATTCCGGTATCGCCTGAATTTCAGCAACTAGGCGTCTGAAGTCGACGGCTCTAAAGGGGCTGGAGAGTCCAGCGCCATCGGAGCCACGGATAAGGTGTCGACAGCAGGGTTACCGGGTGGTTTAACTGCTGGAGTTGCAGGCGGAGCGGTGGGGATAGGGGGAAGCCATACCGCTGGATTCGAACGAGCGTCGTCGAATTCCCTAAAAGCGATTCCTTGTGGCCAACAGTCGGGGGTCAAGGCCGCAGTTTTGTATTTCAAGGGAATGCCAACCTTGAAGGACACGAAATTTAGCGACTGGAGGTCAGTACCCTTTTTTACTAAGGGAACAACTCGAATGGCATCCCGAATCTGTAGGCCATCCCGAACTAGTCCTTCGACGACGTCAGTGGTCACGGTGGGGTTAAGAATAAATGGGTGGGGAACTGACCACAAGCTTATCACGGTTCTCGACGGACCTCGTTCCGGTGGCCGGTTTATTCGACGTTTTGAAGGACGATCGCGGTCAGGTATCCGCATCGGGGTTGCTGCATTGACCTTGTCGGCGAGTTTTGCAACCTGATGGTTATTCCTGACAATTTCGTCTTTGAGCTCAGAGATTCCATTTATTTGGCCCTCGATGACGGTAGAGATGACATTTCCGAGAGACGAAAGCACACTTTTGAAACGCGCAAACTTCATTAGTTTTACGCACTCGTCACACATCCAGATTAGGTTGGGGTTTTCGTGGAGAGTCTTCGAGAACGGGCCGTTGAAACCAGCGCACCGGACATGGCAGGCTTGGTCGCAAAAACCGATACATGTAATATGATCCTCTGCTTTTTTCAGTGTTTTAGCACAGCGGTCACAAGCGGAACAGTTGGTCATATTGACTCGAAAAATGTCAATTCTTGTTAGAGTGTACGGTATGCGACCGCCGATATGGATGCCCTTAGGATCACTCTGACAGCAGGTACACGCAGCGTGCAGATTTATTTCCGTGTAGCACTGGCACTGGCTTCGTATACAAGATGTAAACAAAACAGTCGAACAAGATCACCTAAAAGCTCGTTGAGTCACTTCGATTGTGTTCGATTATTAAAATTACTATCGAAAAACGCCACAGGCAACCTTCGTTAGCACTCTTCACAAAGAAAAAACCCGATTTAATCCACCTAGTGGTGAAAGGAACCTTTGTTATACGGTCTTACTTGCTATTTGAGATAGAAATCGACACGTCTTCGAAACATAATTCATCTATTGGTTAACGTTGCGTGGTGCGTTGGTTTTCATTAAATTTTTGGAAATTTAATAAGTTTACAAAATTTGAACAAAATAGCAGCACCTATAAATTTTGATAGATCCTTTTTTCATGAAATTACTGAGTAAGGGTAAGCTGGTTGTTTCTAATTTGAGTAAGTGCAAGTAAAAGCAAGTTATAAGAGGAAATATTATTCTTTAACATATACATTGCGTAGTGAAAGTCTAGTTCATAGGTTTTTGAACTACGCATAAATTTCTGTAACGCCATTATTTTTGATTGACATCAATAAAGTTTTCTTGAATAAATTTCATCAATTTCTATTAACCTTCGATTACTCACGCTATTGCATTTTGTACAACACGTGTAGGTTTTTGAATGCCATATTGTTATAAAGTTACAAATCTCTGCTTAACTAACGTATGTTCTTCAATTACCTTGTTATGAGCAAAATGTCATAATTATGCATTAATACTTTAAATTGTTGGGCAAATAGATCAGCATAAACTGACATCACAGAAACGAAGCAATCAGCATGTGAGTTGTACCGCGATTGGCCCTGGAAGTTTCTCTCGTTTCTTCATATGTAAAAATGGTGTCTGTATGCAGCAACATAATTAGCAAATATAAAATGTTTAAAATGTATCTGTTGGTAGTCGAGTCATTCGGGGTCAAAATTAAGGCTTTTTTTTAATCAAAGTTCTACAGTACCTAAACAAACAAACATAGAGGTATACTATATTAATCAAAGTTGTGTATTTTTACTATTTATACAATTTTGTAATACATGAAAAAGGAATGCAACAATTACAAAAAGAGCTAAAATAGAAAAAACTGATCTTACAAATTCATATACAATGAATAAGATTTTTCTCTCTTCGCTTAATAGATAGAAGGTTACTGTATTCAACAAAATTTCTTGTAATAATATGTTCTAAAACTTTGCAGAACACATCAATGTGTTATATTGAAACTGAAGAAAAATATTTTTTTTATTTCACTTATAGGGGGATTAATCAAAATTTAAATTGTACCAGACGATAGAACTTTCAATTTCAAGAAATTCTTCCGAAGGTTCCATAAACCTAAAACCAAGTTTTCCCAGTCAAAATTCTAATGCGCATGTCTTTTTGGCTTTGGACCATAGTGCGCACGAGTAACCGAATTACAAAAGTCGGCGCGAGTGTTGGAGGGTTAATATCTTTTGATCGGCAAAACCGATTCTTCTGAAATTTTGCAGATATATTTGTAGCATTAAAATCTCTAATTTGATGCCAAAATAATTCAAACTAGATAAATCATCTTAGATGAAATCGTTATAAATTATTGTAAATTTAAATGTGTTGTATTCAATTGATCATAACTCTCAAATTAAACGTCCAATCAAAAAACAAATCAATAGTGATCTATTAGGTTATGTTACCTGTCAAATGAGACTAATAGCGTCTAAATCGCTTTAGTCATTTCTAAGAAACAGGCGATAATTATTACCTTGTCAAAACAGGTTTTTTAAGCATAACTTTTAAACTAATTGTTTGTTTTCAATAAAATTTATCCGAAAAATTTAGTGTTAACAAAAGCTTTCATTCGATACCAAGATCGTTGAAATCGGTCATTTGGGTACGGAGAAAATCGTGTCACGTAATTTTTACTTTTTTACTTATAACTTTTAAACGAAATGTCGGACCTCGAAACAATTCAATAGTGATATACTAGGCAATAATACCTTTCAAACAAAAGTAATAGCGAACAAATCGGTTCAGCCATCTCCGAGAAACAGGCGATAGAAAAGTTGCGCCCCGCACATACATACACACATACACACACACACACACACACAGACATTGCTCAGTTCGTCGAACCCTATCGATTGGTATATGTGGCTCGGCCCTCCGGGCCTCGGATCAATTTCGTGTTTTTCGACCAATTCCTAAACCTTTGTTATAGTATAACAAAGGTAAAAACAATAAAACGAACGAAAAACAAGTAAAATAATATCGAAAACTTAGCGGGTGGTAAAAACACAGCTATCGACGTTCAATACACAATTTCCTCATTTAGACATATCTACCCCTCCCCCTGATTAGCTCTTCTCGGTCAGCGGCCCTTTTGTCTACAGCAACTTGTACGTCTCTCCGAAGATAATGAAAGAGAAACAAAGCCTTCCTTATATTGTTCTACTCCCGTAGTTGTGACCCTCCCATCTTTTCACACGCTCTTCATCTTATCTCCCAACCACTTGTACAACTTCTAACGGTTCAAATGCAAGATATTATTATTCTATATTTGAGCCTGTGGCTTGTTCGCCCCTTAATGCAAGATGATCGCAGCCACTTTTGCATATTTGGACCTCCCCCTCCTCTTTTTACCGACCATCCCGTATTTGTCAACCCCCTGTGCTGATTTACTTATGTCAAGAAACATGTCCGCCAAGTTTAATCAAGAACAGTCAAGGCCTTCTGGAGCTATGGCGCAACTCGTTTACTTTTATATACTTACTTACTTACTTAATTGGCCTAACGTCTTATGACAAGGCCTGCGCAGTATAATTTCTCCATCTGTTTCGGTCCATGGCAACTGATCTCCAGTTCCGCGGGCACCCAGTGCTCGCCAGATCTCGCTCCATCTGGTCTTGCCACCTCGCTCGCTGTGCCCCTCTTCGTCTTGTTCCTACCGGATTTGATGCGAAAACCATTTTTGCAGGATAGTTGTCCGGCATTCTAGCAACATGTCCTGCCCAACGTATCCGTCCAGCTTTAACCACTTTCTGAATACTTGGTTCGCCGTAGAGACGCGCGAGCTCGTGGTTCATTCTTCGCCTCCATACACCGTTCTCTTGCACTCCGCCAAAGATGGTTCTTAGCACCCGCCGTTCGAAAACTCCGAGTGCTCGTAGGTCCTCTTCTAGCAATGTCCACGTTTCGTGCCCGTAGAGGACAACCGGTCTAATTAGCGTTTTGTACAGTGTGCACTTTGTACGGGGGCTCAGATTATTCGACCGCAAGTGTTTGTGGAGTCCGTAGTAGGCCCGACTTCCGCTGATAATACGTCTTTTAATCTCACGGCTGGTATTATTGTCCTCTGTTGCCAGCGAGCCAAGGTATACGAACTCGTCGACTACCTCAAACTCATCCCCGTCGATTACCACGGTGCTGCCCAAGCGAGCCCTGTCGCGCTCGGTCCCGCCCGCTAGCATATACTTCGTTTTAGACGTATTTATCTGCAATCCAATCTTCTCTGCTTCGCGTTTCAGTCTGGTGTACTGAACTTCCACCGCCTCAAATGTTCTGCCGACAGCATCCACCAGGTGGTGTGTGGGGACTCGGAATTCGCGGCACTTCTGGAGGATCTGCCGCAAGGTGAAGATTTGGTCTGTTGTAGACCGACCCTCCATGAAGCCGGCCTGGTAACTTCCCACAAATCTATTGGCTATTGGCGATAGTCGATGAAAGAGGACTTGGAACAGCACTTTGTAGGCGGCATTCAGGATAGTGATGGCTCGGTAGTTCTCACAATCCAGCTTATCACCTTTCTTGTAGATAGGGCAGATAACCCCGTCTTTCCACTCCTCCGGTAGTCGTTCCGTATCCCAAATCTTGACAATCAATTGATGCAGACAGCCGGCCAACTTGTCCGGGCCCATTTTAATAAGTTCCGCTCCAATGCCATCCTTTCCCGCTGCTTTGTTGTTCTTCAGCCGCTGGATGGCTTCTTTAACTTCCCTTATCGATGGGGGTGGCACATCTTCGTCGCTTGCTGCACCAATGTGGTCACTTCCTCCGCTATCATGGTCTTCCGCCTGCACGCCATTCAGGTGTTCATCGTAGTGCTGCTTCCACCTTTCGATCACCGCACGGTCATCAGTCAAGATACCTCCATCTTTATCTCTGCACATTTCGGCCCGCGACACGAAGCCTTTGCGAGATCCGTTGAGTTTCTGATAGAACTTCCGTGTGTCGTGAAAGCGGTACAGCTGTTCGAGTTCTTCGCACTCCTTCTCCTCTTGGTGGCGCTTCTTTTCCTTGAAGAGTCGGGTTTGCTGCCTCCGCTTCTGTTTGTATCGCTCCACATTCTGACGGGTGGCTCTACGCAGCATTTGTACCCGCGCTGCGTTCTTCTCATCCAATATCTGCTGGCATTCCTCGTCAAACCATTCGTTACGTCGATTCGGTGCCACACTGCCTAGGACGTTCTCCGCTACGCTGTTAATGGCTGTTTTCACGGCATTCCAACAGTTTTCAAGAGGGGCTTCATCCAGCTCTCCCTCTTCCGGCAGCGCGGTTTCGAGAGATAACGCGTAGTTTGCGGCGACCTCTGGTTGCTTCAGTCGCGCTAGATTATACCGTGGCGGGCGGCGGTATCGTATGTTGTTCACAACAGATAGTTTTTGACGTATCCTTACCATCACTAGGTAGTGATCCGAATCAATGTTAGCGCCCGGATAGGTTCTGACGTCGATAATGTCTGAAAAGTGCCGACCATCTATCAGAACGTGGTCGATTTGTGATTCTGTCTGGTTGGGTGATCTCCAGGTGTACCGATGGTAGAGGTTATACTGGAAGAAGGTACTACGTATGGCCATGTTCTTGGAGGCGGCGAAGTCGACAAGTCTTAGGCCGTTTTCGTTCGCTTGCGGGTGAGCGCTGAACCGTCCAATCACCGGTTTGAATTCCTCCTCCTGACCAACCTGAGCATTACAGTCCCCGATGATAATTTTGACATCATGTCTTGGGCAGCGGTCGTATTCACGCTCCAACTGCGCGTAGAATTCGTCTTTGTCATCATCGGTACTTCCGAGGTGAGGGCTGTGCACGTAAATTATGCTTATATTGAAGAATCGGCCCTTGATTCTTAATCTGCACATTCGGGGGTTGATCGGCCACCACCCGATCACCCGCTTCTGCATCTCGTCCATCACTATAAAAGCTGTGCCCAGCTCGTGTGTATTGCCGCAGCTCTGGTAGATGGTATGACCATCTCTATACGTACGTACCATCGTTCCTTTCCAGCATACCTCCTGCAGCGCTACGATGTCGAACTTGCGGCTCTTCACTTCTTTAGAAAGCACGTGGGTACTTCCGAGGAAATTTAGAGACCGACAGTTCCATGTTCCTAATTTCCAATCGTTAGTCCGTTTTCGTCGCCTGGGTCTTTGCCGATTGTTCCGATTAGAGTTATTATTACTTACGGAGTCCATTGCTTTGGTTTTTTTAGTGGTTCAGGCTTGCAAAGCCCACAACCAACCCCACAGTATCGCCGGAGGGCCAACGTAGCTCGAAGGAGCCCTCCCCCCTGTCAGCATACGACCTTGGTTTCCACCGGGGTTGGTTACCCGATCTCCACCCGAGGTTGCTCGTATCCCGGCTGGTACCACGAGGAGGTTGGGGTAGGAGTTGCTAGGTAAGAGGCTGTGAACCACTGTGGGGTCTATTTTATGCCCAGTGCACAAGGCACCGATGGTACGCATTACCAAGCCATTTACCAGCCATTTTATATACTTAAATATGTTCAAACCACACATATTCAAAATTGATTTATTTGAGATAGACAAAAATCCACTCTCTAATTTTTTGATATTATGCACAAAAAATTACGATCTTTTAAACGCAATCAACCGATATTAATTCTGCTTGCATCTTTCTAAGATACTAACATTTGAAAACGGCCTATTTTTATCACAAAATTTAATATAAGTGTAGAAGTAAAATAGATAGCCAGTTTCTTTTTCCACCAAAAGTTGCGTCTTATTGAGCCTCACAAGTCATCTGAAGAAGTATTTTGCGAGAAATGCAAAATAAAAAAGTTATGGAGAAAAATCGCAAAATAGCAGGGTCACCCTAACTTGACTGAGGAAAATCGCCCTAATATGGAAACGGTTTGAGATAGAGGGATTTTGTCATCTGCAATATTACCCAAAATACTTCAAGCTATAAAATTGCTGAAGTGAATATCGCTCTATCTAGTTTCATTTTGAAGATAATTTCTGGATTTTGGTTAATTTAAGGGTCACCCTAAAACAACTCATGCCAAAAAAAGCGACATCCTAAATCAAGATTTTGTTGCTAACACGTAAATAGTCTAAAATCAACGACTACTGAGTAAACAATTTATTCCACCTAATTTGGCCACAGTGCAATGATGTTTCGCTGGAGCAACTGTCGAATTAATGCCAACGAATCCTTAACCTCAAATATGACAATTGACAACACCATGATGGAGTCCGCATCGTCCGATCAAGTTAATGTCATCAAACAAAGGTTTAGTGGTTCACGATTCAACAAGCAGGACCGCTTGCCTATAAAGCCTCCGGAAACGGAGATGAAAAAACAGCCTGAAACACCATGTTGGTTTTGCGGTTCATTCCATTACGTACGAGACTGTACCTATAAAACGTATAAATGTTCCGATTGCGGTAAGATAGGACACCGTCAAGGGTACTGCGACAGTGCAAGGTGATCACCTAGAGGACGAGGAAATTCAGCGGTAGTAACTAAAGTGGTCGTCGTTAACGCTTGCAGTGTGCAGAAGCAACGTCAATTCGCTTCCTTTGCATTGAATGGAACGTAGGTTCAGCTTCAGCTCGACACGGCTTCTGACACCACCGTTATTAGCAGGCATGTTTGGAGCAATATCGGCGGCCCGATACTATCACCAGCAAGTGTGAAGGCAAAAACAGCTTCTGGGAACTATTTACCATTAGTTGGTGAATTTCGATGTGAGGTTACCATCGACGAAACCAGTAGAGTATGTGTGGTTTATGTCACGGATAAACAGCTGCAACTCCTCGTATCTGATTTAATCGACAGTTTCGGTCTGTGGTCATCACCCATGGACACATTTTGTTCTCAGATTAGCGGTTCGCCCACGACCAGTGCAACACTCAAGTCAATGTTTCCAAAAGTTTTTAGCGAGGAACTCCGATTGTGCAATAAAACAAAACTGAAACTGGAAGTGCGAGAACAGGCTAGATCAGTGATTAAAATTTTCACTCACTTGTAGGATAAACGTTTTTCGCTCACCCATTATTCTCATATGACAACTAGATTCTGTGGTTATCTGTTTATAAAAAGCGAAAGAAAAACATTTTTCCGCTACAGAATGAGATTTGATAATATCTCATTGCATTTTTCCCTGAAAAACATTTATCCGCTCGTAGTGAACCATGAAAAATATAAATCGCAGGTGGAATTGGCGCGAAACTCTAATGCAATACTAGGTATATAATGAAACCCATGGTAATACCCAAATACATAAGTTGGGTTGTTTTATATGTCTCTCTCTTGTTGGCTGGTTGCTTGGTAAATTCAATAGTAACCTGTGTATTTTCGTCTCTGAAAAACGGCTGATACTGCTTTATCCTCTCTTTGTTGTGTTACGAAAAATTATAAATAAACAAATCATGATCGCGTGTTTCTAGGGATAAAGAAAAATATGGATAGCCTGCGCTCACGAGCGACAATACATATGTATAAAATATTTTCGTTTCTCTTTTGCAAGGTTATAAGTCGTAGTAGGCAAAATTCATTGAATATCGCGCATTTGAAACGATAAATTGAATGCCTGGGCTAGATCAGTTTTTTGTGCGAAACGTCCAGTAGCATATGCAATGCAGGATGTTATTGACCAGGAACTTAACAGACTGGAAAAACTTAATATTGTTACACCAGTCAACTACTCTGAATGGGCCGCCACCATCGTCGTAGTATGCAAAGCTAATGGAAACATAAGAATCTGTGCGGATTACTCAACAGGATTGAATTCAGCTCTTCGATCGCACCAGTATCGCCTGCCGCTTCCGGAAGATATCTTCGCCAAACTGGCAAACTGCAAAATTTTTGGCCAGATTGATCTCTCGGATGCTTTTTTTCAAGTGGAAGTTGACGAGCAGTTCCGTCATCTATTAACAATTAACACACATCGCGGTCTATACCATTACAATCGTCTTCCACCGGGTGTTAAAGTAGCCCCCGGGGCTTTTCAGCAACTCATAGATACGATGCTGGCGGGTCTGAACGGTGCATCGGGCTATTTAGATGACGTCATCGTAGGTGAAGAGACTCAAGATAATCATGATCGCAATTTGAAGGTAGTCTTACAGTGTATCCAGGAATTCGGTTTCACAATCCGTGCCGAGAAGTGTAGCTTTAGTAAACAGCAGGTTCGTTATTTGGGCTACATCATCGATCGCCGTGGACTGCGGCCTGATCTAGCAAAAATTCAAGCAATTGTCAGTCTCCCGGCTCCCTGCGTTATCCATTAGATAATTGAAAAATGAGTCAAAATTCGAGTGGAGCACGGAATGTCAGCAAGTTTTCGAGCGGTTTAAGCAGATTTTGTCATCTGACCTTCTGTTGACACACTACGACCCAAAGCAAGAAATAATTGTTTCGGCTGACGCTTCATCCATCGGTCTTGGTGCAACCATGAGCCACAAATTTCCCGATGGTTCCATCAAGATTATTCAACATGCATCGAGAGCGCTGACGAAAGCAGAGCAGAATTACAGTCAGCCAGACCGTGAAGGGTTGGCTATTATCTTCGCAGATCTTCCACAAGATGATTTTTGGTCGGCATTTTCGTCTACAAACCGATCACGCACCACTACTCTGGATCTTTGGTTCCAAAAAGAGCATACCGGTTGCAACGTTTTGCTCTCAATCTGCTCCTTTGCGACTTCGACATACAGTCAATCGCAAAATTGAGTGTACACCCGTGATTTAGCAGTTAAATCTGGTTTTTCTGGGATAAATAAAAAGATAAATAAAAACAACTTCCGTGAGTTATGATGTATATCCTATTTACTCTCTTGTAATGAAGAAAAAAAACAAAAGCGATTATAACTTTTTTTACTATTCAAAAAAATAAATCAAAACCACCAATTCACGTGTGGCAAAATTGAGCGTACAGTTCGTATTTTTCTTGGAAAACAAGTGTTTTTATTGTAGAATACTGATGAAACCAATTACTTAATACTTTGTGTGACCACCTTTTGCGTCCAGTACAGCCTGCAAACGTCGTGGCATAGATTCCACTAGTTTCTTGGTCACAGTTGATGGAATATGCTCCCATATCTCTTTAATCGCCTTTTTAAGTTCAGTCTTGTTCCTTGAATTGGTATTCTTCAAGCGGTGCTTAACTTCCCACCACAAATGCTCGATAGGATTCAGATCGGGTGATTGAGGAGGTGTTTTAAGCTGATGTGGTACATTGTACAGTAGCCATTCACGAACGACGCCAGCGGTGTGCTTCGGATCGTTATCCTGTTGGAAGTAGAAGTCATGAGGTAGATCCAGTTTTTGCACGGCAGGTTGAATGTTGCGTTTCAGGATATTCAAATAGCCCATTTTATTCATTATGGTGTCTATAAATTCCATGGTTCCTGTTCCAGCAGCAGCCATTGATCCCCACACCATAACGCTGCCACCCCCGTGCTTTACTGTTGGGATCAAATGCTGAGGCTGTAGCTCCGATTTCGGCTTTCTCCAGACCATCTGTCTTCCATCAGAACCAAACATGTTAATTTTCGTCTCATCAGTGAAAATAACCTTGTTCCAAAACTCCTGCGGCTTATTCACATATGCTTGGGCAAACTCCAATCGTTTTCTCAAATTCACTTTTGAGATAAAAGGCTTTTTACGGGCAACCCGACCTCTCAAGTTGTTTTTGTGTGCCACTCGCCGGATAGTATCTGCACTTACGGGCCTTCCCTTGGTGTCAGCAACCTCTGCAGCCAATTTCGGAGCACTTGTTCTAGGATCTCGTTGTAGCGTTCGCACTATTGCCCGTTCATCAGCAGAATTCAAAATTCGTTTGCGTCCTCTACCAGGCAGGTTTTTCAAGGTTCCTTCGTATTTCCACTTATTTATGATTTTCTGTACTGTAGAATGTGGTCGCCCGACGGCAGCTGCTATTTCCCGTAGAGATTGTCCACGACAAGACATACTAACTATTAATGTTCTGGTAGCTATATCCGTTTCCTTCCTTTTATTCGACATTTTGATTTAGTCACATTACAACTTCGACAAAAACGTAAACAATCACTCTCCAATTAGCTGCTGATAATTGACATTTGGCACTGATAAAAAATGCTACATTATTTTGTTATGATCTTGGTGTTATGTTGGTAAATGTAAAGGTGTACGCTCAATTTTGCGATACTGAAAGGAGTGCATTTTAAAGTGTTTTTAGATTTACAAACTAACTGAAAACTTGTTGGAAGCTTTATTTATATACAAATCTAGATAAAAGTGTAACCTATTAGATAGCATCAAAAAAAAAAATTTATAAATATTATTGTACCCCAAAAGGGCAGTAAAAATAATTTCGTCATGTGTGTACGCTCATTTTTGCGGTTGACTGTAGAATAAGTCCAAACCGATAAATTTGGCAACATCGACGTGCTGTCTCGTTTGATCAACCAGCATGTTAAACCAGAAGAGGATTACATAATCGCCTGTATCAATCTCGAACAAGATGTCAGGTCAGTAATCACCGCTACGATGAATATTTTACCTCTCAGTTTTAGAGTTGTGCTTCAGAGCACTCAAGCTGATCCATTGCTTCGCCAAGTTTATCGTTATGTCAAAGATGGTTGGCCTGTATCCAAAATCGTTGAGGTAGGTATCAAACGTTTTCAAGCAAGGAAAGAGTCGCTTACCGTGGTAGACGGATGCATCCTGTTTGCTGACCGATTCGTAATTCCGGAACAGCATCAGAAACAATGTTTGAATCAGCTCCACCGAGGCCATCCTGGTGTACAGCGTATGAAGGCAATCGCCAGAAGTTACGTGTATTGGCCCTGTATTGACGAAGATGTCATCGGTTACGTAAAAAAAGCATGTCAGCATTGTGCATCGGTTGCTCGCTCTCCTCCACACGCTTCACCAGTTCCATGGCACAAAATTTCAGGTCCCTGGCAGCGGATTCACGTAGATTTCGCCGGACCAATTGAAGGCGACTATTACCTCATTGCAGTCGACTCCCTTTCTAAGTGGCCTGAAGTAATCCAAACCAGGCGGATCTCTTCAATAGGCACCATCAGCATACTACGAGGATTTTTTGCTAGACTTGGAATGCCGGTGACCCGTCGTGACCGACAATGGTTCTCAGTCCACGAGCGCTGAATTTGCCGACTTCTGTACCATTAACGGCATTGAGCACACTACAACTGCCCCACACCACCCACAATCTAATGGCCAGGCTGATAGGTTCGTTGACACTTTTGAAAGGTCCGTCAAAAAGATTTGAAAAGGGAGAAAATCTATGGAATAAGCACTAGATACGTTTTTGCTTACATACAGGAGTACTCCAAATCGTTGTGTGGCAGAAAACAAGTCACCAGCTGAAATCTTGTTCAGCCGTAAAATTCGCACTGATCTTGAGTTACTTCGTCCACCATCCTTGCGAGCAACGAATGATAACAATAGAATCGATATTCAAAGATCTTTCAATCGAAATGAAGCTGTTTATGCAAAAGTATACAACAAAACCCGAATTAATCCACCTAGTGGTGTGACCTAGCCTTTCTACTGCAACAATAATTATTTTTTATTTTCTCAGGAACATCTATAATTAATTTGACTCTATTTTTAAACATCAGTTTCTTAATCTTCAAAATCCTTATTTAATAATAAAATTCACAAGAACGTACTGCGTGCAATAATTATATTTTCTTTCCTAAGGTGTGAAATATTTGTAAGTGTTATTTAATTGACTTTATCAACACCTTTTTACCTTTGTTATACTATAACAAAGGTTTAAAAATTGGTCGAAAAATACGAAATTGATCCGAGGCCCGGAGGGCCAAGTCATATATATATATATATATGTGTGTGTGTGTGTGTGTGTGTGTGTGTGTGTGTGTGTGTGTGTGTGTGTGTGTGTGTGTGTGTGTGTGTGTGTGTGTGTGTGTGTGTGTGTGTGTGTGTGTGTGTGTGTGTGTGTGTGTGTGTGTGTGTGTGTGTGTGTGTGTGTGTGTGTGTGTGTGTGTGTGTGTGTGTGTGTGTGTGTGTGTGTGTGTGTGTGTGTGTGTGTGTGTGTGTGTGTGTGTGTGTGTGTGTGTGTGTGTGTGTGTGTGTGTGTGTGTGTGTGTGTGTGTGTGTGTGTGTGTGTGTGTGTGTGTGTGTGTGTGTGTGTGTGTGTGTGTGTGTGTGTGTGTGTGTGTGTGTGTGTGTGTGTGTGTGTGTGTGTGTGTGTGTGTGTGTGTGTGTGTGTGTGTGTGTGTGTGTGTGTGTGTGTGTGTGTGTGTGTGTGTGTGTGTGTGTGTGTGTGTGTGTGTGTGTGTGTGTGTGTGTGTGTGTGTGTGTGTGTGTGTGTGTGTGTGTGTGTGTGTGTGTGTGTGTGTGTGTGTGTGTGTGTGTGTGTGTGTGTGTGTGTGTGTGTGTGTGTGTGTGTGTGTGTGTGTGTGTGTGTGTGTGTGTGTGTGTGTGTGTGTGTGTGTGTGTGTGTGTGTGTATGTATGTAATGATTTTTTCTATCGCCTGTTTCTTAGAGATGGCTGAACCGAATCGTTCGCTATTACTTTTGTTTGAAAGGTATTATTGTCTAATAGATCACTATTGAGTTGCTTCGTGACACGACGTTTCGTTTAAAAGTTACAAGCAAAAATGTGAAAAATACGTGACACGGGTTTCTCTAGAACTACATGACCGATTTCAGCGATCTTAGTATCAAATGAAAGCTCTTATTAAAGCTAAATTGTTCAGGAATTTTTAATTGAAAACAAACAAGTAGTTTAAAAGTTATGCTTAAAAAACCTGTTTTGACAAGGTAATAATTATCGCCTGTTTCTTAGAGATGGCCAAACCTATCTATGCGCTATTAGTCTCATTTGAAAGATAATATATCCTAATAGATCACTATTGAATGATTTTTTGATTGGACGTTTAATTTGAAAGTTATTAGCAACTGTATACACCACACCAAAATTAACAAAAATTTATAATGATTTTAACCAAGATAATTTACCTAATTTCAATTATTTTAATATCAAACGAGAGGTTTTGATACTACGAATATATATGCAAAATTTCATAAGAATTGGTTGTAGCGGTCAAAAGATATTAACCCTCGAACACTCGCGCCAACTTTTGTAGCACAGTTACTCGCGCGCACAGTAGCCTCAAACCAAAGAAAACGTGCGTACTAGAGTTTTGACTGGGAAAACTTGGTTTTAGGTTAATCGAACCTTTAGAATAGTTTCTTGAAATTAAAAGCTCTATCGTCTGGTGGAATCTAAATTTTGAATAAAAAAAATTATTTTTCTTCAGTGTTAATATAACACATTGAAGTGTTCTGCAAAGTTATAGAGCATATTATTACAAGACATTTTTCTGAAGACAGTAACCTTCCATCTCTGCAGCTAGGATAGAAAAATCTTATTTATTGTATATGAATTTGTAAAATCAGTTTTTCTATTTTTGCTCTTTTTGTAATTGTTGTATGACTTTCATGTACTACAAAATTGTACAAATAGTAAAAATACACAACTTTGCTGAAAATAATATACCTGTATGTTTGCTTGTTTAGGAACTATAGAACTTTGATTATAAAGAATACCCTAATTTTGACTCCGAATTACTCGACTACCAGCAGACGGATATATTTTAAACATTTTACATTTGCTGATAGTTTTGCTGCATACATTTTCCCAACAATTTAAATTATTAATGCATTGAATAATTATGACATTCTGCGCACAATAAGTTTGTTGAAGAATATACGTTAGTTAAACAACATTTCGTAACTTTATAACAGTATGGCGTTGAAAAACCTACACGTGTTGTACAAAATACAACAGCGTGAGTAACCGAAGGTTAATAAAAATTGATGAAAATTATTCAAGAAAACTCTATTGATGTGATTCAAATTGAATGGCATTACAGGAAACTATGCATAGCTCAAAAACCTATAAACTAGACCTTTACTAGACAATGTATATGTTAAAGAATAAGATTTCCTCTTACAACTTACTTTTATTCGCACTTACTCAGGTTAATGACAACTTACTTATCCTTACTCAGCAATTTCATGAAAAAAGGATCTATCAAAATTTAAAAGTGTTCCTATTTTGTTCAAATTTTGTAAACTTATTCAATTTTCAAAAATTTGTAAACCAACGCACTACGCAACGATAACCAATAGATGAAATATGTTCCGAAGACGATTTCGATTTCTATCTCAAATAGCAAGTAAGACCGTATAACAAAGGTTCCTTTCACCACTAGGTGGATTAAATCGGGTTTTTTTATATTTAAGTGATTTAAACATGTATGTAAACACAAAAGATCTGTAGATATGGCCTTAACTTTTGGAACTTCAGAGCAATAAGAAGTTCGTTTTGAATTGACAATATGAAAAATGTGTTCATATAAAATGTGAAATGTTCATATGAAAACTGTGTGTACGAATATCTTGATATTTTCACCACAGCTTTCTGACCATGCGCTCAAAAACTATCATCTATCAAAAACATGAATTCTGCATAATTACAAAAATAATTATTGCGCGAATATTTCCTTTTTCACGTTTGAAAAAAAAGGATATCTAGAACAAAGAGATTGACCTCAAAATTTTTCCATAAGTGATTTAAATGCTTGACTTCAATTATGTAATATATCTTAGATGAAAACATAACTGGGTAGAGCATTAGATATAAAAACCCGCACAATAATCATTATTTAATTTCTCAGGAACATCTATAATTAATCTTAAATACCTTTGGACACTTTACCTTTTTGTTCTTATTGTAAAAACAAAAAGTAAAGTGTCCAAAGGTATTTAAGATTCATTCTAGTTCTTACATTAGCACGACTACGTAATTGAAATCTGTAATTAACTTGACTATATTTTTAAATATCCGTTCTGTGTTCCTCCAAATCCCAGTTTTGCCAGTAAAATTCACAACGTATTGCGTACAATAATTATATTTTTTTCCTTGGGTACATAAATACTTGTAAGCGTCATTTATGTTACTTGATGAACACATTATTTAGTTTTATAATATTTACGTGATTTATAGAAACATAATGTAAGCACTAAAGATAATTTTTGCAGACTTGAACTAATATATATATAGAAAATTAGAAATTAATCCTCTAGCGGGTCTACAGACGATATTAGACGATATTTGATATTAATAATATACGTTCAAAAGTTAGCATCTTTGAAAAACATGAGTTCAGAAAAATTATTATTATATTTCGCTTTTGAAGAAAAAGGATATCTACAACAAAATGACTGATCTCAAAATTTTATTACATATTAGTTTTTTTATATCGTTTATTTTATTTGGCTCGTTTGCGGTAGCTTAGAGGAGCCGTATGGCTTTTATAAAAATAGTACACGAGGAGCACTGCTTACAGCTATGTGAGGAGGTATGATCGATACATCCGATTTACTGGGGTTAGTAGGTATTTACAGTTTTCTTAATATGGTGGGGGGGGGCTAGGGAAGGTGGAATAAGGGTTTCATTGTATTTGTATCAGTGGCGATAGTGCAGATATCTTGGCAGTCTGTGGTATTCTGTAGCAGTCATATTGTTGTTCTTTGGTGCTGGATAGCATCTTACTGTCTTCGGACCATGTCTGCTCTCACAAGTACATGATATTTTTACAGTGGGGTGTGGGACGAGTGATCTGAGAATTAAATAGAGCTTTTTAAATAATTATGTCAGCATTTTTCAGGAACTCGTATATGAGGCTCATATACTGGAGATCTAGGCTAGCCAGAATATCTCGTACAGGGACGCTGGGTTGTCTTCCTTGGGCCCGAAGGGAATCAGTTAGCTTTGACCTAGCATCACAGAATTCGGCACACGACCAAACAACATGCTCGATGTCGTGGAAGCCATCGCCACAAACACAGTGGTTACTCTCTACAAGCCCAATACGAAAGAGATGCGTGTTTAACATGTAGTGATTGGACATAAGTCTAGACCTCACGCGAATGAAATCTCTACTTGCATTCAATCCCTTGAATCATGCTTTCTTCGATACCTTAGGAATGATGGAATATAGCCATCGTCCCAACTCATCTATATTCCATGATGTTTGCTAACTAATGAGCGACCTCTGACGAATGGCACTATAAAATTCATTATAAGCAATTGGTCTATCGTAAATAATGCCATCAATCGCACCCACCTTAGCTAAAGAATCAGCCTTCTCATTGCCCGGTATTGAGCAATGAGAAGGGACCCAGGCTAAGGTAACGTTATTTTTTTTATCAGGTAAAGCACTCAAAAGCTCCCGTATTTTCCCCAGGAAATACGGGGAGTGCTTTACCATCTTCATCGATCGCAGAGCCTCAATGGCACTGAGGCTATCTGTGAAGATGAAGTAGTGGTCTGCGGGCATAGTTTCGATGATCCCAAGGGAGTATTTAATTGCAGCAAGTTCTGCGACATACACGGAAGCAGGAGCATCGAGTTTGAAGGAGACAGTAAAGTTTTCATTGAAGACACCGAAGCCAGTGGACTCGTCGAGGTAGGGTTCGTCAGTATAGAACATCTTATCGTAACTAACACTTTTAAATTGCTGTAAGTGTCCAAACTAGGTACAAGCCTTGCTGTGGAAATGCATAAAACTGTTGGAAAAACTTTCCTGTCGCAATATGGTCAACCTCTATTGGGTTCCTGGTCACTGCGGAATCAAAGGGAACGAAACTGCTGATCAATTGGCAAAGAAGGGGTCATCCATGCAGTTCATAGGACCCGAACCCTTTTTTGGACTATCTTCATGTGCCCTTAAAATGGAACTTAGGAATTTGGAAAAACTAAAGGTACAGTCTAACTGGAATATTACCTCGAATGCCCGGCAATCGAAACGTTTTATAGAGCCAAATGCTCTTCAATCACAAAAACTATTAAACCTTTCAAAATCCGACTTGAGCACATACACCGGTTTGATAACAGGACATTGTCCTTGTAAGTACCACCTGAAACTCATCGGTAAACTTAATGAAGCTAACTGTCGCTTTTGTAATCATGAAATTGAAAGCTCCGAACATTTGTTGTGCGACTGTGTTGCACTATATCATAAACGACGTAGATATCTTGATAAGGGGCTGACTCAGCCCTGTGATATTTGGAATGCTGCTCCTAATCAGGTGATAAATTTCATACGAAATGCATCACCTGATTGGGATAAATGCCAACAGTAGTTGAGGTGGTTCATCAAACTTTGATAGCTCACTGATACGACATGGCATAAATTAAAAGAGGACACACCACAATAGATCAAAATAATGGTCGCAGTGGTAAGTCCCCAACACGAGAAAAAAAAAAAACACTTTTAAATTTATTGAAGAAAATTTTGAGAATCTCTTGCGATCGCACTTGATCCGGGATACCGAAAGTTTCTTCTTTCATGGAAGTGTCGAAAAATAGAGCAGACTTAGGAGTATCTAGTGATGCAACATTTATGGGAGTGTACTGAGAAGGGTTGATATCTTGAGCCATGTAGTCAAGATATAAGGTCATAAATCTAGACTAAAGTTCAAGTTCGACTAGCCTTTCGAAATTACCAATTACTAATGGATTCATAATCTCACATCGAATGAGTAGACGATAGGACAATTCCCAAAAGCGATTCTTCAACGGTAGAATCCCCGTCAGCACTTCAAGACTCATCGTATGAGTCGATTGCATGCAGCCTAAGGCTATACGGAGACAACGATATTGTATTCTTTCTAGCTTGATAATATGCGTGTTAGCGGCGGATCGGAAGCAGAAACACCCATATTCAAGTACAGATAATATCGTGGTTTGGTACAGCCTTGACTAGAACTGTTGTTCTCTACCATTGCCGTTTTTGGTATCTCCTGTATAGAAAGGGAGTGTCATCACCAGTAGTAGATGTTACTGTCCGTTCTACGGCAAACTTCAGACTGACCCCTGTTTATTTCCTCTGCCTAATTCTTATATAGTAAAAAGTGCTATCAGACGCCATACGGTGTGTTTTCCCAAAGCGTCTGGCAAGCAAGCGCAAACGCTAAACAATAATAAAAGTGTTTTACCTGCGCCCGTCGCAAGGGTCGCACGCTAAGCAAAACACGCCCTTCTGTGCGAGTTGCACATCAGGCGGAAGCATAAAAATATAAAAGGTCGCACCGCGCAGCAAAACATTGCTAGCACGGTTTTTCCAAGGCCGCGGATGTTTGTCATTTGTTAAGCAAATGAACTTAACCGATTTGAAATTATAAAAAGGGAATTCCTGTTTGCAAGAAGGAAATTCCTATAGGAGGTAGCAGGGATGCTACACTTGTAAGGTCTCCTGGGTGCGCTCCCCACCAAGTTCCGGTAATTGTACGAAGAAGGTTTATCCTCTGTCGGCATTTTTGCATCAGATACCTAAAGTGGCATGCCCAAGTGCATTTGGAATCGAACCAGATACCGAGATATTTGTAAACTAGTACCTGAGCGATCGTTTTACCCATAAGTAGGAGCTGAAGTTGTGCTGGATCATGCTTCCTAGAAAAAACGACCAACTCTGCTTTTCCGGGGAGAATTCGATACCCAGCTTTAACGCCCAATCGGACAAATTGTCCAAAGTATCTTGCAAGGGTCCTTGCAAATCGTTAGCCGTGGATCCTGTAATGGAAACAACGCTATCATCTGCAAGTTGCTTTAACGTGCATGACTCTTCGAGACAGCTATCTATGTCGTTAATATAAAAGTTATACAGAAGTGGACTTAGACATGAGCCCTGGGGAAGACCCATGTAGCTAATACGAGATGTTGTCCAATCATCACGTGTAAAACTCATGCGTTTTTCCGACAACAGATTGAGCAAAAAATTATTCATAACCAGCGAGAGACCCTGCAAGTGAAGTTTCTCGGTCAAAACTTCAAAAGAATCAAAGGCCCCTTTAATGTCCAAAAAGACGGATGCCATTTGCTCCTTCTGAGCGTATGCGAGTTGAATCTCAGTAGACAGCAACGCTAAGCAATCGTTTGTTCCTTTGCCCCTGCGGAAGCCAAATTGGGTATTTGAAAGTAAGCCATTCTCTTCGACCCATTTATCTAGGCGAAGGAGGATCATTTTCTCCATTAACTTTCGGATACAGGAAAGCATCGCAATCGGCCTATAAGAATTATGGTCGGAGGCTGGTTTCCCGGGTTTCTGAATGGCGATTACTTTCACCTGCCTCCAGTCTTGCGGAATAATATTCAGCTCGAGAAACTTATTGAACAGGTTCAACAAGCGTCTTTTGGCAGGGTCAGGCAGATTCTTCAACAAGTTGAATTTGATTCTGTCTAACCCTGGAGCAGTATTGTTGCAAGAAAGGAGAGCTATAGAAAATTCTACCATTGTAAACGGAGGTTCATTTGCAATCGAAAGGGACGCGTCGCGAAAAGATCTCTGAGCCGGGACAGAGTCCGGACAGACCTTCTTGGCAAAGTCGAGAATCCATCGGTTAGAGTACTCCGCACTTTCGTTTGTAACGTTACGATTCCGCATACGTCGAGCGGTGCTCCAAAGAGTGCTCATCGCTGTTTCTCTCGACAAACCGCTCACGAACCGGCGCCAATATCCGCGTTTTTTCGCTTTCATCAAACTCTTCATCTGTCTCTCAAGTACCTCGTACTTCCTAAACAGATCTATTGAACCGTGTTTTCGAAAGTCCTTATACGCCAAGCACTTTTGCGCGTACAGTTCCGAGCACTCTTTGTCCCACCAAATGGTGGAAGACCGCCGGTTGAACGTTTTCCCGGGTATCGGTTTCGTCTGAGCTTGAGTCGCGGCGTCGAGGATCAAGCCAGTAATAAAGTCGTATTCTTCCTCCGGAGGAAGTTCATCGCGCGATTCGATGTTTTCTGAGATGACGGCCGCGTAGCGTTTCCAATCGATATTGCGTGTGAGGTCATATCTAACATTGATTGAATGCACGGGCGGGTAGCCATTAGTAATTGATATAAGGATTGGCAGATGATCACTACCGTGGGGATCATTGATTACCTTCCACTTGCAATCTAACGCTAGTGATGTTGAACAGAGAGATAGATCCAGTACGCTGGCGCGGGCTGGAGGATTAGGTATACGTGTCGCTTCCCCAGTGTTTAGAAGTGCCATATCGAAGTCGTCAATCAGGTTATTAATTAGGGAGGATCGGTTGTCGTCGTATAACGACCCCCATTGAGTGCAATGGGAATTGAAATCTCCCAGAATTAGCAAGGGTGCGGGAAGCATTTCTGCAATATCAGAAAGTTGCTTCTGCTCAATCCGTACCGATGGAGGGATATATATCGAAGCGATACAAAGGTCTTTTCCTTTTAATCTAGCATGAATGGCAACGACTTCAATATTCGAGAACGACGGGAGGTCTATTCGGAAGAACGAATAGCACTTCTTGATCTCTAGAAGTACTCCTCCACCATGTGATCCTCGGTCTCGTCGGATGATGTTAAAATCGTGGAAGTTGAGATCATTACTTGAATTGAGAAAAGTTTCACAGAGCGCGAATACGTCACAGTTAGAAATATTTAATAATTGTTTGAAAAGGTCGAATTTGGGGATGATACTTCTGCAATTCCACTGTAACACAGCGATAGAGTTCTCAGCATTGTTCGACGTATTAGTCATCGAAGGATACGATAACTGAGGGGAGGGGCCATTGTGCTGTTAGTTGCTTCAAAAATGTCTTAACTGTGGGAAGAAAGGCAAGTAGAAAGCTTTTGAGTGGATCCAAGATGTTGAAGGTTTCAAATATCCAGTCCACAATGTCAGAGAACTTCAAAAATCCCTTTCCCGATTTGATCTCTGAATGTAAGTTGGATGTGCCAGGGGTTTTTGGAGCACCAGAAAACGGTGGGTACTCTTGGTTTGCTCTCAAATTTTGCAACCCTGAAGGTACCTGCTTCGGATTTTTTTCACCGCTTTTCTTCGAGTTTGATGTATTTTCCATTCCGCTCGGGGATATCTTAAGTCCTTTGCGAGTAAGTCGAGGAGAGTTAATTGTTTTCCTCTTCCTAGAGCTTTCTTGCATGGCATAAGAACATCCTTCGAGCGGTTCGTCAGAAGTACCCTCATCGGTCGGCAAAAAGGAATAGATATTTTCGTCGGTCAATGGCTCGGCTTTCTTGAGCATTTCTGCAAAAGAGCGCTTGGAACGTTCCCTAAGGGAGCGTTTAATTTTTTCCTCGCGCTGTTTGTACGTGGGACATGCCGCGAGATCATGTGGAGTTCCCTCGCAGTAAGGACACTTCTCAGTGTCCTCCTAACAAGTTTTCTCCACATGATTACCGCCACATTTGCTACAGCGTGCCTTGTTGCAACAGTAGGAGGCTGTATGACCCAACTGCTTGCAGTTCTGGCAGTTCATGACCCGCGGTACGAACAGGCGTACAGGCAGACGAACCTTATCCAGAAGAATGTAGTTTGCCAATGCAGATCCGGCGAAAGTTACCCGAAAGGATTCCGAAGGGTAGAATATTTTCTTCCCGTTTTCGATCGATGCTGAATGCAATTGCTTGCAGTCCAGCACCTTTACCTTTTGCAGCATGGGGTTCTTGAAACAGCCAACGCCATGCTCCAAAATGGTGTGGCTCCCATCGGTAACTACACCGTCAATCTCTACATCCTTGGCAGGGATGTACACGCGATACTCCCTCGTGAAAAGCTCGCAGCTAGCAATTGCGTTTGCTTGCTTCAAGCTTTTCACGGCAACTCGCAGTTTATTCGGTCTCACCTTTGTTATCTCGGTTACGTCCGAAAACTGTTTTGCCAGGTCTTTGCCAAATTGTAAAATGTTCAAAGGTTTCGTTTTGGGCCGGAAGGAAACAATAAACGGCCCCTTCGAGTCATCCGGATAAGCCTTAATCCGTTGAGCAATCTGTAGGTTCGAGGCAGGGAGACCGGACGGGGCTGGAGGACTGAGCGGTAAGTTCAAAAGAGGTGAACTAGGCGGTGAGATATCTAGCTCATCTATTTCCTCCTCATCCGTTCCAACGTCGATGAACATCGCGACGTTGAGGTTTTCCATTTTAGCGAGAGCAATAAGCTCTACCGCTCATGTACTTTAAAAACTTGGATGGATCTCTTCCTGACTAAGTGACGCTGAGCGCAAACAATACAGCAGAACCCACTGATGTCGATCGATGCTTCTGCTGCGTCCTGGTTAGCACGTGTTCGGGGCAGCACACAATGAAAATTACAATGCCGCTGTCGGGCTGTGCTATATCGATAGCCTACGATATACGGCACTGTAGCACAAAGATTCGGGAGGCAAAAAACTGAAACTTCACTTGTGTTGTGTCGAAACGAACGGCACAGCACACCAAGCACATAATTCATTGACCTTGAACGCGGATTAAAAAGCAAAATTTTTATACTTTACGGAACGATCGCACAAGTGTTAACTTGGCAACGGTTGTCACTCGAATGATGACATATTAGTTTGTTTGGCTGCAATTTTTCAATATATCTGATTTAGAAAAAATAACTGAATAGAGCATTAGATATGAAAAAGAGAAATGGAACTATTTCTTAGCTGACGCTCCATCAGATAATTATTTTTGCATAAAAATCAAAACTTAAGTTTCTTTTGAATGTACTTTCATGAAAAGATAGTCGTTAGCTTGATCGCATCGTTTTTACAATGCATCCCATTAGAGGGTTAGGAAAACAAGATGAGGTCGAATAGTGCAAAAGGTACGCCATAAACATGCTTGAGAATGGGAAATATGATAGATTTGATTTCCAGTGCTAGTCAATTCGATTTATTTATTAAAATATGATACATGACATAAAATATCTGTCTTTTAAAGTGTCACTAACGAAAACAAATCGTACAAAATTACTACCGTACAATGTTTTCCTCCTATTTTTCATATAACATTTCTAAGCTCTAGTACCGTTCTGATTCCAAACTTCGAACACTTAAGCTATGCTGAAACTTTCTTCAAAGAAAAATGTTCGAAAACATCTTTATTCTACTCCCATAAATGGTTTAATAGCATGACAATTTAATTATTTTCGTGTTAAAATTTTAAAAATGAGGATAAAATGTTAATTTACTTTGAAAAACACTAAAAAACTGCAATTCGGTTTTGATTCAAATTTTCAACACTTTCATGGTCGACATTCAAAGCTCGAATATTTCAGTCTCAGGCATTGAAGACTTATAGGGTAATTGATCTTGAATGGACCTATTTAGCGCTTTTTAACACCACTCGCACTCCTGCTCAATTTACTCGTCATTTATAAATAATATGTGGTGATGTTACTATTTTTTGGAAAGTACCACCTTTTTTCTACATTACCAGTACTTTAAAAATGTATAATTGATGAAACTTTTATTAAATATATCGTTTTTTGCCAAAGCCTTTTTTGATCTTGAATGGACCCAACATGATCTTGAATGGACCTATTTTAATTTTTGAATGGACCTAAATTAGGATTGTCATAGTTTCTTCCATGTAAATGAACAAAATAATAACAAAGGATTTTTTTTAATAGTACAACTATACTACTGTTATTTATTAATAGGACACAAGGTTGAGGCTCATGGCGACGGAGCTTAGCCAACGACATCCGGGCTGTAGACGAGAACCTGTCCTGGCGACAGGTAAAAGCCATGGCGGGTAACCGTCAGCAGTGGAGATCTCTGATTTCATCCCTTTGTTCTGCCGGACCGGCGGACATGGACACATAACACAAGGTTGAACAGCTTTTACCTTTCTTATACTCTGTAAGAAAGGTATGAAAGTCGATTGAAATCGGTCACTGTCGCCGAGGGTCTTGTTTTTATCCCAACAATTGAACAATGTTTCAGTGACCTGATATGTGTTGTGTATGTATCTGTGTGTGACATTTGTATATTGGAAATTTTTTATACCTGTTGTTCAGGTATGGTTGAAACGATTTCCACGTCATAAAAAAAATTATCTCGCCTATTTATTTCAAAAATTTAAACCATTCATTAAAAATATAGAATATAACTTGTATTAAACGTAGTTTATCAAGTACAGCAGGGTTCGAGTTTTTGTTTAGTGACTACATATTTCGAAAGGTAAGATTTTTACTGACGTAGGACTACGTCTTACTGCAAAGTATCTAAAGGTTTGCGACAGCCCTTGTCGAACATTTTGAATATATGTAAAACCGTTGTAATCGAGAAAAATTCGTTAATTAGTGGTAATTATTCAATTTTTGACACATTTATATGCAATTTTTTCAGTTAAAAAATGGTCAGATTTTGCCACGGTTTCGATTTTGGCAACATAGGCGACACGCATTTGTTGACAAATTCGAAATCATACTGTAAATGGTGCTTGAAAAAATTAGACTTGGTAATTCTACTAGGTTTAAAGGTAAGGTTAGATACTAGGTTTTAATTTTAAATGATAGTCGATGAAGAACTGTACCAGATAGAAAATAGGAAGTTTCAAAAATGAATATTTTAGATCTCAGGGTCACTTAATTTCGGTGGACAAGGAGGTATTAATTTTGTCACAAGTCAGGGGGGAGAGGTGCTTAAAGAAAACTTTACATCCCCCAAGAAAAAAATCAGAGGGGTTGTGTATAAGATACGAACACGGATGACGTAGTACAACGTTAGTCCGTTCTGCATGATTTTGAATATCTTACTAAACTGAGTTTTAATCTATCTGTCAATCGACCAAAAGGTGATGTGAAGTCAACCTGCTTACTTATCGGCGGAATATAAGGCCTTTGCAAAATATTTTTTAAGTTTTTGTCACACCGCCCCCCCCCCCCTTAGGAAACTGGCTTGAAAAATCGGTGGGCTAAAAAAAATTTGTAGGATATGAGTATAAAATCAATTGTCCGTGGGCTCTACAGCCTGAAAAACTCGAAAAATAAGTGTACCGTGCAAGCACCATATTCAAAACAGTGCCTAATTCTGAACAGTTGCAAATTTTTCTTAAATATTGACAAAACTCTAGCTATTTAAACCATTTAAATAACTGGAAATAATCAGATGTAGTGATTAAATTGTTTAAATAGCTGGAATTTTGTCAATATTTATGAAAAATTTGCAACTGTTCAGAATTAGGCACTGTTTTGAATATGGTGCTTGCACGGTACTTAACACTTCTAGCACGAAACAGAAATGGAAATTCGAATTCGTAGTTTCCGAAAATCGTCAAAAAAAATTCTCTCGTTTTTGTCTTCTTTTCGTAAATTTTTGCATGAAAAATAATAACGTATATATTAAAACCAAGAACAGATTTGGTTTTCACGCTTAAACTTTAAATAAAAATGCTTAAAACCCATGTTTTTTGCTCGATTAAAAAATTCACTTTGTTCCCCCCCCCCCCCCCCCCCCTTCAGTGGCCCAACACCGGAAGGACAAAAACTTTATAAAGTATTTGTAATGGCCTAATTTTACTTTATTCTGAGCCTCATAATTATTTTAACTAAACTATTTGAAATATTATCAAATACAACATTATTTTTTTGGGCATATCCAGTTCGAAAACGGTCCAGATATTGATCCAAATTTTATATTTTTTGCACCATATCATTATCCAGGCCTTCACCTAATTTCTAAATCCTCCATTGACGCACAGATGATTTTATTGCCAAACCGGGTAATTTTGTGGGACGGTTGGGCATCACAAAGTTTCACGAGGGTGAGGAAGTTGACGTTCTTAACTATCAGAAGTGGCTGCTTCTTTTTACTCAGACAAGTCTGATTTTGTGACTACAGGATCCGGTTGAATTTTATTGGCCTTAGGGGTTTCGGTCAGCGCGCTGAAGGTGTTTTGAAGCTTTGGTATATGCTTGATTAACGTGTTTAAACTATTTCTCATCTGAGTTTTGTCAAAACTTGAACTTACAGCAAAACTTTTTGCATTGAGTAGGTCATTGAAGACATTACTTTGCTTCTTGTGGTAATATACATTAAATTGTCCACTAACGCCAGAAGCAAGTAGTTGTAACTCTATAACTAGCTATTTTCAATAATCCACTCAATGTTCGTTATGGTTGCGACTGCCACAACTGACTTCTCATCCCATTTACATGGGAAACTGTCAAGCGACTTTCGACGAATACGAATACTCAAATAATATGTCATTAACGCACATTACACATTCTAGGCAAAACGACTAATATGCTACCACCCCCCCCCCCCCTCGCATTTTGAAGGCAGGACCGACCGGCCGGTTTTTGTAATTTTCAGACTTGGCAACCCTAATTAAAAGTCGGTAATTAATTAACACTACCGACCAGACGGGTCGGCTTGTCAGAACCGAATCACATTTATTTTCCTAAGCTTTTTCCACAAAGTTAATTCTTACTTGCTAAAAACTCTTTGCCCTAAGGAAACTCCCCCTTCTCGACAATGTGGCGCAACGAGAGCATTTGGAATGCCGTCAATAGCGCAATCGCATGCATCATGTGTGATCTGCAGCGTAAGTGGAGAGCGGAACAGCGAGCTAGCATCGACAGTTAAGTTATTTTGGATCAAAGGTGGCCTAGGGGTGCACGTTATGACTGTCGGCACCTTCTAATCGGTACACGTCTCGATGGGTACTGCGAGCTAGCTGAGCAAATGACCAGCAACGTTAGCCTGCGCTGATAACTGCAAAGTGCATGAGCACGGCATCCCCTCGATATGTCTGAAGGAGTAGCGCTAGAAAGCGTGTTACTTGGAAAAGTGCAAGAGTGCAGCCTCCCCCTGATGTAATACTTCATTGTGTGAATTGTGTGGGTGAGAGTCCCTCACAACGTCCGGGTTGGCTCCGGCTAAGAATATTAGTTTTCCGAAACCTTGTAAAAAAAAACCGATTTAATCCACCTATTGGTGAAAGGAACTTTTGTTATACCATGTCATTTGTCATTTGAGATAGAATTCGACACGCCTTCGGAACATAATTAAACTTTTTGCTAACACTCACTATAGTAGTTATCATCAATACATATGCATGTGTATGTAATATATTGATAAATTTGCATAATATTTGAAAGCAATCAAAAAATGTCTTCCTTTTATTTGTAATTTGTTATTTTAAGATAATAGCAAAGTCGCATTCTGGGGTTTGGTTTAAGTTAGAAACTGGCCGTTTTTCTTGCACATTTTATACGACTACCAATGGTCTAGTTGTGCAATTTCGAGTACTTGGAGGTGTCGCATGACGGGTTTGTTATGATTCAAGGTGCTTCTATGTTCAAGTTTCATATATTCCGGAACTTGTTCCGGACATATTTTCGGAACCGTACATACGTTCCAAATTCTGTTCAATAGAATTCTTATACGCCACAAAACTTTGCGTTTGGTAGTTATTCAGTCAAATCGGTCCAGACATTTCCTAAAAGCAGCTGTTTATTGTTATATTTTCACTACTGAGACTGTAATGCCGTTTTACCTTTGTTATACTATAACAAAGGTTTAAAAATTGGTCGAAAAACACGAAATTGATTCGAGGCCCGGAGGGCCAAGTCACATATAGCAATCGATAGGGTTCGTCGATTTGAGCAATGTCTGTGTGTGTGTGTGTGTGTGTGTGTGTGTGTGTGTGTGTGTGTGTGTGTGTGTGTGTGTGTGTGTGTGTGTGTGTGTGTGTGTGTGTGTGTGTGTGTGTGTGTGTGTGTGTGTGTGTGTGTGTGTGTGTGTGTGTGTGTGTGTGTGTGTGTGTGTGTGTGTGTGTGTGTGTGTGTGTGTGTGTGTGTGTGTGTGTGTGTGTGTGTGTGTGTGTGTGTGTGTGTGTGTGTGTGTGTGTGTGTGTGTGTGTGTGTGTGTGTGTGTGTGTGTGTGTGTGTGTGTGTGTGTGTGTGTGTGTGTGTGTGTGTGTGTGTGTGTGTGTGTGTGTGTGTGTGTGTGTGTGTGTGTGTGTGTGTGTGTGTGTGTGTGTGTGTGTGTGTGTGTGTGTGTGTGTGTGTGTGTGTGTGTGTGTGTGTGTGTGTGTGTGTGTGTGTGTGTGTGTGTGTGTGTGTGTGTGTGTGTGTGTGTGTGTGTGTGTGTGTGTATGTGTGTGTGTGTGTGTGTGTGTGTGTGTGTGTGTGTGTGTGTGTGTGTGTGTGTGTGTGTGTGTGTGTGTGTGTGTGTGTATGTATGTAATGATTTTTTCTATCGCCTGTTTCTCAGAGATGGCTGAACCGAATTGTTCGCTATTACTTTTGTTTGAGAGGTATTATTGTCTAGTAGATCACTATTGAGTTGCTTCGTGACACGACGTTTCGTTTAAAAGTTATAAGCAAAGATGTGAAAAATACGTGACACGGGTTTCTCTAGAACTACATGACCGATTTCAGCGATCTTAGTATCAAATGAAAGCTCTTATTAAAGCTAAATTGTTCAGGAATTTTTAATTGAAAACAAACAAGTAGTTTAAAAGTTATGCTTAAAAAACCTGTTTTGACAAGGTAATAATTATCGCCTGTTTCTTGGAGATGGCCAAACCGATTTCTGCGCTATTAGTCTCATTTGAAAGATAATATATCCTAATAGATCACTATTGAATGGTTTTCTGATTGGATGTTTAATTTGAAAGTTATAAGCAATCGAATACACCACACCAAAATTAACAATAATTTATAATGATTTTAACCAAGATAATTTACCTAATTTCAATTATTTTAATATCAAACGAGAGGTTTTGACACTACGAATATATATGCAAAATTTCATAAGAATTGGTTGTAGCGGTCAAAAGATATTAACCCTCGAACACTCGCGCCAACTTTTGTAACGCAGTTACTCGCGCGCCCAATAGCCTCAAACCAAAGAAAACGTGCGTACTAGAGTTTTGACTGGGAAAACTTGGTTTTAGGTTTATCGAACCTTTAGAATAGTTTCTTGAAATTAAAAGCTCTATCGTCTGGTGGAATCTAAATTTTGATTAATCCCCCTAAAAGTGAATAAAAAAATTATTTTTCTTCAGTGTCAATATAACACATTGATGTGTTCTGCAAAGTTATAGAGCATATTATTACAAGAAATTTTGCTAAAGACAGTAACCTTCCATCTCTGCAGCTAAGATAGAAAAATCTTATTTATTGTATATGAATTTGTAAAATCAGGTTTTATATTTTTGCTCTTTTTGTAATTGTAGTATGACTTTTTCATGTATTACAAAGTTGTACAAATGATAAAAATACACAATTTTGCTGAATATAGTATACCTCTATATTTGCTTGTTTAGGAACTGTAGAACTTTGATTATAAAAAATACCCTAATTTTGACTGCGAATTACTCGATAATTTTGACTGCGAATTACTCGACTACCAGCAGACGGATACATTTTAAACATTTTACATCGGGTAGTTTTGCTGCATACAGACACCATTTTTCCATATGGAGAAACGAGAGAAAATTCCACTTGGGGTCAATTGCGGTACACCTCGCTTGCTGATTGCTTCGTTTCTGTGATGGCGGTTTATGCTGATCTATTTTCCCAACAATTTAAATTATTAATGCATTGAACAATTATGACATTTTGCTCAGAATAAGTTTATTGAAGAATATACGTTAGTAAAACAACGGTTTGTAACTTTATAACAATATGCCGTTGAAAAACCTACACGTGTTGTACAAAATACAACAGCGTGAGTAACCGAAGGTTAATAAAAATTGATGAAAATTATTCTAGAAAACTCTATTGATGTGAATCAAATAGAATGGCATTACAGGAAATTATACATAGTTCAAAAACCTATAAACTAGACCTTTACTAGGCAATGTATATGTTAAAGAATAAAATTTCCTCTTACAACTTACTTTTATTTGCACTTACTCAAATTAATAACAACTTACTTATCCTTACTCAGCAATTTCATGAAAAAAGGATCTATCAAAATTTAAAAGTGTTCCGATTTTGTTCAAAATTTGTAAACTTATTCAATTTTCAAAAATTTTATGTAAACCAACGCATTACGCAAGGTTGATTAATAGATGAATTATGTTCCGAAAACGTGTCGATTTCTATCTCAAATAGCAAGTAAGACCGTATAACAAAGGTTCCTTTCACCACTAGGTGGATTAAATCGGGTTTTTTGTAACTTGTGACTGACATAGTTTGATATTTTTTTCAAAATTTTGGGAACAAACTTAACATTACTGTTTGAAATATTGAAAGCATAATCAATTTAAAGATGATTCCTAGGCTTATCTCAAAAGTGGTGAAATTCACATGGGACTGTTATGCATTTATGGGCAGTAATGGTAGTTATCATCAACACATATGCATGTATATGTAATATACTGATAAATTTGTAGAATTTTTTTTTTCTTGGGTAGGATTGATATTTAAGGGGGAGTCTTTTATCTGAAGAAATGTTGAGCCCAGAGTATTTTTCGGTGTGTGGTCTCGTTGAGAATTTACAGTAAAACTGTGGGATCGCTAGAAGGGAAGTGCAATGCTGTACCTACAATAGTTTAAACGCGCTCTCCTCGAAACCATATGTTTTCAGCGACGGTGCGTGTATCTCAGTATCTAGAGGACCGATTTGGTTGATTTTTGTTTTGACGTGTAAAAATTAATTATCTAAATTGTGACGTAGCCGCTTTTCGATATCTCAATTTTTCAATTTTCGCTGCATTTTAAAAAAAATCGTTACTCTTCGCAACCAGTAAGAGGTAGATAGTTACTATGTACAGCAAAGTTGCTTATTTTATTCAGGGTGTCGATTACCTGGAAAATCAGGGAAAACCTGGAAATGTCAGGGAAATTCGTTTCAACCTGGAAAAGTCAGGGAATGTCAGGGAATTTCATTTGAAGTCAGGGATTTTTGGCATGGGAAGAAAATATACCGGAAAAGTTATGGCATCGCCTTCAAGTATCCGGCAACTTTTTATTTAAGGTCATTGCGTGTGCCCAAATCAAATAGAATATGACATGTTATTTCAACTTGCATTCTGCTATTCTGCTGTGTACAAATCAACGGTTGGATCGATTTGATCGGTTTTGGGTTTAAAGCGAAGAGCTAACAATCTAATTGATTATTATTAATATTTTTTGGATTCCTCGATATTAATGGAATATTTAGATCAAAAGTTGTGTATGGAAATTTGCTCCTTTTGTACAGATGTAAGGGTAAACGGGGTAACAACGCCCGCCGGGGTAAAACCGCCCACCATGGTTTTACAGGGCCTTGCTCAAATTGGTGTTAAATGTTGATGACAGTCATATTACTGAATGCGTACGCAATATTTTACAATACCTTTTACAGCAATATCGTATAAACTATCGGAGAAATAAATAAAAACAGATTTTTCGTTATAATCGTTTCGTTTTTGATAACTTTGTTCCCGCAGAACTTAGGGTTCATTTTAATCAAAACGTTGAAACTTTTAGTAAATCCAGCCCATATCGCATCTCTGATCCTGTCTTCATCCGACAGTACCTAAATTAGGTAACTGTTCATGCAGTTTTGTTGAAATAAATAGTGAAATGTGTAAATCGGTCATTTGGGGGTAAAACCGCCCACAACGAACGGCGCAAGATCGTCGTGCAAAATGCAAGTGCGATAAGGAGATTTTTGAAATAATTGCATAGTTTGGATCAAAGAATCTCAGATTTACATAAAACAATGTAAATGTGCTTAGCTTGTAGCTGGTAGACTGTTTGAAAAAATTTAAATTGCCAATTTTCCCTGCGGGCGCTATGGACATTTTCTTGTTTTCTCGGATATAGCTTTTTTCAATAATTCCTCCCTCTTGGAACAAATATCATGGAATAAACATTTTTTTATGAATATATAGCAAATTTTCTTAGCAATGCAAAAATAATATGTATCAGGTTTATCAAATAGAACAATTTTAAATGTCAAAAACTTACCCACCGGATCAATTTCAGGAACTTTAATACCCATATTGTTATATTTTATCTTAGATCCTCTCTAGTCCTTAAAGATTGGCTCCAGGATGCTTAACCTGATCCACCTTGTTGTCTTAGGAAACTACACGGTATCAATTTCAAGACTGTTGGTACCTATATTAGTGATATTCTTCTAATATGAGTGGTTGCCGGACACTCTTTCGAAATTGCGGGTCTCGTGGATCCATGTATTGTTTGATGGCAAACTGATTCAATGTGTTTAAATTAGATAAATTCACGATTCCAATGCCACCAGTTTCGTTCAAATCGGTTGAATATTGTTAAAGTTATACGCTATGGCGGTTTTACCCCGTTAGTGGGCGTGTTTCACCCCGCATGGAAAAAATACTCTATTTTTTGGACGTGGTTCCAAATCGTAATAAAAAATAGAAAATCATTACAGATATTTATGTTTTTATGTTTTACATGTAGGTAATAGATCAATTGTTCATTTAAAGCAGATAAATTAGAAATTGAGCAACAACTTTTTTTTACACAGGTGGTTTTGCTTAAGTAGGCGGTCTTGCCCCGCTTACCCTTACATAAAAAGTTCATACCAGATTGGTGGATGTTGACACGCAAACCGCATACTTTGTTGGAAGAATCCTTTTTCTGTTTTCACTGCGGCCAATTCAGCAAGATTGTTAAAACACTCTTCGATGCTGGAGAACAAATATTCATTTATATTTAGAAAAAACCAGCATTTAAAACAAGCAAATTTTGCCTCTAGATAATTCCAAACTTCCGGACCGAGATCGGACTGTAATTGAAACGAGGACTAATCAAACTGTACCAAGATCAGTCTGTAAAAATTAGCTACGATATTCAACCTGAACGAGTCAGAACCCGGAATTTAATTTTTATACTCATGTCGAACACTAGTGAAAACCCACGCTTTAAGCATATTCGAATGAAAGACCATCTCAGCCCCAACATTCTGACAACAAATCAGTCATATCTTTGAATCTCGACTGCGAGCAGAGAGTCGATAGAGTCGCAAACCCGAAATTTTCCTGAATATCAAAAGTTGGCTGCAAGTACCTAGGTCGAATAAAAGCAAATAATGCAACGATGCTGCGTTGCTCGATTCATCGTTATGTCATTTGTCATCAAAAGTTTTTAAATTCCTGACGAACAATTATTTCCGTAAATTTTCCCAACAAATCGAAATAGCTGCTCAGACAAATCGGGCTTGGGGTCAGAAAGTTTATTCTAATCAACTTCTTCAACAACAACTTCTATATTTATTGTTTTGCATAGTTAAATGTTTGAAACGGATTTACCTATTCATTACATGTGATCAAATAGACAAAACGGCTTATCCCACCACCTTTTGGCAATTGGATAAACCAGCAGACTACTTTCATTTTTCCGAAAAACGACATCTTGCAATTTTTATTTAGCTCAATTCTTTAATTTCGATGTGCGTTAATTAAGTTCGAATTAGTTTTAATTTTGCACATAGAAATTTCGCATTAAAAGATGAAAAGGAAAAACGAACTTATTAGAAAATAATAATTTAAGAGTAAACAACCAATTAAGCCAAATGAACACTTTAATAAGGGAAATTAACGAGATATTTTGCGTCTGAATTTTTTTGAAATATACCTGGAAAAGTCAGGGAATTTTATTTTCGCTGAATAATCGACACCCTGTTATTGTGTTCTACAACTTTTGTGAAGACACTGTACTTTTTTGGACGCATTTAAAAACACAAAAATTTGTAACAACCTAATAGGTAGATTTACAGTCACCCTAATAGCATAGAAAGTTACGCCATATTTTTTAAATAAACTCTTTCAAAGACACACTACCTGTAAAATTAAGCATTTTTGCGCTAGAGCACATGATCGCGTGTATTTCTATTTGGTTCATATCAGTAAAGTTTGCTTAAATAATTTCATCGATGTTTTTCAAATAACTTTTGATTGGTAAAGCCAATTCTAATGAAATTTGGCAGATATATTCACAGCGTTAAGGCCTCTCGTTTGATACTAAGATAATTGAAATCTGATTAATTATCTGGTTAAAATCGGTATGAATAATTGTAAATTTTTTTATGCTGTACACGACTGCTCATAACTTTCAAATTAAACGTCCAATCAAAAAACAAATCAGTAGTGATCTATGAGGCTATATTACCTACCAAATGAGACTAATAGTGCATAAATCGGTTTGGCCATCTCTGAGAAACGTTCGACTAATTGACTCCTTGAAAAAGCACATTTTTAAGCATAACTTTTGAACCGCTTGATTGTTTTCGATAAAACTCTCCCAAAAAATTGACAGTAGCAAGAGCCTTCATTTGATACTAAAATTGTTGAAATCGGTTGAGCGGTTCCGGAGAAAATCATGCCACGTAATTTTTACATTTTTGCTCATAACTTTTAAATGTCGGACCGCAAAACCATTCAATAGTGATCTACAAGGTGATAACACCTTTCAAATAAGCGTAATAGCAAACGAATCGGATCAGCCATCTCCGAGAAACAGACGACTAAAGTCAAGCGTCACACACATACACACACACACACACAGGCATTGCTCAATTCGTCGAACCTTATCGATTGGTATATGTGACTCGGCCCTCCGGGCCTCGGATCGACTTTGTGTTTTTCGACCAATTTTTAAACCTTTGTTATAGAATAACAAAGGTAAAAACATACATACATACATACATACATACATGCATACATACATACCCACACACATTACACACATTGAATACAATCAACATTTGATTGATGTTTTGATTTTACACGTTTTAAGGGGAAACCGAAAGTGGCTCAAAGATGGCTGGATAAGTGGCTACCGTTCGAAGCATGTATTGTTTTGCACCTTAAAAATGCATCTGTATTGGCAGAGCATGCTTTCGCCACGGAATCAGTGCTTCCAGTGCTGTTATAATTTCCTAAAACTTGTTTTCCATTTATCGATCTGCTATATATCAACAAACGCTCAGCAAAACATTAGTGCTAATGGAAAATAAATTTAACTGATCATATCGATCATTACGTGTTCATAAAAGCGACCAATGTATAATTTGGAATTAGTTAATAGATATTTGGTTGCGCACATATTTCATTGTACTAGCGGTTTCCGAAAAAGCAGCAACACAGTATCAAACTTTCGTCACATCAATGAGCTTTTAAAGAGCTTTCAACTTTCGCCGCATCGATAAGCTTAGAGTGATGTAAACAAACAAAAGGAATCAAAAACTGGCCTCCGACGCAAACGGATTTATTAAACATCCTAGTGATCCTACGCATTATTCAGTTGCTGTTGTTAATCTTGATTGAATCGGAATACCTTGATAAAGAAAACAAACCATGTTTCGGGATGTTCGTAGTCGGTGCGGTTGGCTGCGGATCAGCTGTTTATGTTTGCAAGCTCCGCTATTTGACATATGTTACCAATACTAATGCAATATTCAAATAAACGTTTAGGTTTTTAACGAACACATGAGATGTACAGTACAGTGTTTGTCGCACTAACACAATAACGTTAGCCACTTTCGGTATCGCCTTAACGGTTTAATATACGGTGCTTAAGTGTTAAAATTTGAATAACTTGAATGAACCGTCCGATTTTCAATAACTCGGTTTCGTTTGATAAATCTCAACAGTAATTTTCAAATGATAATAAATTGTGTGAGGGTTTGCAATGAATTAATGCTTATATGTTATAAAAATATGCTTTGAATACTATTTTTTCACATTTCTTTATGTAACTTTCAAACTATTAGCCCAATCGTTATGAAAGTTGGAAGTTAAGGGTTTGCAAGGCTCCACTTTCATATGCAATCAATTTAGTTCAAATCGGTTAAGGGACCTATGAGATAATGAGGCTATATTACCTACCAAATGAGACTAATAGTGCATAAATCGGTTTGGCCATCTCTGAGAAACGTTCGACTAATTGATTCCTTGAAAAAGCACATTTTTAAGCATAACTTTTGAACCGCTTGATTGTTTTCGATAAAACTCTCCCAAAAAATTGACAGTAGCAAGAGCCTTCATTTGATACTAAAATTGTTGAAATCGGTTGAGCGGTTCCGGAGAAAATCATGCCACGTAATTTTTACATTTTTGCTCATAACTTTTAAATGTCGGACCGCAAAACCATTCAATAGTGATCTACAAGGTGATAACACCTTTCAAATAAGCGTAATAGCAAACGAATCGGATCAGCCATCTCCGAGAAACAGACGACTAAAGTCAAGCGTCACACACATACACACACACACACAGGCATTGCTCAATTCGTCGAACCTTATCGATTGGTATATGTGACTCGGTCCTCCGGGCCTCGGATCGACTTTGTGTTTTTCGACCAATTTTTAAACCTTTGTTATAGAATAACAAAGGTAAAAACATACATACATACATACATACATACATGCATACATACATACCCACACACATTACACTCATTGAATACAATCAACATTTGATTGATGTTTTGATTTTACACGTTTTAAGGGGAAACCGAAAGTGGCTCAAAGATGGCTGGATAAGTGGCTACCGTTCGAAGCATGTATTGTTTTGCACCTTAAAAATGCATCTGTATTGGCAGAGCATGCTTTCGCCACGGAATCAGTGCTTCCAGTGCTGTTATAATTTCCTAAAACTTGTTTTCCATTTATCGATCTGCTATATATCAACAAACGCTCAGCAAAACATTATTGCTAATGGAAAATAAATTTAACTGATCATATCGATCATTACGTGTTCATAAAAGCGACCAATGTATAATTTGGAATTAGTTAATAGATATTTGGTTGCGCACATATTTCATTGTACTAGCGGTTTCCGAAAAAGCAGCAACACAGTATCAAACTTTCGTCACATCAATGAGCTTTTAAAGAGCTTTCAACTTTCGCCGCATCGATAAGCTTAGAGTGATGTAAACAAACAAAAGGAATCAAAAACTGGCCTCCGATGCAGACGGATTTATTAAACATCCTAGTGATCCTACGCATTATTCAGTTGCTGTTGTTAATCTTGATTGAATCGGAATACCTTGATAAAGAAAACAAACCATGTTTCGGGATGTTCGTAGTCGGTGCGGTTGGCTGCGGATCAGCTGTTTATGTTTGCAAGCTCCGCTATTTGACATATGTTACCAATACTAATGCAATATTCAAATAAACGTTTAGGTTTTTAACGAACACATGAGATGTACAGTACAGTGTTTGTCGCACTAACACAATAACGTTAGCCACTTTCGGTATCGCCTTAACGGTTTAATATACGGTGCTTAAGTGTTAAAATTTGAATAACTTGAATGAACCGTCCGATTTTCAATAACTCGGTTTCGTTTGATAAATCTCAACAGTAATTTTCAAATGATAATAAATTGTGTGAGGGTTTGCAATGAATTAATGCTTATATGTTATAAAAATATGCTTTGAATACTATTTTTTCACATTTCTTTATGTAACTTTCAAACTATTAGCCCAATCGTTATGAAAGTTGGAAGTTAAGGGTTTGCAAGGCTCCACTTTCATATGCAATCAATTTAGTTCAAATCGGTTAAGGGACCTATGAGATAATGAAGTCCTATATTTTTCGTATTTTTATACATAATTTTTGAACTAAAAGTCCGATCAGTATGAAATTCAATAGCGATCTATGGGACACCTAGACCTTTCATTTGACACTAAGAACATTAAAATCGGTCCAGCCTTCTCCGAGAAAAGTGAGTGAGATTGAAAGCGTTACACACACACACACACACACACACACACACACACACACACACACACACACACACACACACACACACACACGCACACACACACACAGAAAATGCTCAGTTTTCGAAACTGAGTCGAATGGTATATGACATTCGGCTTACAGGACCTTCTTTCCATTTCCGGTTTTCCGAGTGATTTCTATACCTTTATACTATATATTTATATAGTAGAAAGGCAAAAACGAAACAGAGAAATTGGGCTTTTCCTTAGCTGGCACTTCTTCAGATAATTAGTTTCGCACAAAACTTAAGCTTCTTTTGTAAGTATTTTCATGAGCTTGATCTCATCGTTTTTACGTTGTTGCCTGTTAGAGGGTTAGGGAAACGAGAGGTGAGTGAGACAGTTTCAAACTTAGTTATGCATTACCAAATGTGTCTTGTTCGAACAAATAACTTTGTAGAACACAGTAACATTCTATCTCGTCACGACTCTGAGATATTCCAAAAAAAATCAATATGTTCGTTATAAGCGCCATCTATCGTATAAGTTCCGAATTTTGTTGTCCGCAGTCAGATTGATCTCGTCCAAATTAACAACTTTGCCAAAGACAGTAACCTTCTATCTCATCTCAGTCCCGAGATATTTGAGATTCTTGAATCGAGATTCTAGAATCATTTATTTTGGTCACCATTTGCGCTATCTAGCGAATCAGTTCTCAAACTTTATTGTTCGTTTCCAGATGCGTCTTAAATAGATAAACAACTTTGTCGAAAACCGCAACCTTCTATCTCATGCCAGTCCTGAGATATAGGCAGTATTTTTCGCCGTGTACTCAGTACACGACGCGACCGCCTATGTAACTTTTTTTCAAACGACGGCTCTAGGGCTAACTAAAAAGAAAATTTATCCATTTTAATTCTACTATGTATATTTTATTTTTGACAGATACGTATTTCTTCTACGACTTGCAGGCTTCCTCAGTGTCTGTGTTCGAACCACAGCCACTGAGGAAGCCTGCAAGTCGTAGACAAATACGTATCTGTCAAGAATAAAATATACATAGTAGAATTAAATTGGACAAGTTTTCTTTTTAATTATTTCCAGGTTTCTTGATTTTGTTAAATTGTTTTAAATTGTTGCACATAGAGATAACTCTGAAATCTATTCTGCCGTGAATCGCATAACAGTCCCATTGATATAGGAAACTTCATAGGAAATGAGACTGGTATGCGATTCACGGCAGTATTGAAAATTGAACGTATACAATGTTACTACTTTGATAAATGTTACATACAACGCAAGTAGCATGTATATATTGTAGCGTATAGAAAATATTTTGTCTGTATGGCAACAAAAACATAGAATTTAATTTAGTGTAGAAATATAAGTGGCCTATCCCCCGCAAGCCGATGAAATTATCGACACCTGTTTTGAAAACAAACACGACTGCACCAGTTTTCTCGTCAGCAGCGCACAGATAAACGTCACTCGCCAGTTCCGCTCGATCGAAAGAAAAGGCAAAAACCAGACATAACCGGCAGCACTCGTCTGCACAATCAGTTGATTCACCGAATTTATCCTCGTAAATGAGCCTGCCAAGTGTCTTTGTGAAGAAACCGCGTTTGCCTGCGATAAGTAGATTCGGCAAGTTAGAAAAGTGCTAGTATTCCGCGAACAAAACAATCTTTTCGGATAGAAAGTGTTGTGCATCGGCAGGAACGGTGCCACGTGATAACAGTAGGGTCGTCTTCTCAATCTCGGGTCAGAAAGACAACACACGAAGTAAGTTAAGGGCAACATTAGTTAAAAACTTAACTTACAAGCAATTTCTGTCGCAGCTCCCGCCTAAAAGTGTTGCACAACGGCACGAGTGGTGTCACGTGATATAAGATCCGGTGTCAGGTCCTAGAGACGACAAATAACGCAAGTCTCTGTATTAAATCAGCTAAGACATGCCTTACAACTAATTTCTGTCGCAACAGACGATTCCGCGTCACGCATTTTGGATTCGGCCATCAACGCTCGACGTTCTAAACTACAGTAGCAGCACGAAAACGAACCCCGCTAAGGGTAAGTCGTACAGCAGCAGCACACGAGCGGTCGACCTAATCTACGATATCGTAGGGTCGTTTTTTCCACCTTCATTTAAGGTCCCGGTAGATCGGAGCAAATATACGGATTCCACACAAGCGAGCGGACAACCCAATAGGCGGTGGGGAGTCGACCAATGAGGTTTAAAAAGGTGTGGCAGACGAAGACATGTGATGGTGTTAGTAGCGAAAAATCAGCAAACGACGTCAAACTACAAAAACAAACCGTGTCAGACAATGGGGTTTGTTTTTGGAGTTTGACGTCACGCTTCATCGTGATTGGTCGATTTACGATTCCACCCAGCCATGATGAAATTTCTTCATTGCACTAACACCACTTAACCAACTTTGCCACACCTGTATATATCACATTGGGAGTCGACGACGATACGATTTCATTGCACGCACACATTACTGCGGCAAGAAATCGATTCTGCACGTGCTTGCAGATTGAAGCTCGTCACAGAGCAAGGTCATTGACCCGAATATCTGCTGGTTACACGAGCATTAGCCGGCGGCACGCAGAGTCACGAATGCTGGGCACGAGGAGGCGAGGCTGCTAAATGTCATCGATAGGAGAGCTGTGCTGAGGTTTGCGGGAGGTGAAATTTGCAAGTAAGCTAGCATAAGTTAAACATAAGATGAGGGCCAAAAGTAAAGCGCAGGACTCTTTAGGAGTTCGTTCGTTGGCCTAAGAAGCCGTTATGAAAATTCAATACACGTTGTTAATATGAAGTTTAGTTTTGAGTCATTTCTTTGAGCTAGTTGGCACAAATCTCGTAACAATATGTTACATATAGCATGTATACATGAAGAATCGAATGATTACATGCATGGACATATGCTACTATCACTACAAAGAGACTTACGTAGTCCTGCGTCGCCTACATATGCGGTCATGTCTTGTACACAACCCCTCTCTAATTTTTTGTAGTAGAAAAGGCTGGCCAAGCCGCCAGGTTAATTAATGTAGTTTTTTTTTGTTTTATACCACTGTCAATTTTGAGGATCCTCACATTGTTCGAGTCACGAATGCTGCTACCACTTTTAATTATTTTATAACTTGTTACTACTTTCAGGTCCCAGAAATGATGGCACCAAAAGCACCTATAGATTTATATAAAGAAGGTATGTATTTTGCTTCTTCTATTAGTATTTGAAAGTTATTTCCTTTGTTATGTTTAATAAATTTATTTAATATAGGTAAGTAATGAACGCGAAATTGATCCAATTTTCAGATACCTACAGTCAGTCACAGGGTTGTCCTACACTCGGCGCACCGAATATGCTTATTTAACTGTTTAACCTCAGCCAAGCAAAATTCGAAAATGTTATGTATGGGGTATTTGTAGAGTTCTTAATTATTATCTTTAAAATTGCTGAACTAAGTATTGCTAACTAACTAACTAAGTATATCATAAATATTTACGGCTCACTCCCAGTTAACACTGGGTGGTGAATCAAGAATAGCGCTCTCTGCGCACCACCCAGTGTGAATTGGGAGTGCGCCGTAAATACTTAAGATAGAGCAATACTTAGTTCAGCAATCTTGTAGATAATAATTGACTCTATAAATGTCGCATACATTACCGTTTTGAATTTTGTTTGGCTGTTACAGTTAAATAAGCAAAATAGGTGATAGAGTGCAGGATAGCCCTGGTCAGCCAAAAATGTATTCAGACTGGAGTAGGGGGAAGTCGTTTATGGCCGGACAGGTTTCTATGTCCGGACACTGCCGATTTCTCAAAAACAAAAAATGATAAAAATATTTGGAAAGGATAAAATTATAGTACTTTAAAGGTGCTATTGTATTATTTTTTCCAAATAATTTGATCATTTCTTATTTTTGAGAAATCGCTAGTGTCCTGGCATAGAGGCCTGTCCTGACATACACGACTTCCCCCCACATAACTTTTTCCTTTATTATTATTGGAATCACATATTTTTTAAAACAATGATTAACTAAAGCAGATTTAGATGCATGGCAATAAGGCTGTGGGATCTGTATCGAGAAAACGAATAAAGCACGGTTTGTTAACAATGTTTAACGAGGTTTTTATTCGACCGAGATTTTAACTTGTAAACGCTCGCGACGCTAGTTTGTAATGAATAATAGATATATCGTTTTACATGTATGTGTGAACCCAATAAAGAAACAGGGGTGAAGTCAGTCACCACAGTACCCCCCTCTAGTTACACCATGAATCTAATTCTATGACCAGATGGTGTTACTTGTATTTTTTTATCAACTTCATCCTGGGGCTCCTTTAATATGAAAGCAGGTTTGATACGATCAATTGATATACGTTGTTTCTTGCCGTTCATAAGAACATCGAAAAACTTTTTACCACGCTCAACTACTCTATACGGTCCTTCATATGGTCTCTGCAATGATTTTTTAACTAAGTCCACTCGGATGAACACATATTCGCAATCTACTAGATCTCGTCGTACAAACACATTTGGTTGTGCATGATGCGGAATTACTTTTGGTTTCATGTTGTCGAAAATGCGATGCAATTCCTTGGAATAGTCACTTCGATCTATTTGATGCTCTGGCGAATCGAAGAATTCGCCAGGTATACGAAGCTGCTGTCCATAAACGAGTTCTGCCGAAGAACACCCGAAGTCCGTTTTCAGCGCCGTACGAATACCGAGCAAAACCAAGGGTAATTGGTCAGACCAATGCACAGTGGTCCAAACAGCGAAATACGTGATCGTTTGATATAGCGCCGAAACGTGAAGTTTTTCGCATACAGTGTCTTTAAGAACATTTCTTTGTATAATAAGCCCCTTCTTGTGAGAGAAATCTTTGGGTGATTAATTCCCTTAAAAGTGAGATACGAAATTTATTTTTTCGTATATTCGAGATACAGGTTTGGTACTTTCGGCAAAGTTGTAGTAAATATTAATACAAACAACTTTGTCAAAGACACCATACTTGTATCTCTTCATGGAAGTTGTCTATGAAGCGTTATTCATGGACAGACGCTTCAAAACAGTTTTTAAACCCTGTGTTATACTGGTCAACTTTTACTTGTTCATAGTGTTCTAGAAAGTTGTTTATCTTGCTAAAATCAATGTTTTTGTAGAACATTATTATACGTGATTTTCTGAAGTTTCGGAGATATTGAGCATTTTTGATGAAAAATAGTACTACTTTGAGCTTAAATATTTCCCAAGGTGGCAAGTGGTGGCAGATCAAACAACTCGTACTTAAAAGTACAACAAAAAGATGTGTTGCTTATTGTATTTTTTTTTATTAAAGCCAATTGTTAACTGCTTGTCAATTCGTGTTTTCTAATTAAATAGACTAAAAAGTCATTCCGAGAAAATTAGGTCTTCTGTGACTGTTGTTGAAATTCGGCCATTTGGATTTCGGCCATTCATGATTCGACCATTTGTGTTTCGGCCATTTGGTACCAGCCCATTATGAGTGGGATGTTTTGAAAAGACACCAATCGAAGGTACTGAACAAAATAGACTTAAGTTAGTTATTTGCAAGCTTTTCTGTTATTAATTGCGTCAAATAATTTTCAGTCTACATTCATTTTCGACTCGAAAATAGGCGAAAAAATTGCTGGTAACTCAACTTGTTAGAAAGAGATTGTCAACATAAACAAAATGGCGTTTATTGCATCCGAAGTACATTTTAATTGTTCGATAAACATGACTGTGAAGGATTTTTGAAACCACTATAACTTTTGAGGATACAAACAGATACAGTCAATTGACACTTGATTTTAAAGGTTTTTTGTTGTACTTTTAAGTAGGAGTTGTTTGGTCTGCCACCATTTGCCACCTTGGGAAATATTTAAGCTCAAAGTAGTACTAATTTTAATCAAAAATGCTCAAAATCTCCGAAACTGCAGAAAATCACTTATAATAATGTTCTACAAAAACGTTGATTTTAGCAAGATAAACAACTTTCTAGAACACTATGAACACGTAAAAGTTGACCAGAATAAGTCAGGGTTTAAAAACTGTTTTAAGGGGTTTGTCCACGAATAACGCTTCAAAGATAATTTCCATGAAGAGATACAAGTATAGTGTCTTTGACAAAGTTGTTTGCATTGATATTTACTACAACTTTGCCGAAAGTACCAAACCTGTATCTCGAATGTACGAGAAACTAAATTTCTTATCTCACTTTTAAGGGAATTAATCACCCAAAGATTTCTCTCACAAGAAGGGGCTTGTAATACCAAGAAATGTTCCTAAAGACACTGTATGCGAAAAACTTCACGTTTTGGCGCAATATCACACGATCACGTATTTCGCTGATTGGACCACTGTGCAATGTTTCGAATTGTTGCACATCAAGGCCGCTTTAAGAGTTCGATGAAAGCGTTCAACTAAACCGTTGGACTGCGGATGGTAAGCGGTAGTACGTAGATGTTCTGAACCAAGAATACGATTTATCTCCAAGAACAAATGCGATTCAAATTGCTTTCCCTGATCCGTCGTAATACGATGTGGTACACCAAATCGAGCAATCCATGTGCGGATAAAGTTACTGGATACTGTCTCTGCAGTGATGTCTGCTATCGGTACAGCTTCCGGCCAACGTGTAAATCGATCGACCATTGTTAGCAAATATCGGTATCCATTGGACGATGGCAGCGGGCCAACGATATCCAAGTGGACGTGAGTAAATCTACATTTTGGCAGTGCGAACTCACATAATGGTGCAATTGTGTGTCGTTGAACTTTAGATTTCTGGCATTCTATACAGCATCTTACAAAAATCCCAACATCCTTATTCATTGATTTCCATACAAAGCGATCCGCTACCAAACGACGCGTTGCTCGAATACCAGCGTGCGACAATTCATGAATTATCCGTAGAATTTTTGGGCGATGTTTGGATGGAATATACGGGCGAATTTTACCTTTCAACGAAGTATCACAATATAATGGTTTGCTATTGGGTGTTAATTTCCTTTGTTCAAATTCCAAAGACGAATCCTGCAACAATTTTCCGAGTTCTTTATCTCCATCTTGATCCTCGGCGATGGCATCATAATCAACGGCGGAAAGGGCCATCGTTTGCACTCGAGATAGTGCGTCCGCAACCACGTTGTTTTTTCCACTTATATGGCGTATGTCACTCGTAAACTGTGAGATGAATTGCAAATGTCGTTCCTCATGGGGCAGACGAGACGAAGAATGTGTTCCAAGTGCATGTGTCAATGGCTTGTGATCAGTATAAATTGTGAATTGACGGCCCTCTATCATATGACGGAAATACTTTACAGCCATCTTCATGGCAGTCAGCTCTCTACCAAATGTCGAATATCTCTGTTGTGCCGATGAAAATTTTTCAGAGTAAAAACCAAGAGGCAACCATGTTTCATCGACGAATTGCTGTAACACAGCACCAGCTGATGTGCTAGATGCATCAATCATCAAACCCAACGGTTTTCCGGGAATAGGAAAATGTAACAAGGTTCCATTAGACAGAGACTCTTTACATTTAGCAAAGGCCTCCTTGGCGGGTACTGTCCATTGAAGCTTTCGATTGTCATTTTTTCTGTTGCCTGGAATTAATGTACGCAGCTCGGCCTGCTGATCAGTCGCGTGCCGAATGAAGCGCTTGTAACCGTTAACCAAAGCAAGAAACCGGCGTAGCTGCTTAACAGAAGTTGGAAGCTCATATTGTCGTATAGCTTCCACTCGCTCAGGAAGAGGTAATATTGCATGCTCGCTGACAGTGTAACCTAAAAAATCAGAGGGGTTGTATCCAAGACACGACCGCATATATAGGTGACGCAGGACTACATAAGTCTTTTTGTAGTGATAGTGGCATGTATTCATGCTTGTAGTCATTCGATTCATCATGTATACATCCTATATGCAACATATATACATGCTACATGCGTTGTATGTAACATTTAACAAAGTAGTAACATTGCATACGTTTAATTCTCAAAAGATTGTGCATTTGAAAACAATTTAACAAAATCAAGAACACAAACTATTGCTTTCCTGCTACCTTACTGAAATTAAAGATTGCTTTTATTATCCATGGTTTCCCACGTTGAAGGGATTTTACTAATTAAATCCTATTTTATCAACAGCACATCTTTTAACTACACTTCTAATGAAACGGCAAGCATGCGTATTCATACAGAGTCGTATTATAGCCAAACAGTACAGCTGTAGCACATTTTTCTAACACAGATATCAAGTTCGCCGAGGTTTAATCGTCTCGCAGTAAAGAATTTGCGATCTGTTGGGACAACGAACTTGTGTCATTTTTTCTGGCACACTTCCCTAACACAGACATCAAATTGGCCTAGGTTTATTATTAAATTAATAGCGTTCGTAAGAAATCTGTTGGCACGAGGGGGCTTTGTTACTCTCTCTGGCGTACTTCCCAAGCAAGGACATCAAAATGGTCTAGGTTGAACCGTGGTGTTAAAAATCTTGTTGAAATGAAGGAACTTTGTCACTTGTTTTGGCTTACTTCCCAAGCACAGATATCAAATTGGTATAGGTTTAGATCATCGTAAAGGATCTTCCAACCAATCACGAAGCGAGAATTCTGGTAAAACATAGGTTCATTATTTTCAATTTTTCAATAGTTCAACATCAAGAATCCATACTTTTCTTCATTTGGGTCAATTCTTAGAAGATTTTCCGATCGATTGGTGTAAGAATATTGAAAATCGATCGGAAAACCGCTGAGCTATTAGCGCTCAAAACCTTTCATTTTTCGTGACGATCGCATTTTTCGATTTTTTGGAATGACACCCTATCTCAAAACTTGCCGTAAGACGTAGTCCTACGTCAAAAATTCACCTGCTTCTGCGCAAACCGGCATTTATCTAAGTTGATAACGAGTCCGTTATTTTTTAGACGTTCGAATACAACTCTAACATGTTGTCTATGGTCTTCTGCATTGGAAGATGCGATACAAATATCGTCGATAAATGTCACGACGAATTCAAGGTCGCCAAAAAGTCGGTGCATATAACGTTGAAACGTTTGACTCGCATTGCATAGCCCATTTTGCATAGTCAAAAATTCAAAAAGACCAAAAGGCGTTATCACTGCTGTCTTCGGAATATCCTCTTCGTACACAGGAATTTGGTGATATGCTCGCTCCAAGTCGATTGTTGTAAATATCTGAAAAGCGTTGAGTAAATCGTGTATATGAGGTACAGGGTAGCGATCCGGAATTGTTACCTTATTAAGACCACGGTAATCACCAACGAATCGCCATTGCCCATTTTTCTTTGGAACACAGTGTAAGGGGCTCACCCAACAGCTACTAGAAGGCCGACAAATCCCCAGGTCTGACATAATTTGGAATTCTTTTTTCGCCGCCTCTAGTTTATCTGATGCCAGTCGTCGAGATTTAAAAGCAACTGGCGCCCTTTGGTTGTAATGTGGTGTTTAACATCTCTTTGCTGTACCGCCAAACGCATAGTCGCGGGGAGAGTTATTTCTCGAAATTCAAGGAGCATATCTCGGAATGGATGATCACAGTTAACGGTTGTTATTCCATAGATAGCCGAAGAGGTCAATCCGCCTAGTGTATGCATCTTTGTTATGCCATCAATTAGCCTGTGATTCTGGAGGTCAACAATTAGTCCGAAAAAAGACAAAAAATCGGCTCCTAGGATGGCGATACTCACATCAGCTACCAAGAAATTCCAGTAAAAACGTCGACGAAGACCCAAGTCAGTGGTAATAAAACGAGACTCATATGTTTTAATGTTCGTTCCATTTGCAGCGTGTAATCGAAATACGGTCGGTCCCTTTTGGCGATCTTTGTTTGTATGTGGCGGGTATTATTGAGACATCGGAGCCAGTATCTATTAGAAAACGAAATCCACTAGAGCGATCATAAATATGAAGTCGGCGTGTTTCAGAAGGCGCGTCCACTTTCGCCGATTGAGATGGACCGCCATCTAGTTTTTTGATGTGTCGAATTTGCATGGGTCACGGCACTGGTGCGCTTTTTTCCATATTTCCGATGGTACCAGCATAAACCATCCGATTCGGAATTGCACCGCGACATCGAACGAGATCGACTTCTGGGACGAACACCTGACGTTTTTAAACGACGAATTTCAGCTGTCAAGTTAGTAATTTGCTCGTGGAGGCTGCTGAGTTCACGTTCAGCTGACGATTACGTAGCAGCAACAGTGGCAGCGGTAGATTCGACTCTTATCCGCCATCTCTGCGAGCTTCGCAAGTGTACCATCACTAATGGACAAGATCGGTTTAGCCTCTGTAAAAATAGCGCTCTCAGCACATCGTCACTGACATTCAATCCAGCTCCTAATTCTTGCATACGGGCCAGCAGATGAGTTGGTCGCATATCACCTAGATCACATGCATGTAATAATGTTTCTAATTTGCCTTGTGCAGAAACCTCAAACCGAGAGATTAATCGTGCTTTAACTTTGTCATATTTCTCCTCTACCGGCGGATTTTGAATTAAATCGGACACATGGCAAATGACTGATTGATCGATTTTACTGATTATGTGGTAATATTTTGTTTCGTCTCTTACAACGCCTGCTATCACGAACTGTGCTTCCGCTTGTGCAAACCACATCGCAGGATCGTTCTTCCAAAAATCAGGAAGCTTCACCGAAATGGCAGCCGTTGTTGCTGCTGCTGGTTGCGGAGCCGTTGCAGCTGCTGCTGGTTGCTGATCCATCACAAGCGGCAGGGAAAACAATATGGCGTCGGTCGAATTTTCGATGCAATGTTTTACTGAATTCGTGAAATTATAAACCGCTAGAGCATTTAATTTACACGTAACTGAAAGTCGGGGTCACCACTGTGGGATCTGTATCGAGAAAACGAATAAAGCACGGTTTGTTAACAATGTTTAACGAGGTTTTTATTCGACCGAGATTTTAGCTTGTAAACGCTCGCGACGCTAGTTTGTAATGAATAATTGATATATGATATATCGTTTTACATGTATGTGTGAACCCAATAAAGAAACAGGGGTGAAGTCAGTCACCACAAGGCCATTGCAAATAATTTCTAAGGTTTTTGTCAAGTGATAGTCACAACTCACAAGTCCCGGCTATAATTTGTAACCATAGTAACAATGATATTTTCGTAGATTATTTAAAATAATCTACCTAGCGGTGTGACCAAGCCTTTCTACTATAAATTTTTTTTTTTCAATTTCTAAAGAACATCTACATATAAATATATAATCTATATTTTTAAATATCATTTATCAAAATCCTTATTTAACAGTAAAATTCACAAGAACGAACTGCGTGCAATAATTATATTTTCTTTCCCAGGGTGCGCAAATATTTATTAGCGTAATTTTAACCACATTTTTATTTTTAAAATATTTACGTGGTTATACGTTATACGTGGTTATTATATACGCAAACACAAAAGTTAATTTTTGCAGACTTGCATGAATATATGTAGAAAATTAGGGATTATGGAAACTAAATCAGATCAAAGAAATAGTTCAAAAGCAGCGCCATAAATATGCTTGAGGATGGCAAAAAATGATCATTCTTCCAGCGCCAGTCGTTTTTGATAGCATAAGTGGTCCTATATGCACTAAATTTGTTTGAAATTTATATAAATTTATATGGAAAAATCAACTCATTTGCACTTTTAATCCTATAAGATACTACACATGCTTAACTTTTTACAGATAAAAATTCAATCTTCAAAATGAGCAAAATGCCTCATGGTTTCAGGATTTTTGCTTGTTTTATGAAAATACACCATGAATAATGTAATATTTGTTTGCGGTATGCAAACGCTTTCGTTCATTGTTCGAACAAGAATGAACTTATTTTTTTTTTCAAATAGAGTTTACAATGCTCCTGCTGGAGACCCTTGAAGCACCGACGCATACATTCAAAGTCTCTATGTACATCGTTCACCAATCAGCGATCGATGATTATGTAGAAGTAGCAGAGACAACGCAACTCAGAAAAAACTTCTGACTATACACATGGTAACAGCGAGGTTCAATAAATTGAAATGCGACACTTTTATTTGTCGCTGTGAATATTGAAACACATTTGTGTCAGGCATTGAACTTAAGGTTCAATGCCGGCTAGTAGGGTAAAGAACTAGTTTTAAGCAGTCTAAGCGGGTCACTGATTGTTTTACCTTATTACAAGCGATGGGTTGATTAAGTGGGGGATATCAGCATACCAATCTTCTTGCTATCTTTAGTTCTTCAAGCTGTTACCATTGGAAGACACTATTGTTGAGCTAAACTTTTGATTTTTCGCTTTAAAAGTTGGAGCGGCGGAACTAATTTTGAACAGACCGAACCCATTTTCACCCGCAAGGTGCTTTTTTAAGCAATCCTGAAATCTGAATTTTTTTACATCCCCTTAAAAAATCCCTCGAACTTTTCCCCCTATTCAGTAAGTTCGCGTTCCTATCAGCGACCTACTAATCGGCATCTGATGCGTAATCGGCATAGCGTATCGGCATAGATGCGTAAAATGCCATCTGTCTAAATTGTTTATCGGGGCATACACTCACCGCACCGTTCGGCAAACGGTATTCGTCGTCTCTTTTATTCTCTGGTGTTCTTATGGGAAACTGCGAGTTTGACGTCTCACTCGCTGTTCATAAGGATGGTGGGAGAACAAAAGAGGTAAACATATAGCAGTACAAACGATCCGACTCAGAACAGTCTTGTCAAAGCAAATAACATTGAAACACACCGTTGCTTTATTAAATCACTGAGAAAATCTTCGAAAATTATTGAAAAAGCTGTCTTTTGTGTTGTTTTTAATAAAGAAAAATTAATTATGAACATACATTTCTCTTGAAAGTATTGAACCACGTTTTCACCAAAGGAGGTTTCAGTTAATTTCAAACTTAAAATTCTTATTTCCAGAACCGAAACAGTGTCTTGGCAACACGATCAGAGATGCCAGAAGTGAAGACATGTCTTCATTTTGAAGACATTTTTGTTACAAAAAAGTGAAATGTCTTCACTTGAAGACATGTGAAGACATGTCTTCACCATGCAGTTTAAATGGGCGGAAAGCCGAAGGAAGACAAATGAAGACATTTTTCCTTGGTTCGTGAAGACTTTTCAAAAAATCACCTGGCATCCCTGAACACGATAGTTCATCAGTTGTGCTGCAGCTGCTGCTAGTGGTGAACAGGTTCCGTCAATTCAGAATTTGTTTTCAGTTTTGTTAGAAAATAATAAAACTTTTGGCTAGTGACAAAGCCTTAGATAATAGAAAAAAAAGAGAGTGAATAATATGGTATGTGACAATTGAGTGCTTGACTTTCAGAGTGGTTGTAATCAGTGCTGAAAATTTGATGAATTCGTTAGTAGCGAGGTGGCGATTGCTGAAGAGCAGCTGAAAAATGTACGTTTTTGGACAACAATTTTTAATTCATCATATTTCTTGTCGGAAACCCAGTAAATTGTGTTTGTGTGAATCAAATGTATGGTTAAGTGATTTGTGAAGATGATCCTATCAAAAGATTTTGAAAATATGAATAAAAAAGTGCATTTTCGGATTATTTATGTTCAACTGATTAAAATAGGTAACACTGCCTAACTCGTTCCTTACCCTAATAACTTTGTCAGCATGATGCCACTGGTGTGGTCCGCTGTAAATGTTCAAATTAAAATATGTAGGAATAACATGTGGAATGCACATGTTACACCATTCCCCTACGGGCCAATTAGTTAAATGATTCGGATTTGCTTCAAGCGCATCTCACAATTTTGTTTTGGTTTTGCCTAAAGGTTTTTTTTTGTTTTGTATCGTCCTTTTCTCGCATATACTATCACATCCGTATGAGCCGTATGCTTTCAAAATATCACTCACAATTTTGTTCGATTTTGTATAATAAATTGATTCTGGTTTTATGTGTTTCGGAATATATTTTTGTGTACAGTCAACCAAAAAAGTATTCGGACAGCAGCGCATAAAATTTTCTTTTAGTAATTTTGCACAGTATTTTTGCAAAGAATGGTAATACATATTTTTTAAAACAATGTTTAACTAAAGCATATTTAGACGCACAACAAAAATTCGGGGAAAAGCTTTCCGTTTTGAAGATAGGGTACATATACCGTGAACGTACCATATTCTGCGCAGTTAAGACATTTTTATGATTCCTCCGCTATTATAAGTATTCTAGAGTTAAATTGATAACGTTGATAGCAGCAACATGTAGTGCTACGGTCTATAATATATGGTAAAAACATGGGAATTAAAAGTCGACCAACAATTGAGTATATCTTTCGTTTTGTAAACTTATCCACGGTGCCTAATTCTGCGCACTCTCTTGCCCATGTTCCTAATTCTGCGCATGTTTGTTCCTAATTCTGCGCACCTAAAAAGTAACAATAAACATTCATACCATGTAGTTTATGTCTTTATACGCTGAAAGCATATGAAAAATCCGACATTAGCCATTACCATGATTAAATCCATGATCTGGCCTTCTTGTGCTGTCCAGGTGGCACAGGAACATTATTATCATTTGGATTGGCTTATTTTAAATATTTTATTGTCGATAACGTGAAGGTCGAGTTCATTCGGGTTTTCTCAATACTGAACATTATACTTTAGACTAATATTAACAATTGTGTTTTCATATTGAAACCACTTCCCCACTCCCTGACAGCTCAATGAAGTTCGACTGTCAAAAAAATCAGAAGACATGGTTCCATGAATGGGCGTTCGTAGGTTCGGACCCCGAGCTGTAACACAGGATTCCAACTTGAATTTCAATGCCTTTATACCTCAGTCATTTGGGAGAAGTTGCGTATTTTTTCGCGATTTCTTCATAGGATACATTACTGCGCAGAATTTGGAACATGAATAAAAAATCTGTGCCTAAATCTGCGCACTACTGCACCGCATTTTTCCAACGAAAACAAGGCATGCAATCACTCTTTTTGCCTAAAACATGACTAAAACTAATTATTCTTTCTAATTATGCTGGGTAATTTGATCATTGCAAAGAATTTCGATCATTATTTTGTTAATTTTCTAGAAGGACAGTTTTAGCGTTGGCGCTAACGACGTTGTTTTCTGACATATAAAATACTTTCAGTTTCACTTTAATTTATTTCGCTGTCAAATATTATGGCCCTTTTGTGAATAATGGCGTAATATTCAACAGAGATTTATAAAAAAATAACACAATGGCCATAGTTATGCACAATGTTGAAAAATACATATATAAAGAAAAAGGCGCAGAATTAGGAGCTGCGCAGAATATGGTACGTTCACGGTAGTTTGAATTGCTAAAAAATGCAGCCAAAAAAGTATTCGGACAGTTAACTATTAGTTGAAACAAATGTCCTTTCTCGCTCAACTACTACCTTGTAGGACCATTTACATTCTTGATGACCTGTTTTAATCTGTTTGGGATAAAATTCACAATTTTTCGAATATCCCTCTGTGAATTGCTGACCATTTTTACCTTTGTTATACTATAACAAAGGTTTAGGAATTGGTCGAAAAACACGAAATTGATCCGAGGCCCGGAGGGCCGAGCCACATATACCAATCGATAGGGTTCGACGAACTGAGCAATGTCTGTGTGTGTGTGTGTATGTGTGTATGTATGTGCGGGGCGCAACTTTGCTATCGCCTGTTTCTCGGAGATGGCTGAACCGATTTGTTCGCTATTACTTTTGTTTGAAAGGTACTATTACCTAGTATATCACTATTGAATTGTTTCGAGGTCCGAGATTTTGTTTAAAAGTTATAAGTAAAAAAGTGAAAATTACGTGACACGATTTTCTCCGGTACCAAATGACCGATTTCAACGATCTTGGTATCGAATGAAAGCTCTTTTTAACGCTAAACTTTTCGAATAAATTTTATTGAAAACAAACAAGTAGTTTAAAAGTTATGCTTAAAAAACCTGTTTTGACAAGGTAATAATTATCGCCTGTTTCTTAGAGATGATCAAACCGATCTAGGCGCTATTAGTTTCATTTGAAAGGTAACATAACCTGATAGATCACTATTGATTTGTTTTTTGATTGGACGTTTAATTTGACAGTTATGAGCAATGGAATACAACACATTAAAATTTACAATAATTTATAACGATTTCATCTAAAATGATTTATCTAGTTTGAATTATTTTGGCATCAAATTAGAGGTTTTAATGCTGCAAATATATCTGCAAAATTTCAGAAGAATTGGTTTTGCCGATCAAAAGATATTAACCCTCCAACACTCGCGCCAACTTTTGTAACACGATTACTCGCGCGCAGAATAGCCCAAAACCAAAAAGACTTGCGCACTAGAGTTTTGACTGGGAAAAGTTGGTTTTAGGTTTATGGAAGCTTCGGACGAATTTCTTGAAATTAAAAGCTCTATCGTCTGGTGCAATTCAAATTTTGATTAATCCCCCTAAAAGTGAAATAAAAAAATTATTTTTCTTCAGTTTCAATATAACACATTGATATGTTCTACAAAGTTTTAGAACATATTATTACAAGAAATTTTGTTGAATACAGTAACCTTCCATTTAGTTAGCGAAGATAGAAAATCTTATTCATTGTATATGAATTTGTAAAATCAGTTTTTCTATTTTAGCTCTTTTTGTAATTGTTTTCATGTATTACAAAATTGTATAAATAGTAAAAATACACAACTTTGCTGAATATAGTATACCTCTATGTTTGTTTGTTTAGGTACTATAGAACTTTAATTTAAAAAATGCCTTAATTTTGACCCCGAATGACTTGACTATCAACAGATACATTTTAAACATTTTATATTTGCTGATAGTTTTGCTGCATACAGACACCATTTATTCATATGAAGAAACGAGAGAAAATTCCAGGGTCAATCGCGGTACACCTCACATGCTGATTGCTTCGTTTCTGTGATGTCAGTTTATGCTGATCTATTTTCCCAACAATTTAAAGTATTAATGCATTGAATAATTATGACGTTTTGCTCATAACAAGTTAATTGAAGAATATACGTTAGTTAAACAGCGATTTGTGACTTTATAACAATATGGCATTCAAAAACTTACACGTGTTGTACAAAATGCAACAGCGTGAGTAACCGAAGATTAATAAAAATTGATGAAATTTATTCAAGAAAACTTTATTGATGTCAATAAAAAAGAATGGGATTACAGAAATTTACGCGTAGTTCAAAAACCTATAAACTAGACTTTTACTACGCAATGTGTATGTTAAAGAATAATATTTCCTCTTACAACTTGCTTTTACTTGCCCTTACTCAAATTAGTAACAACCAACTTACCCTTACTCAGTAATTTCATGAAAAAAAAGGATCTATCAAGATTTATAGGTGCTGCTATTTTGTTGAAATTTTGTAAACTTATTCAATTTCCAAAAATTTTATGAAAACTGTTTTGACAGTTAAACTACCTGCACTCGACACCCTATATTAGATAGTCTCACATCTAGTTTCGCTCATTCAAGTCTAACCATTCGTTCGCACACACATACGCTCTAGCTTGTGCTATTGGTGACAGCCGGCGCACTACGCAACGTTAACCAATAGATGAATTATGTTCCGAAGACGTGTCGATTTCTATCTCAAAGAGCAAGTAAGACCGTATAACAAAGGTTCCTTTCACCACTAGGTGGATTAAATCGGGTTTTTCAATTTGGAATCGAAGTTTTTAACTACATTGGTTAATGCTTGCATTTGCTTCATCATCTCAGAGCACTTTTTAGTAACATCGGTCAGGCAAAGTTGGTTCCTGCGGCAATCATATATTTCAGTGCAGCGTTCTCAGACAAAACCCGAATTAATCCACCTAGCGGCGTGACCTAGCCTTTCTACTGCCACAATAATCACTATTTAATTTCTCAGGAACATCTCTAATTAACTTGACTATATTTTGAAATATCCGTTCTGTATTCCTCAAAATTCTTATTTGCTAGTCAAATTCACAACGTATTGTGTACAATAATTATATTTTCTTTCCTTGGGTGCAGAAATACTTGTAAGCGTCATTTATGTTACTTGATGAACATATTATTTAGTTTTATAACATTTACGTGATTTATAGAAACATAATGTAAACACAAAAGATAATTTTTGCAGACTTGAATGAATATATATATATATATATATATATATATATATATATATATACCCCTCTTCTGAATTGACAATATGAAATGTTCATAGCAGATTTTTTGATATTTTGATATTAATACCATGCGTTCAAAAGTTAGCATCTTTGAAAAACAAGAGTATAGAAAAATTATTATTATATTTCGATTTTGAAGAAAAAGAATATCTACAACAAAATGGTTGATCTCAAAATTTTACTATTAGTTTGCTTGGCTTCAATTTTGCAATATATCTGAATTAGAAAAAATAACTGAATAGAGCATTAGATATAAAAAAGAGAAATGGAAATATTTCTTAGCTGACGCTCCTTCAGATAATTATTTTTGCATGAAAATCAAAACTTAAGCTTCTTTTGAATGTACTTTCATGAAAAGATAGTCATTAGCTTGATCGCATCGTTTTTACAATGTATCCCGTTAGAGGGTTAGGAGCACAAGATGAGGTCGAATAGTGCAAAAGCTGTGCCATAAACATGCTTGAGAATGGGAAATATGATCGATGTGATTTCCAGTGCTTGTCAATTCGATTTATTTATTGAAATATAATGCATGACATGAGATTTCTGTCTTTTAAAGTGTCACTACCGAAAACAAATCGTACAAAATTACTACCGTACAATGTTTTGCTCCTATTTTTATATAAAATTTCTAAGCTCTAGTACAAGCGAGTGGTCGTGGGTTCGAATCTTAGTAGAATCAAGCCATTCGATGTCAAGTGACTTTAGCATGGGTTTATTCTCAGGCCCCTCCATTTACCCTTCCTTCATGCTGAATATTTACCCTCTGTAGCCTCTTGATAATGCAAATGTCTCTCCTATAGTTTAAGTGTACACACTTAATAAAAAGCACCGAATTCGGTCAAATTTTACCGAAATCTATCGGTAAAAATTTCGATGGTGCCAATCGACGTTTACAGATCATTAGTAATGTTTGGTGCAATAAAAAATTTTACCGAACGTTCAGCTGTTTAGATTTCGGTAAATTAGTACTAGCAGGATAGTACTAGCAGCGAGGGATAAGTGGGTAAAGTAGATCAAGCTTTGAAGGAAGAGTAAACCTCAATACACACAAGCACGCATAAAATTTAATAAGCATATCGCTCACTCAATAGCGATTATAGCAAAAAGAAATGCAGTGCAGGTCATACAGCAAACACCCGGGCGATATTACTGGTCGCAGTAATGAGTCCACACATGGAAAAAAAGCTCTAGTATTTATTGATTGGAAACAGCATCTATTGATGCGCAAAAATTGTTTGCAATTTATATAAGTTTATCTGGAAAAATCAATCCATTAGTATATTAAATCCTATACACCACTATATTTAAATGCTTAAATTAACTGCTTTTCTTCGCTTTTTGCTTTTCTTGTCTAAGTGCGAGTTACATCAAGTGGAGAAAATGACAATCGAAATCTGAAATTAAAGAAAAGAAAATACTTTTTCCGATTGAATCCCACTACAGTGGGATTTCGAATTTGGCATGGTTCGGTTTTGGCATGGTTCGATTTTGGCAACAAAAGTATCCGTTTTTTGCAACACAAAATATTTTACTTCCAAAAGTATGCTTAAATATCAGTCAGTTTCCGCATTACTTTAAATGACGAAAAAATATTGCCCTAAGTGTGTTCATGAAAAAAAGTTTGCGATCATAGAATGTTTCGAACAATATTTTTATTGCCGTAGGACTATGTCTTACCGTAGGTCACCAAAAACTTACTTACACCGCATGGATAGGTCTTGGCGGATTTTGTGAAAAAGGTTGCAATCGTTGATTAATAACATTTAGTTAATTTCCAATGCATTTACATTCAATTTTGTCATATCAAAAAGGGTCTTGATTTTAGCACGGTTTCGATTTTGGCAACATAGGCGACACGCATTTGTTGCCAAATTCGAAATCCTACTCTATTTAATATTTATTTGCGATAGATGCGTAGTTCGCCTACAACGTGCAGGCTTCATCAGTGTCTTATTTCGAAGTGTATACGTATCTGTCGCGAATAAATTTTAAATAGTGGAATTTAGTCGGAAAAAGTTTTTTCTTTTCTTTAATTCCAGAGTTCCTATTCCACATTCCGCTAAGAGGTTTCGAAAACTTCAGACAATTGACATGTTTCACACTCTCCTTGAATTTCAATGCAAATTTCAAAATTGCAAATCGTCATCACAAACACACATATACATACATACACACATACATACATACATACATACATACAGACGTACATACATACATACATACATACATACATACATACATACATACATACATACATACATACATACATACATACATACGCACACACATACATACATACATACATACACACATACATCACACACATTGAATACAATCAACATTTGATTGAAATGTTTTGATTTTACACGTTTTAACGGTTTAATATACGGTGCTTAAGTGTTAAAGTTTGAATAACTTTTGAATGAACCGTCCGATTTTCAATAACTCGGTTTCGTTTGATAGATCTCAACAGTAATTTTCAAATGATAATAAATCTGGTGATGCTTTACATTGAATGAATGCTTATATGGTACAAAAATATGTTTTAAATACAATTTTTTCACATTTCTTTATGTAACTTTCAAACTACAAGCCCAATCGTCATGAAATTCGGAAGTTAAGGGTTTGCAAGGCTCCTCTTTCATATGCAATCAATTTGGTTCAAATCGGTTGAAGGACCTATGAGATAATGAAGCCCCATATTTTTCGTATTTTTATACATAACTTTTGAACTAAAAGTCCGATCAGTATGAAATTCAATAGCGACCTATGGGACACCTAGACCTTTCATTTGACACTAAGATCATAAAAATCGGTACAGCCATCTCCGAGAAAAGTGAGTGAGATTGAAAAGCGTCACATACACACACACACACACACACACACACACACACACACACACACACACACACACACACACACACACACACACACACACACACACACACACACACACACACACACACACACACACATACACACACACACACACACACACACACACACACACACACATACATACACACACACAGAAAATGCTCAGTTTTCGAAACGGAGTCGAATGGTATATGACATTCGGCCCGCAGGACCTTCTTTCCATTTCCGGTTTTTCGAGTGATTTCTATACCTTTATACTATATATTTATATAGTAGAAAGTCAAAACCTTTGCAGCAGATGGACTCAAGTCGGTGCATTTTAGGTGGAGTATTTGGTTACAACCTCCGAAACAATATATACGGTCATTTTCTGACGAGATTTTCTGCACACAGGCACTGCACAGAACGGTTGTCATTATATTGTAAGCGCCGCTGCTTGCGCCGCGCAATCCCTTCACTCAGCTTCAATCAGGAAAACAACACAGCAGCAGAACAATACCTGTTTGTGCTTGCACGAATATTTATTGTGACTAGATATTTTGTTAATAATTTCACTCAAAACTAAAGTCAGCTGTAACATTTAATTCGATCGAAATTCTGGTGCTTTGCACTACACACAGTTGTGCACAAAATCGCATTTAACGTACTTTCACCGTAATAAAAACAGTTTCAAATTGCCAGACACAGAGACGCACTACTATCACAGCGCGTAACAAAGCCAAAAAATCGTGGAAAATCTGCAGAAAACTGTGTGCTCTACAGATGTTGACCGAAGGAAAACAATGTTTTTCCGCTGATGAAACAAAAAACAAACGTTTGGAAAAGTTTCGATCTAACGGAGGCTGCAATACACCAGCGCAAAATAGGAAAGGTGCAAATTGAGAACATTCCTTACCGAAACATAACGCAGATTGAAGATAATATGGTTTTGTTAGCTACTGTTGCGCTAATTTCGTGGTTTCGAGCTTCGCACTTTTGCCCCGCTAGAGGGGTAAAAGTGCGAATCGGACTGGATCAGAAGAAACAAGAATTTATTTTGCAAAACACTATTACCGCAGATGATTCATAGTTGAATGTGAAGACATTGAGTTACTGCATCACTATAAAATATATTATGTAGTTGTCCTTCTTTATATCTCACGAAAATTGATGACAACTTCAAGCATCGCACTTATGCCCAGCCCTACTCTATTCGGTTATAATATAATTATGTATGGATGCTCATGTTTGCCGTTTCACTGGAAGTGTAGTGAAAATATGTGCTGCTGATAGTGGGATCGAATTGGTAAAATCCCTTGAACGTGCGGAGCGATTGATAATATAAACAATCTTTTTTTTTGTAAGGTAACAGGAAAGCAATAATTTGTGTTTTTGATTTTGTTAAATTGTTTTCAAATGCACATAGCAATAACTCTGAAATCTATTGAGAATTGAACGTATACAATGTTAATCTATACCTATAAAAATGGATTTCTGTCTGTCTGTCCCTATGTTCCTTATAGAATTAAAAACTACTGAACCGATCGGCGTGAAAATTTGCATTGGGGCCAGGGAAGATTCTTATGATGGTTAGAGACTCCTCCCCCCACTAAGGCTCCCATACAAATGAAAAACAAATTTCTGCATAACTCGAGAACTAATCAAGCAAATGGAACAAAATTTTACATGTGGGTGTTTTTGGTGACAAGAATTTTTTCTATGGTGAATTGAGACCCCTCCCCGCTTCAGGAGGAAGGGCTCCTATACAAATAAAATACAACTTTCCTCATAACTCCAGAACAAATTAATCAAATGGAATTATATTTGGCATGTGGGTGTTTTTGTAGGCATGAACTTTTTCTATGACGAATTAGGAGCCATCTCGCTTTTTAGGAGAGGGGGGGGGGCTCCCATACAAATGAAATACAAATTTCCTCGTAACTCGAGAAGTAATCAAGCAAAAGGAACCAAATTTGGCATGTGGGGGTTTTGGAGGCAGGAATTTTTTTAATGATGGTTTGAGACCCCTCACCCATGTGGTAGGGGGATAAGGACTCTCATACAAATAAAACAGAAATTTTTGCGTAACTCAAAAACTAATCGAACTCGAGAAACTTTAGACTCATGAAACATTAATCAATAACAATACCACCAAAAACTATCAATAGTAACATTCGATAATTCAGCGCGAAACTGGCCACTGCGGGGGCAGCCCCCCGTAGAGATCACCTCTATCTACATTTATTTATTTTCCTAGATCTACTGACCTCTGTTACTTTCCTTCAGTTGGGTCATCCCTGCGAAATGGTACTTTCTACGAAAATAGTTCCCGTGGAATGGTACATCCCGCGTAAGGTTTTCCGCGAAATGATATTCTGCGAAACTCTATATTCCACGTTATGGTTAACCGAAAATTGGTGTTCCGCAAAATGGTATTCGGCGAAATGGTTTGTAATGATGGCGAACATTTAAATGCTATCCACTTTATTTTATCAGGCAAAGCAATGGGGGGAGTTGTTTTCCACTTTACTGTGAGGAAAATTTGTATTTTAAAACACCCGTGAACTCCCCAGAAACTTGCAATACTCAAGATTGTGACGAAGGTCATCTGAGATTCACGATTTATGTACAACACAGTTTAATTTGTGGCAATACGAAGTTTGTCGGGTCAGCTAGTACTCTGATAAATGTTACATACAATGCATTTAGTATGTATATATGCTGCATGTAGCATGTATACATGAAGAATCGTATTATTAAATGCATGAATACATGCTACTATCACTACAAAGAGACTTACATAGTCCTACGTTAACTATGCGGTCGTGTCTTGTCACAACTCCTCTTATTTTTTTATAATCCCCCTTCCTCCACCCCCACGAAACATTTCTGGCTGCGCCCGTGCCAAAAGTTGCAAAAGAAGGCAGAACGGAAGTTGACCTAAGAATGCTTATAGAAGACTGTAGTATCGCAGTTCCCAATTTCTACAAGATTAAAAGGGATGGAAGGAGTAGTTTGTCCTATCTTCAAAAAGCGTGATCGGCTCCGACTGGTCCTACTAGCGCGAGCATTCTTATCACCCGACAGATGTACCAGAAATGTCAGGAATACAACGTGCCAATGGGTCATATCGTTATTGACATTAAAGTAGAAGATAATGTACGAAAACGTGTTTACGGACAAACTGACACGACCGATCAGAGCTATCGGATTGAGTGAGTGTTTCGCGCACATTTCTCGGGACACTCTCAATTTCCTTCGAGAAGCGGCTTGGGTTTAGACAATGTGACGGCTTATCCTGCATGCTTTTCAACATCGCTCTTGAGGGGGTGATCTGAAAACAGGACATCCGAACAAACGGCACGATTTATAGTATGGGTATAGAACTTCTAGTCTTTGCAGGTGACTTTGATGTCATAGCCTGGATCTTTTCGACGGAGACGATAACCGTTGACGGCGACGAATTAGAAGTGGTGGAACGTGTATTTGGGATCGTTGGTGACAATGGACAACACTAGCAAGGAGAACCAGCGGCGCAAACAAGTAGAAAATCGGGCTTTTGCCCTTCGTAATACACCGCGGTACGAAGCTGACAATGTACACAGACCTCATTAGACCGGTAGTTCTTTATGGATTTGAAACTGCGACGCTACTCACAGGGACATGCGCGTCCTTGTCGTGTTCGACCGGAAGGCATTGGCGGAACTAGCGCACATTTCTAGGGGGGCTATAGTCTCCGGTATTTTTTTCGACCATTTTTTTTGGTCAGCCAGGTCTATTTTTCTAGGGAAGTAAATCTCTTTTAGAGGGCTTAGCCCCCCCTATCTCCACCAATGCCGGAAGGTGCTGCGGATGATAATATTGATAATACAAACTGAAAGCAGAGAACTACAGGCGCTACTTGAAGACTCTCATCGTACATCTGGTTTCCAACATGCGAAAAGGCTGGACTCGAAAGCAACTTGCGCTACTAAAACGCCTGGAAATTAATGGTGAGTGGTCCAAGTTCGAGTTGAATTGAGATGAATCATCTCTTCGCATTGCATGTGTTTTAAACCTTTTGGTATGAGAAATTTTCCATTTCTCTTCGCACGAAGTTTCTCGAAGGCTTAATTCTCAAGATATTTTTTTTGGTATATTGGCTTTTAAACTTATTAAGTCATTTGGAGTGTTTCCAACTCAATATGTAGAAAAATAAACCATTTTTGTCACGATTTTTCATTCATTATATTTTTTTGGTCAAGATTGAAGCCTCTGAAGAATGAGATTTTTTTTTTAAATCGTATCTTGAAAATCTATACCTATAAAGAAGGATTTCTGTCTGTCTGTCTGTCTGTCTGTCTGTCTGTCCTGTGTTCCTTATAGAATCAAAAACTACTGAACCAATCGGCGTGAAAATTTGCATGTAGAGGTTTTTGGGGCCAGGAAAGGTTTTAGTGATGGTTAGAGACCCCTCCCCCCACTAAGAGGGGGGGCTCCCATACAAATGAAACACAAATTTCTGCATAACTCGAGAACTAATCAAGCAAATAGAACCAAATTTGGCATGTGGGTGTTTTCGGTGACAAGAATTTATTCTAGGGTAATTTGAGACCCCTCCCCTCTTTATAAGGGGAATTATAACTCCTCTCCCCTTTAAGAGGGGGGGTTTCCATACAAATTTCCTCATAACTCGAGAACTAATCAAGCAAATGGAACCAAATTTGGCATGTGAAAGTTTTCGAGGGCAAGAAAATTTTCTATGTTGAATTAGGACCCCTCCTCACTTTAAGAGGGGGGGCTCCTGTACAAATGAAATACCAATTTCCTCATAACTCGAGAACTAATCAAGCAAATGGAACCAAATTTGGCATGTGTGTGTTTTTGGAGACAAAATTTTTTTCTATGATGAATTGGGACCCCTCCCCACTTTAAGTGAGGGGGGGGGGCTCCTATACAAACGAAATACAAATTTCCTTATAACTCGAGAGCTAATCCAGCAAATGGAACCAAATTTGGCATGTAGGTGTTTTTGGAGGCAAGAATTTGTTCTATGATGAATAAGAACCTCTCCCCACTTTAGGAGGGGGGACTCCTATACAAATGAAATACAAATTTCCTCATAACTCGAGAACTAATCAAGCAAATAGAACCAAATTTGGCATGTGGGTGTTTTCGGTGACAAGAATTTATTCTATGGTAAATTGAGACCCCTCCCTCTTTATAAGGGGAATTGTAACTCGTCTCCCCTTTAAGAGGGGGGGCTTCCATACAAATTTCCTCATAACTCGAGAACTAATCAAGCAAATGGAACCAAATTTGGCATGTGAAGGTTTTCGAGGGCAGGAAAATTTTCTACGGTGAATTAGGACCCCTCCCCACTCTAAGAAGGGGAGCTCCTGTACAAATGAAATACAAATTTCCTCCTAACTCAAGAACTAATCAAGCAAATAGAACAACATTTGGCATGTGGGTGTTTTTTTGGTGACAAGAATTTATTCTATGGTGAATTGAGACCCCTCCCCTCTTTGTAAGAGGAATTATAACTCCTCTCCCCTTTAAGAGGGGGGGCTTCCATACAAATTTCCTCATAACTCGAGAACTAATCAAGCAAATGCAACCAAATTTGGCATGTGAAGGTTTTCGAGAGCAAGAAAATTTTCTATGGTGAATTAGGACCCCTCCCCACTTTAAGAGGAGGGGCTCCTGTACAAATGAAATACAAATTTCCTCATAACTCGAGAACTAATCAAGCGAATTGAACCAAATTTGGCATATGTGTGTTTTTGGAGACAATTTTTTTTTCAATGATGAATTGGGACCCCTCCCCACTTTAGGAGGGGGGGTCCTATACAAACGAAATACAAATTTCCTCATAACTCGAGAACTAATCCAGCAAATGGAACCAAATTTGGCGTGTAGGTGTTTTTGGAGGCAAGAATTTTTTCTGTGATGAATTAGGACCTCTTCCCACATTAGGAGGGGGGGCTCCAATACAAATGAAATACAAATTTCCCCATAACTCGAGAACTAATCAAGCAAATAGAACCAAATTCGGCATGTGGAGGTTTTTGGAGGCAAAAATATTTTCTACGGTGAATTAGGATCCTTCCACACTTCAAGAGGGGGGGCTTCTACACAAATGAAATACAAATTTCCTCATAACTCGAGAACTAATCAAGCAAATGGAACCATATTTGGCATGTGGGTGTTTTTGGAGGCAACCATTTTTCCCATTATGAATTAGGACTTCTTACCTTTTTAGGAGGGAGGGGGCTCCCATTCAAACGAAATACAAATTTGCTCATAACTTTAGAACTAATCAAGCAAATGGAACCAAATTTGGCATGTGAGAGTTTTAGATGGCAGAATTTTTTTCTGTGGTGTATTACGACCCCTTTCCCTTTTAAGAGGGTGGGCTCCCATACAAATGAAATACAAATTTCCTTATAATTTGAGTACTAATCAAGCAAATGGAACCAAATTTAGCATGTAGGAGATTTTTGAGTCTTGAATTTATTTTATGATAGTTAGAGACCTCTCACCCCTGTGGTAGGGGGATATGAACTCTCATACAAATAAAACAGAAATTTTTGCGAAACTCAAAAACTAATCCAACTCGAGAAATTCGAGACTCTTCCATAAAACATTAATCAATAACAAGACCACAAAAACTATCTATAGTAACACTAGATCATTCAGGACGAGCCGGTCGCGAGTGTTGCCGGTGACCCGCCGTCGGAAGCGCCGCCCACTGGGGGGCTTGCAAAACTCGAGATAGTGACAAAGATCATCCGAGATTCATGATTTATGTACAACACAGGTTAATTTGTGGCAATACGAAGTTTATCGGGTCAGCTAGTTACTTATATAATAAAAATGACGTCAATGGAAAGGTTATAGGAAATTAAGGGTATTTTCAGAAAAAAATCACTGAAAAAGCAAAATTTTCAAAATCATGATAAAATTATAAAATGAAATCTAACTGCTCTTTTTAAACACTCAAAAGCAAATTGTTGCAACCCGATGTTCAGATCCTAGGAAAATTACTGAAGTTACACAAAGAAAGAAGAAAGTAATCTTCAAGAGCAACATTTATTTGAAAACACTATGTTAAAACAGTTCAAAAAATTTGGCACTCATTTTTGTAATCGGTTCGCTACAAATTAAACAACAACAAACAAGTCGCATAAAAATTTCGTTGCAAGTTATATATTCAAAGAACAAAATTACAAGAATTTGCGAGATATTTTAACGAATATATTCAATATAACGATAAAGATATATGAAGATAAACATGGAAAATACGCGCGTTGAATATGACAACCGGGTAGCATATAAAAACCAGCAATTTTTATATGGCTGCCTGGCACCATATATTCAAATGCATACCCGATCAGGAGGGCATAACAAAATTATAACTGATCCTGTTATTTTTCGACCGATTTTTTGCTAACAACGGCTGTTATAATTTAGCTACTGCAAGTGGTTAAAATAACTCAGATTCTAACAAAACTGCTTAGCAGTGATAGCAAAAATATAACAAAGTTTGTTATGTTTTGAACAAAATTATATCAAAATTTTTACCATATTTCTAACAAATTGTGTTATAATTTTGATAAAACAAAAACTTCTTTACCTCTGTCTGCTATTCCCGACCTATTTTCAAAAATAGTACAACTATTTATCGGGAACATTTACAAATAGCAACAAAAAAAGATTTTCACACATTCTTTCAATTTCAAAGACCGCACCCTTTCAGTCGGAATTGAACTCACGACATACCGCACACGACGCCATCGTCTTAACCACTGTACCAGAATTACTCTTGAATGTAGGTAGTTTAAATGCTCATATGATTTGACCGATAGCTTATTCTGTCAGTTGTCAGTCTTTGCTGTTCGAGCTGTCTATAAATAGATCTCTTTTGGTACGAGATTGTGATCAAGAAAAAGAAATCGAATCCGTTTTATCAGTGTTGCACCGTTCTGGCAGTGTTGCTCGAAGTGCTTTCAAATATACCAGAAAAAAATTGAAGTGAACCTGGCCATTCAAACTTTGTTTTTAAATGAGTTTTATATTTGAGTGGGTCAGAAGGAAAGGGGTGTAAGTGACAAAAAGTAAATTTCGAGAAAATGAGGTTCAAAGTTAACATTGTCTAGAAAATTCGTCAGATTATATAATAGAAAACTAATGACGCACTATAGTTATGTTAGCTTTACTTTATTAAATTCTATTGAAATCTTGGAAAACCACTTTGATTTCCGGGATTTATAAAATAGTTTTGAAAATGTTATTTGCACTTACACTCCTTTCCTTCTCAGTTATGCACTTGTACCCTTTTCATTCCAAGCGATTATAGGGAATTACTACTTGGAGTGAAAAGGGTGCAAGTGCAAATCTTGGAATCATATTACTATCGTCTTCATTGAAAGGTTGACTAGCGGGCAGGCAGCAGTAGTTCAGGATTTTCTCGCTACGTGGCGCTAGTGCAGAGGTAATATTCTTGTATAGGCTGTATCTTACGCTACTGACTATTTAGAAAGTTGCAGTCTTCGGGAAGGTTGTTCAAATGACTGTCATTTCGGAAATGACACTGAAAATAGTTCAGAATATTCTCAACGTGCAGCGCTAGTGTATATGCGAACTCGTTTTATTTGCTATAGCTTATAATTCATGTAACCTAAGGTATTACTTTCTTAGGCAAAGTTGTTTGAGTAATAGCAGCTTTGCAGATGGTATAGAAAATAGTGCAGAATTGCCTCACTACGTGGCGCTACCGTATATGTAATATTACAGTATACGCTGTAACTTACGCTACTGATTACCTAGAAAGTAGTGGTCTTCGAGAAGTTTATACAAGTGATTGTCACCTTCAAGATGGTATGAAAAATAGTTCAGAATTTTGTCATCGGCGGGGCTAGTGTATATGCGTATACGTTATATATCATGATATGAGTAACTAAAAATGTTACTTTCTTCGGGAAAACGGTTTTAGTAACAGCAGCCTTTTTTCCATGTGTAGACTCATTACTGCGACCAGTATAGAGTTGATCTATTGTAATATCGCCCGGGTGCTTGCTGTATGACCTGCACTGCATTTCTTTTTGCTATAACCGCTATTGAGAAAGCAATATGCTTATTAAATTTTATGCGTGCTTGTGTGTATTGGGGTTTACCCTTCCTTCAAAGCTTGATCTACTTTACTCACTTATTCTTTGCTGCCAGCACTATCCCATATTATAGCCGTCCCTGGCGAGGACTCCCTCGTTCCTCTGACCTATAACTATAGGAGGGACTTTTGCACTGTCAAGTCAAGAGGCTTCAGTGGGTAAATATATAGAAATTCAGCATGAAGGAAGGGTAAATGAGGGACCTGAAAATAAACCCATGCTAAAGTTATTTGACATCGAATGGCTTGATTCTACTAAGATTCGAACCCACGACCACTCGCTTGTAAAAGCCGACTCGGTAACCTTGCGGCTACAGAGCCCCCCTTGCTGATAGTAGGGAAAATAGTACAGAAGTATCTCACTGCGTGGCGACAGCGTACATGTAATTTACTTGTGTGGGCTGTATCTTGCGCTACTCATACTCATAGCTCATGACCATAGTAATCGTTTTTTTTCGGAAATGGAAGCATCGTTAGACATCGATTTTCCTAGAATTCTAATTGTATGCAATCCCCGATTTGCCTGATTAAAAAAATCTCATTGTTTGTTTCTCGCTACCATCCCCCCCCCATCGCCTGACATCTTAAGATCAAAATTTTCATTAAATATTTGTAATGGACTAATTCAGAACGGCTGAACCGAAGAAATAAGTTTATATGACGTAATTTGTTCAATTATTCTCGGCTATAGTGGTAGCCTGCTTAGAGCACTCTAATTTGTTCAATTTGTTATGCGAAGAATTTGATTTGTTTTTAATTTTACAAAAATGAGTAAAATGTGGAAATTTTTGAAAAATTGTCAGAATAAAACAAAAAATCCGATAGAGTGCCCTTCGCCAGATTTTAGAACATGTTTTAACTTATCATTAATAAAGATAAGACGAATCAGAGGGGACATGTTTTGAGATAATTCATGTTTTATGCTTTTTATTTTGATTTTGCAAAGTTTTTTCTTTCAGCGTATTTTTTTTCGAAAATACACTTAATTTCCTTCAACTTTTCCGTTGACGTCATTTTTAAAGTAGTTTTCAAGATACATTTAAAAAAAATTATTTATAAATACGCCTTTTTGAAAAGTTACTCCAGACGAAAATAATTATGTTTCATGGAAAATGAATCCTTGCGTAACGTCCAACATATCAGCTAAATTTCATCCCAATAAAAAATATTCGAGACAAACCATCTGTTAGTTGAGCTGGCATTGCTCATATAGTGCACTTACACCCCTTTCCTTCCAAGCGAAAACCAACTTTTATTTTGCTGATTTTTTTCATGTTTCTAAAAACGTCATCAAACGGTAAAATTTTGACGTGAATTTTCTAGCATGCATAAAACCATGCTCAAAGTATCGTTTGCTACCATTAACTCGATTTTTTCAATTTTGTCACTTACACCCCTTTCCTTCTCACCCCCTCATTTCAGGTTTTGATTCTATAAATGTTATTGTTGATTTTGGTAGGAACCAACCACAGTAAAGATTAAAAACAATTATGGACCTAATCATTTTAATGATGCGTGGAAGAAAATATTTCTCAATTATACGAGGTTTTGTTAGTAAAGGATTGGAGAAAACACTTGTTGCTTTTAAATTTTGTAAACAAGACGTCAACCGAGAAAAAAACTAAAACATTTAATTTTATCGTTAATTTTTTTTTTCATAATGTGTTTGCTCGATTACGTTTGGTTCCAAGCATCTACCAACAAAATAAAAGTTTGAGAGATTTTCTTTTTAATCCTAATTCGTTGTTCGTTTCAATTCGTTATTAGAACCTAATAAAGTGCAGAAAGTACATAAAAGATGGCTTAACAGGAGCGGCATTTTGCATCGAGCATATTTCTAACTGCAATAGTTTATGTTTTTATTTTATACACTTGCTGTTGTTCGACGCTTAAAAAAATTGTTATCCAAATAAACAAAAAAAGTCTAGAATTGACGACAAAAATTGATAGATATAAGAATTCGCTACATGTAATCGTTATTTCGTTCTGATGTACTGAAACTGAACACTGAAAACTGAACAACTGAATAGGACTTAGATTGCAATTTGCAATTGCACTTGAAATTAGACACGAAATTTTACTTTGAATTTTATTTGAAATTGCATTTCAAATGTACATGGTATTGGATTTGATATTGGACCAAAATTAAAACTTGAAGTTGGACATTAAATTCGAATTGAATTTAGAATTCAAATTGAATTCAAAATAAACATGAAATTTGACTTGAAATAGTACTTGAAGTTAGGCTGGTATTGCATGTAAAATTTGGCTTGAAATCAGATTTGAAATTACACATAAAATTTGCGTTAAATTTTACAGAAAAGGTATGGCACGTTCCCCATTGTGTGTCCCGGGCACACCAGTGATGATATGTAACATTTTTAGTAGTGGCCAAAGCCCTAATCTATACCTATAAAGAAGGATTTCTGTCTGTCTGTCTGTCTGTCTGTCTGTCTGTCTGTCTGTCTGTCTGTCTGTCTGTCTGTCTGTCTGTCTGTCTGTCTGTCCTGTGTTCCTTATAGAATCAAAAACTACTGAACCAATCGGCGTGAAAATTTGCATGTAGAGGTTTTTGGGGCCAGGAAAGGTTTTAGTGATGGTTAGAGACCCCTCCCCCCACTAAGAGGGGGGGCTCCCATACAAATGAAACACAAATTTCTGCATAACTCGAGAACTAATCAAGCAAATAGAATCAAATTTGGCATGTGGGTGTTTTCGGTGACAAGAATTTATTCTAGGGTAATTTGAGACCCCTCCCCTCTTTATAAGGGGAATTATAACTCCTCTCCCCTTTAAGAGGGGGGGTTTCCATACAAATTTCCTCATAACTCGAGAACTAATCAAGCAAATGGAACCAAATTTGGCATGTGAAAGTTTTCGAGGGCAAGAAAATTTTCTATGTTGAATTAGGACCCCTCCTCACTTTAAGAGGGGAGGCTCCTGTACAAATGAAATACCAATTTCCTCATAACTCGAGAACTAATCAAGCAAATGGAACCAAATTTGGCATGTAGGTGTTTTTGGAGGCAAGAATTTTTTCTATGATGAATAAGAACCTCTCCCCACTTTAGGAGGGGGGGCTCCTATACAAATGAAATACAAATTTCCTCATAACTCGAGAGCTAATCCAGCAAATGGAACCAAATTTGGCATGTAGGTGTTTTTGGAGGCAAGAATTTTTTCTATGATGAATAAGAACCTCTCCCCACTTTAGGAGGGGGGGCTCCTATACAAATGAAATACAAATTTCCTCATAACTCGAGAACTAATCAAGCAAATAGAACCAAATTTGGCATGTGAGAGTTTTAGATGGCAGAATTTTTTTTCTGTGGTGTATTACGACCCCTTTCCCTTTTAAGAGGGTGGGCTCCCATACAAATGAAATACAAATTTCCTTATAATTTGAGTACTAATCAAGCAAATGGAACCAAATTTAGCATGTAGGAGATTTTTGAGTCTTGAATTTATTTTATGATAGTTAGAGACCTCTCACCCCTGTGGTAGGGGGATATGGACTCTCATACAAATAAAACAGAAATTTTTGCGAAACTCAAAAACTAATCCAACTCGAGAAATTCGAGACTCTTCCATAAAACATTAATCAATAACAAGACCACAAAAACTATCTATAGTAACACTAGATCATTCAGGACGAGCCGGTCGCGAGTGTTGCCGGTGACCCGCCGTCGGAAGCGCCGCCCACTGGGGGGCTTGCAAAACTCGAGATAGTGACAAAGATCATCCGAGATTCATGATTTATGTACAACACAGGTTAATTTGTGGCAATACGAAGTTTGTCGGGTCAGCTAGTTCTCTTATATAACTCAATGAGTTATAACTATCAGAATCTGTTACAAACTTGAAACTTTTGTTTTCACTTCCTGATCAGTTTATTTCCGATTTGTAACACAATGGGTTATAAATATCAGAATGTGTTATAAATTTGATGTTATCTTGCTATGCCCTCCTGATCGGGTATGACTGGGGCTCTATTTTGATATTACACTGTGACATATATCTGGCGCCAAATAGTATAGCAAATCTTGATCATATATATGGTGTCATATGTTCATTGCCATATAAATATGGCTATTACGCCGCGACATTTATATGACATAAGATCGCATGACGGGCCGCCGCCATATGAATTATGCCATGTTTATTTGGCTATTACACCTATATGAGAAATTTATATGGCAAACTATTCATATTTATATGCACGTGTAATAGTACCTTAAGTCTTACAGAAGACCATAATAGCAAAGGCACCTAAAACTCCAAAGCCAAAAAAAGTTGTTCCAACGGAGAATGCGGCCCGAAAAAAGCTGCTGCCAATCAGTAAATTTCCTTGATTTGAATTATTAATATCTGGTAGAAAACAATCTGTTCAAACACACAGGCAATTATTTTTTATGATGATCATGACTACCGCTGAGTGTGTACATACGCATACAATGCACACACCACTAAAGCACTTTTTTTCCAGATTTTGAATAGCCCTACCGTAATTTCTGTAACTTGTTTCTGAAAAAAGAAACAGTTTATACAGTAAATATACCCCACTTTTGTTGAAAAATATCTTGTATCTTCCAATAATCCTCTCAATGAAAAACAGTAGTGGAAATTAAAAAGCTTGCTGTACACCGCGATTGTGTTGTTTACATATACACGAATACGTTGTACTCTTTCTACTACTACTTGAGCGGAATTATCATTAGACCAGCGATACCAACTTTAGAGCCAATACTTTTGTGACAGTTTTTATCAAATCGCTGTTTTTTCGAATTACTGTCCATTTGAGTAATTACAATCTAATACTTTACTACTGAAAAATCATAAAATCAAAATTGATTTAAAAACCCATGCAAAACACAATCATTAAACCGTTATTTTTTTGATCCAAAATAAATGTGGATGTATAAAAGCATAAACTTGGCTTCAATGTTGGATTGGTTTCTCCCTGAGAGAGATTCGCGCAGGCAGTAGAATCTGTCAAATGCAGCCAGCCGTTATCGTTGGTCAAAAATGGAAAAGTATTGATAACCCACAGAAGTTTCTGTTGGTGATTTTTGAAAAACACACATTTAAAATTGATTTAGACTTGTTTTTACCTTTGTTATACTATAACAAAGGTTTAGGAATTGGTCGAAAAACACGAAATTGATCCGAGGTCCGGAGGGCCGAGCCACATATACCAATCGACAAGGTTCGACGAACTGAGCAATGTCTGTGTGTGTGTGTGTGTGTGTGTATGTGTGTATGTATGTGCGGGGCGCAACTTTTCTATCGCCTGTTTCTCTGAGATGACTGAACCGATTTGTTCGCTATTACTTTTGTTTGAAAGGTATTATTGCCTAGTATATCACTATTGTATTGTTTCGAGGTCCGACATTTCGTTTAAAAGTTATAAGTAAAAAAGTGAAAATTACGTGACACGATTTTCTCCGGAACCAAATGATTGATTTCAACGATCTTGGTATCGAATGAAAGCTCTTGTTAACACTAAATTTTTCGGATAAATTTTATTGAAAACAAATAAGTAGTTTAAAAGTTATGCTTAAAATACCTGTTTTGACAAGGTAATAATTATCGCCTGTTTCTTAGAGATGACTTAACCGATTTAGGCGTTATTAGTCTCATTCGATAGGTAACATAACCTAATAGATCACTATTGATTTGTTTTTTGATTGGACGTTTAATTTGAAAGTTATGAGCAATTGAATACAACTCATTAAAATTTACTATAATTTATAACGATTTCATCTAAGATGATTTATCCAGTTTGAATTATTTTGGCATCAAATTAGAGATTTTAATGCTGCAAATATATCTGCAAAATTTCAGAAGAATCGGTTTTGTCGATCAAAAGATATTAACCCTCCAACACTCGCGCCAACTTTTGTAATATGGTTACTTGCGCGCAATGGCCCAAAGCCAAAAAGACATGCGCGCTAGAATTTTGACTGGGAAAACTTGGTTTTAGGTTTATGGAACCTTCGGAAGAATTTCTTGAAATTGAAAGTTCTATCATCTGGCGCAATTTAAATTTTGAATAATCCCCCTAAAAGTGAAATAAAAAAAAATATTTTTCTTCAGTTTCAATGTGTTATATTCAATTCAATGTGTTATATTGATGTGTTCTGCAAAGTTTTAGAACATATTATTACAAGAAATTTTGTTGAATACAGTAACCTTCTATCTATTCAGCGAAGATAGAAAAATCTTGTTCATTGTATATGAATTTGTAAAATCAGTTTTTTCTCTTGCAGTTTTTTTTGTAATTGTAAAGTATGACTTTTTCATGTATTACAAAATTGTATAAATAGTAAAAATACACAACTTTGATGAATATAGAGTATCTCTATGTTTGTTTGTTTAGGTACTGTAGAACTTTGATTAAAAAAATGCCTTGATTTTGACCCCGAATGACTCGACTACCAACAGATACATTTACATTTTTTATTTGCTGATAGTTTTGCTGCATACAGATACCATTTTTCCATATGAAGAAACGAGAGAAAATTCCAGGGCCAATCGCGGTACACCTTACATGCCGATTGCTTCGTTTCTGTGATGTCAGTTTATGCTGATCTATTTTCTCAACAATTTAAAGTATTAATGCATTGAATAATTATGACCTTTTGCTCATAACAAGTTAATTGAAGAATATACATTAGTTGAACAGCGATTTGTAACTTTATAACAATATGGCATTCAAAGAATAATATGTTAAAGAATAATATGTTAAAGAATAATATGTTAAAGAATAATATGTTAAAGAATAATATGTTAAAGAATAATATGTTAAAGAATAATATGTTAAAGAATAATATGTTAAAGAATAATATTTCCTCTTACAACTTGCTTTTACTTGCAAAATAGGATCTATCAAAATTTATAGGTGCTGCTATTTTGTTCAAATTTTGTAAACTTATTCAATTTCCAAAAACTTTATGAAAACCTACGCACTATGCAACGTTAACCAATGAATGAATTGTGTTCCGAAGACGTGTTGATTTCTATCTCAAAGAGCAAGTAAAACCGTATAACAAAGGTTCCTTTCACCACTAGGTGGATTAAATCGGGTTTTTACCTTTGTTATACTATAACAAAGGTTTAAAAATTGGTCGAAAAACACGAAATTGATCCGAGGCTCGGAGGACCAAGTCACATATACCAATCGACAGGGTTCGACGATTTGAGCAATGTCTGTGTGTGTGTGTGTGTGTGTGTGTGTGTGTGTGTGTGTGTATGTATGTATGTAATGATTTTTTCTATCGCCTGTTTCTCAGAGATGGCTGAACCGAATCGTTCGCTATTACTTTTGTTTGAAAGGTATTATTGTCTAGTAGGTCACTATTGAGTTGTTTCGTGATACGACGTTTCGTTTAAAAGTTACTAGCTGACCCGACAAACTTCGTATTGCCACAAATTAACCTGTGTTGTACATAAATCATGAATCTCGGATGATCTTTGTCACTTCTCGAGTTTTGCAAGCCCCCCAGTGGGCGGCGCTTCCGACGGCGGGTCACCGGCAACACTCGCGACCGGCTCGTCCTGAATGATCTAGTGTTACTATAGATAGTTTTTGTGGTCTTGTTATTGATTAATGTTTTATGGAAGAGTCTCGAATTTCTCGAGTTGGATTAGTTTTTGAGTTTCGCAAAAATTTCTGTTTTATTTGTATGAGAGTCCATATCCCCCTACCATAGGGGTGAGAGGTCTCTAACTATCATAAAATAAATTCAAGACTCAGAAATCTCCTACATGCCAAATTTGGTTCCATTTGCTTGATTAGTTCTAAAGTTATGAACAAATTTGTATTTCGTTTGAATGGGAGCCCCCCCCTCCTAAAAAGGTAAGAAGTCCTAATTCATTATGGGAAAAATGGTTGCCTCCAAAAACACCCACATGCCCAATATGGTTCCATTTGCTTGATTAGTTCTCGAATTATGAGGAAATTTGTATTTCGTTTGTATAGGACCCCCCTCCTAAAGTGGGGAGGGGTCCCAATTCGTCATTGAAAAAAAAATTGTCTCCAAAAACACACACATGCCAAATTTGGTTCAATTCGCTTGATTAGTTCTCGAGTTATGAGGAAATTTGTATTTCATTTGTGTAGAAGCCCCCCCTCTTGAAGTGTGGAAGGATCCTAATTCACCGTAGAAAATATTTTTGCCTCCAAAAACCTCCACATGCCGAATTTGGTTCTATTTGCTTGATTAGTTCTCGAGTTATGGGGAAATTTGTATTTCATTTGTATTGGAGCCCCTCCTCCTAATGTGGGAAGAGGTCCTAATTCATCACAGAAAAAATTCTTGCCTCTAAAAACACCTACACGCCAAATTTGGTTCCATTTGCTGGATTAGTTCTCGAGTTATGAGGAAATTTGTATTTCGTTTGTATAGGACCCCCCCTCCTAAAGTGGGGAGGGGTCCCAATTCGTCATTGAAAAAAAAATTGTCTCCAAAAACACACACATGCCAAATTTGGTTCAATTCGCTTGATTAGTTCTCGAGTTATGAGGAAATTTGTATTTCATTTGTATAGGAGCCCCCCTCCTAAAGTGGGGAGAGGTTCTTATTCATCATAGAAAACATTCTTGCCTCCAAAAACACCTACATGCCAAATTTGGTTCCATTTGCTGGATTAGCTCTCGAGTTATAAGGAAATTTGTATTTCGTTTGTATAGGAGCCCCCCCTCTTAAAGTGGGGAGGGGTCCCAATTCATCATAGAAAAAAATTTTGTCTTCAAAAACACACACATGCCAAATTTGGTTCCATTTGCTTGATTAGTTCTCGAGTTATGAGGAAATTGATATTTCATTTGTACAGGAGCCCCCCCTCTTAAAGTGAGGAGGGGTCCTAATTCAACATAGAAAATTTTCTTGCCCTCGAAAACCTTCACATGCCAAATTTGGTTCCATTTGCTTGATTAGTTCTCGAGTTATGAGGAAATTTGTATGGAAACCCCCCCTCTTAAAGGGGAGAGGAGTTATAATTCCTCTTATGAAGAGGGGAGGGGTCTCAAATTACCCTAGAATAAATTCTTGTCATCGAAAACACCCACATGCCAAATTTGGTTCTATTTGCTTGATTAGTTCTCGAGTTATGCAGAAATTTGTGTTTCATTTGTATGGGAGCCCCCCCCTCTTAGTGGGGGGAGGGGTCTCTAACCATCACTAAAACCTTTCCTGGCCCCAAAAACCTCTACATGCAAATTTTCACGCCGATTGGTTCAGTAGTTTTTGATTCTATAAGGAACAGAGGACAGACAGACAGACAGACAGACAGACAGACAGACAGACAGACAGACAGACAGAAATCCTTCTTTATAGGTATAGATAAGCAAAAATGTGAAAAATGCGTGACACGGGTTTCTCCGGAACTACATGACCGATTTCAACGATCTTAGTATCAAATGAAAGCCCTTATCAAAACTAAATTGTTCAGGATTTTTTAATTGAAAACAAACAAGTAGTTTAAAAGTTATGCTTAAAAAACCTGTTTTGACAAGGTAATAATTATCGCCTGTTTCTTAGAGATGGCCAAACCGATTTATGCGCTATTAGTCTCATTTGAAAGATAATATATTCCAATAGATCAGTATTGAATGATTTTTCGATTGGATGTTTAATTTGAAAGTTATGACCAACCGCATAGACCACACCAATTTTAACAATAATTTATAATGATTTTAACCAAGATAATTTACCTAATTTCAATTATTTTAATATCAAACGAGAGGTTTTGACACTACGAATATATATGCAAAATTTCATAAGAATTGGTTTTCCAGGTCAAAAGATATTAACCCTCGAACACTCGCGCCAACTTTTGTAACACAGTTACTCGCGCGCAAAACCAAAGAAAAAGTGTGCACTAAAGTTTTGACTGGGAAAACTTGGTTTTAGGTTTATCGAACCTTTGGAAGAGTTTCTCGAAATTGAAAGCTCTATCGTCTGGTGGAATTTAAATTTTGATTAATCCCCCTAAAAGTGAAATAAAAAATATTTTTCTTCAGTGTCAATATAACACATTGATGTGTTCTGCAAAGTTATAGAGCATATTATTACAAGAAATTTTGCTAAAGACGGTAACCTTCTATCTCTGCAGCGAAGATAGAAAAATCTTATTTATTGTATATGAATTTGTAAAATCAGTTTTTCTATTTTTGTTCTTTTTGTAATTGTTGTATGACTATTTCATGTACTACAAAATTGTACAAATAGTAAAAATACACAACTTTGCTGAAAATAGTATACCTGTATGTTTACTTGTTTAGGAACTGTAGAACTTTGATTATAAAGAATACCCTAATTTTGACTCCGAATTACTCGACTACCAGCAGACGGACACATTTTAAACATTTTACATTTTCTGATAGTTTTGCTGCATACATTTTCCCAGCAATTTAAATTATTAATGCATTGAATAATTATGACATTTTGCGCACAATAAGTTTGTTGAAGAATATACGTTACCTAGTTAAACAACGTTTTGTAACTTTATAACAATATGGTGTTGAAAAACCTACACGTGTTGTACAACAGCGTGATTAACCGAAGGGGGGCTCCGTAGCTGCAAGGTTACCGAGTCTGCTTTGATAAGCGAGTGGTCGTGGGTTCGAATCTTAGTAGAATCAAGCCATTCGATGTCAAGTGACTTTAGCATGGGTTTCTCAGGCCCCTCCAATTTACCCTTCCTTCGTGCTGAATTCTATGTTTACCCTCTGAAGCCTCTTGACAGTGCAAATGTTCCTCCTATAGTTAAGTGTACTGGTCAGAGGTACGAATGAGTCCTCGCCAGGGACGGCTATAATATGGGATAGTGCTGGCAGCGAGGAATAAGTGGGTAAAGTAGATCAAGCTTTGAAGGAAGGGTAAACCCCAATACACGCAAGCACGCATACAATTTAAAAAAAATAAGCATATCGCTCACTCAATAGCGATTATAGCAAAAAGAAATGCAGTGCAGGTCATACAGCAAACACCCGGACGACATTACAATAGATCAACTATACTGTACTGTCGCAGTAATAAGTCCACACATGGAAAAAACCGAAGGTTAATAAAAATTGATGGTGAAATACCCGTGGACCAATTAGCACCAAAATATATCATTCTAAAACGTACAGTTTACATGCACAATGAGGATTTCACGCACAAGTTTGATTTGTCAACCCGAAAATGAAACCAAAGGGGCCGTGCACTAATTACGTAAGGCATAATGGGGGGAGGGGGTGTTCCGCGAAATCTTACAAAATCTTATTTGGGGGGAGGGGGGTTTAATCATTTCTTACGTAAGATTTTCACACACGAAAAAATTGTGAAAAATTCACATTTTTAATAGCAACTCATATTACTTGTTACAAAAAATTTCAAATTTATCCAGCTTTTTACGAGCCATAATGGCGGACGTGTTCGTAATATTTGAACGGCATTTTTGACATTTCCCTAATACATCGCACGTTTTCTTTCCGCGCGTTCACGATAAAACTAAAGGAATGTGCGGAAAGAAAACGTGCAATGTATTAGGGAAATGTCAAAAATGCCGTTCAAATATTATGAACACGTCTACCATTACGGCTCGTAAAAAGCTGGATATGTTGTGAAGTGTCGTAATCCTTCATACTGCAAGGAAAGGCATAGCAACCTGCTGAGTATTTTAGCCTTGCCCACTCAGGGAACCAACAATTGGGCTACTTGTTCTGATGTCATCGGTTTATGCTATCCAGCTTTCCACGAGCAATGAGGGTGGCTGATGGGTACAACTTTCTGAAGGGCACAGCTCGGTTTTGACATTCAATGCAGGAGCGGTTACTGCAGTTACTATGGAAACCACTATGGTTGTTTGTTGGTTGAGTGGGAAAATGTAAACATTGTTTAGTTTTCGCAGACCAGCCGAAAAGGAATTTAGTTATACGGAAGCGCAGTTTTGCAACTATGCTTTGCTGAAATATTGTCACATTGACCCAATGCAAAGACAATTTCACAAAATGATAGCTAAGAAAGCACAAACATTCGATTCTCTTCAACTAATTTCCTCTTCGGCTGGTCTGCGAAAACTAAACAATGTTTACCAATCACCAAACAACCATAGTGGCTCCCATAGTAACCGCAGTAACCGCTCCTGCATTGAATGTCATAACCTAACTACGCCCTTCAGAAAGTTGTACCCATCAGCTACCATTATCGCTCGTGGAAAGCTGGATTATTCCAACATATTTCGTTGCTATTGCTTATCTCCATCCCGCAAGGCAGCCGCAAAATCCCTTATGCTATCACGAGAAACATTTTTGTTTAAAAGTAGCTTATTCAACTAATGGAACCATGTACCAGCACTAGGCTAAGCTACTATACAACAAAAATGTTTCTTGGGAGGTATTGTTCTTCTGTTCCTAAAGATCTTGAATGCCGCATGTGACCAGTGTGGGGTCAGTATTTTGCTTCAAATGAAACCGCGGGTGATCATTACAGATCTGTACATTAGACGCAACGGAGCGCCAATTCCAACATAAGACTATGTCGCGTGTTATCTAGAAGAGGCAAAGAAGTTCTTTGTACGCTACTTGACGAGGACACGTGTTTAGACGATTTAGAGTGGATCAATGCGAATTAAGTGAACGCTAGTAAGTTTTTGAGCATACACCAACATTTATTGATAACCTCAACGCTGACATACGTTCTGTTCGTGAGTGGGCCATAAAGGGATTTACAACCGATAATGGATATTGTTTTTTTTATTAATTTTTATGAACTTTGGTTTTTGAAGTAGGACTACTTCTTTGATTTCTATATTGGGGTGAACTTTAGAAAAACGAAAAGGGAACATGTAACGAAAAGTGGTTATGGTTTGCACGCTTATAACTCAGTCATCCGTCAACAGATTCTAGAGATATTGGTATCAATCGATTGGAAATTTTTCAAAAAATCCATTACAACACAATAGATTACATGTTTCCCTAACAGACGTTTATTAATTGAGAAAATATGAGTCGAATATTTAATATTTCATTATTTGCATTTTTTTGCCTTCCCACGTCAGTGCTTCCCTAGCACGGATGACAGAAATATATACGAGATGAGCTATGGGTTAAACTGCCTTTCCTTACCTTCTTCGGTCACCGGCTTTCGTTGGCGAAACATCAGCCAGCAGCAGCTAGCTTGCGACGCATGGGACAACCAGTTTTCGAGATACATCGGTGGCAATTTTAAAGGTTGTATTTGAAACATTGTTTGCCTTTGCCTCAGTGTGCGTCATCAGTCGGTCGTCGACTTTCGTTGGCGAAACACCAATCAGCAGCTAGCTTGCGACGCATCGGACAGCCAGTTTTCGAGACACATCGGTGGCAAATTGGCAATTTTAAAGGTTGTATTTGAAACTTTGTTTGCCTTTGCCTCGGTGTGCGTCATCAGTCGGTTGCCGGCTTTCGTTGGCGAAACACCAATCAGCAGCAGCTAGCTTGCGACGCATCGGACAGCTACACATCGGTGGCAATTTTAAAGGTTGTATTTGAAACATTGTTTGCCTTTGCCTCGGTGTGCGTGATCAGTCGGTCGCCGGCTTTCGTTGGCGAAACATCAGCCAGCAGCAGCTAGCTTGCGACGCATGGGACAACCAGTTTTCGAGACACATCGGTGGCAATTTTAAAGGTTGTATTGTATTTGAAACTTTGTTTGCCTTTGCCTCGGTGTGCGTCATCAGTCGGTTGCCGGCTTTCGTTGGCGAAACACCAATCAGCAGCTAGCTTGCGACGCATCGGACAGCCAGTTTTCGAGACACATCGGTGGCAAATTGGCAATTTTAAAGGTTGTATTTGAAACTTTGTTTGCCTTTGCCTCGATGTGCGTCATCAGTCGGTTGCCGGCTTTCGTTGGCGAAACACCAATCAGCAGCAGCTAGCTTGCGACGCATCGGACAGCTACACATCGGTGGCAATTTTAAAGGTTGTATTTGAAACATTGTTTGCCTTTGCCTCAGTGTGCGTCATCAGTCGGTCGTCGACTTTCGTTGGCGAAACACCAATCAGCAGCTAGCTTGCGACGCATCGGACAGCCAGTTTTCGAGACACATCGGTGGCAAATTGGCAATTTTAAAGGTTGTATTTGAAACTTTGTTTGCCTTTGCCTCGGTGTGCGTCATCAGTCGGTTGCCGGCTTTCGTTGGCGAAACACCAATCAGCAGCAGCTTGCTTGCGACGCATCGGACAGCTACACATCGGTGGCAATTTTAAAGGTTGTATTTGAAACATTGTTTGCCTTTGCCTCGGTGTGCGTGATCAGTCGGTCGCCGGCTTTCGTTGGCGAAACATCAGCCAGCAGCAGCTAGCTTGCGACGCATGGGACAACCAGTTTTCGAGACACATCGGTGGCAATTTTAAAGGTTGTATTGTATTTGAAACTTTGTTTGCCTTTGCCTCGGTGTGCGTCATCAGTCGGTTGCCGGCTTTCGTTGGCGAAACACCAATCAGCAGCTAGCTTGCGACGCATCGGACAGCCAGTTTTCGAGACACATCGGTGGCAAATTGGCAATTTTAAAGGTTGTATTTGAAACTTTGTTTGCCTTTGCCTCGGTGTGCGTCATCAGTCGGTTGCCAGCTTTCGTTGGCGAAACACCAATCAGCAGCAGCTAGCTTGCGACGCATCGGACAGCTACACATCGGTGGCAATTTTAAAGGTTGTATTTGAAACATTGTTTGCCTTTGCCTCGGTGTGCGTGATCAGTCGGTCGCCGGCTTTCGTTGGCGAAACATCAGCCAGCAGCAGCTAGCTTGCGACGCATGGGACAACCAGTTTTCGAGACACATCGGTGGCAATTTTAAAGGTTGTATTGTATTTGAAACTTTGTTTGCCTTTGCCTCGGTGTGCGTCATCAGTCGGTTGCCGGCTTTCGTTGGCGAAACACCAATCAGCAGCTAGCTTGCGACGCATCGGACAGCCAGTTTTCGAGACACATCGGTGGCAAATTGGCAATTTTAAAGGTTGTATTTGAAACTTTGTTTGCCTTTGCCTCGGTGTGCGTCATCAGTCGGTTGCCGGCTTTCGTTGGCGAAACACCAATCAGCAGCTAGCTTGCGACGCATCGGACAGCCAGTTTTCGAGTCACATCCGTGGCAATTTTAAAGGTTGTATTTGAAACATTGTTTGCTTTGCCTCGGTGTGCGTGATCAGTCGGTCGCCGGCTTTCATTGGAGACACATCGGCAGGCAGCTAGCTTGCGACTCATAACATCATAAACATAAAAGTCTATCTTGATTACAGATCCTACCAGTAGCGTTTGTCCCATAAACAGTATTCCCACTATTAATCCACACACCAATAACCTATCTGATGGACGAAAAAAGACAATGGACACCACGAGTCAGAAATTTGAGAATTCGAGAATAACAAACGGACCTTTGCAGGTCCACTATTTAAATTAGCTGAAGAGTTGAAATTATGAATTTCTCACATGTAAGAACACAATCCTTTACCTTTCGTTACTCGCGTCAACTCCGATTTATAGGCATGCTAAAACGTAACAAAATTCTCTCGAATACTAATGCGAATACTAAAGGCCTTGGGGCCCCGTAGCCGCAAGGTTACCGAGTCTGCTTTGACAAGTGAGTGGTCGTGGGTTCGAATCTTAGTAGAATCAAGCCATTCGATGTCAAAGTGACTTTAGCATGGGTTTATTCTCAGGCCCCTCCAATTTACCCTTCCTTCGTGCTGAATTCTATATTTACCCACTGAAGCCTCCTGACAGTGCAAATGTCCCTCCTATAGTTAAGTGTACTGGTCAGAGGTACGAATGAGTCCTCGCCAGGGACGGCTGTAATATGGGATAGTGCTGGCAGCGAGGAATAAGTGGGTAAAGTAGATCAAGCTTTTAAGGAAGGGTAAACCCCAATACACACAAGCACGCATAAATTTAATAAGCATATCGCTCACTCAATAGCGATTATAGCAAAAAGAAATGCAGTGCAGGTCATACAGCAAACACCCGGGCGATATTACAATAGATCAACTATACTGGTCGCAGTAATGAGTCCACACATGGGAAAAAAAAAAATGCCACTTGGTGAAAAACTTATGGAACTTTTTCCACCATTTGTCTGCGGATCAACCTTACTGAAAACAGTAATTTTATTTATTGCTAGATTCCCGAGATAAAGTCAACGGTTCACAGGTGTTGTACAAAATACAACAGCGCAAGCAAACCTTCCGTTACTGCGCAACTGGGGAATCTATTATATGAAATTCGTACAAAAATCGCCGGTTTTGGCATTGGGAGACGAATTGCTCTACATTCGTAGACCTACTTCAAGCCTGCGCCTGTGCCACTAGGCATGGACCCTTATACTTTTTATAAACTTGTTTAAACTTTGTTGACTGTTTCAATATTCTTTCAATGTCTAACTTTTTAAATAAAACTTGAGTTTTGATGTTTCAAAAAATCTTACTAAGATTTTTTTATGACGGGAGGGGGGATTGGCCAAAATCTTGCAACATCTTATATAGAGGGGAGGGGGGGGGGTTCAAAAATTAGGAAAAAGCCCTTACGTAATTATTGCACGGCCCCAAACGCAATAGGAAGAAGAAGAACAGCCAAAGCATGAGAAAAAGAGGGCCGTCTTCGCAACTCTCTGTCAGGGTTTTCTCGCAAGAGTAAGCTACACAGAAAGAAATTTCATGGTAGGGTATACTATATTATCCACTGAATTGGCGAAATGTTTCAAAACGAGATATATCAGCAAAGCTTGGAAGTACGTCGATTAGCGTTAGAGCAATGAAAGGGTGCCCACAAGGAGGCGTAATATCACCTCTATTGTGGTCTTTAGTAGTTGATGATCTTCTTCAACAGTTGACAGCCTTAGGCTTTGAAATAATTGGCTTCGCAGATGATATAGTCGTAATTGTTCGTGGGAAATTTGATTCTATCATCGCCGACCGAATGCAAATTGCTTTGAATTTTATTTCATCATGGTGTGATAGGCAGGGCCTCAACATTAATGCCAATAAAACTACTATCATACCATTTACGAGAAGAAAAAAAGTTACATTGAGTAACATAAGTTTGAAAGGAACACTCTTGAAACTTTCAGACAATGTCAAATACCTTGGAGTATTTCTTGACAGACAACTCAATTGGAATACACATCTAGAACAAGCTGTAAACAAAGCTACAAATGCTCTATGGATATGTAAAACAACTTTTGGTAAGCAATGGGGACTGAAACCGAAGATGATCCAGTGGATCTATTCGGCTATTGTGAAACCCAGGATTACCTATGCCTCGTTGGTCTGGTGGCCAAAAACAAAAGAGAAAGCTACTCAGAAAAAGCTAGGAAGACTTCAAAGGCTAGCCACTCTCTCAATAACAGGTGCAATGAGAAGTACACCGTCGAAGGCATTGGATGCTTTACTTTATATGCTTCCACTGCATCAGTTCATACAATTAGAAGCCGAAAAGAGTGCTCTGAGGATCAAAAGATCTATGAACCTCTATGATGGTGATCTTACAGGTCATCTCAGTATTCTAAAGACTATTAGTATTAATCCTCTGGTAATCAATAATGAAGACTGGATGGCGAAAAAATACTACTTTGACCGAATTTTTCGTGTATTTGAGCCTAGGCGTGATTCCTGAGAAGACGGTGGTCCCGATCCTCGCCAAGGCTCGACGGTTTTTTACACAAATGGTTCAAAAATGGACAACCAAGTGGGAGCAGGAGTAACTGGCCCAGGAATAGACATGTCAATTTCTATGGGTAGATGGCCAACTGTGTTCCAAGCTGAAATTCAAGCAATTCTAGAGTGTTCTACTGAGTGCTTGCGCAGAAACTATAGACATTCAAATATATGCATCATGTCCGATAGTCAAGCAGCTCTAAATGCTTTAAAGTCGGCGACATGCACATCAAAACACGTCTGGGAATGTATTCAATCACTCCAAAAATTATCTTGCCGTAACCAAGTCAACTTATATTGGGTCCCAGGTCACTGTGGAATTGATGGAAATGAAAGGGCTGATGCGCTTGCAAGACTTGGATCTTCTCATCAATTTATAGGACCTGAGCCCTTTTGCGGCCTATCTGCTTCTGCTTTAAAAATGGAGCTGAAGGCATGGGAATGTAGGAAAGTGGAATCAAATTGGAAAGCACTTTCAATGCCAGGCAGTCGAAACGGCTTATCTCTCCAAACATTTCTATGACTCGCAAAATACTGGAGCTTTCAAAGAAAGATCTATACTGGTCTAATAACAGGACATTGTCCGAGCCGCTAACATCTGAAGCTCATGGGAAAACTTCAAGATGATATATGTCGCTTATGTGGCATAGAAAAAGAAGACTCGGAACACCTGTTATGCCGATGTCCGGCAATTTTTAATAAAAGATTAAGTTTCTTCGACAGAGGGTTGTTAGAACCCTTTGATATTTGGAGAACAATTCCCAGTACGGTAATGCACTTTATCCGAAATGTATCACCGGACTGGACAAATGCTATTAGTCAAACAATGACGGTTGCTTCTAATAGTGGTGCGTCATCTTGACAACACAGCTATAGTAAAATGGGGGATATATCACAATAGATCAAACAAATGGTCGCAGTGATAAAAATACCCAACTTGGAAAAAAAAATACTATATTAGAACGTAAAAATGAAAGGAAGCACCAGTCCCTCTTTTTTGGCTAAAAAGATTTCTGTTTAGCCCTAGCGTTGTTTAGTCAAAATTATTATACGTTACTTTCGGCGTTATTCCACTGTATAACAAAAATAATAGATTCGTAGTAAAAATTTCTAGACATTACCATGAAAGGTTGTAAAATTGTCTGAAAACATGCTGCTTATTCAAGAATTATAGTAAATTTAATTAGCTCCTTCATGGTACTTTCAATAGCAAACGTCTTCAGAAAAATGGTACGAGTTACCGTCCTCGTTTCAATGTTGCGATGCTTTTGTATGAGTCTGTTGAAGCATTTTAAACTGACGTTTTTGAAATTTTGACGATGCTGTATAGCGTAGGCGGAAAGCTAAGGCTAAAGCTTGACTACGACAGGTAAATAAACGCCTCAAGTAAGCGGATCTGGGAATTGAATTGATGTCCGCTAACCGGCAGAAATGATTGTAAAGAAATTATGAAATAAGCTTTACGAAAGCGATGTGAGGAAAGTTGGTAAAATTTATCGGGATCGCATGTACACCGGTTAGTATGAGTGCAAGCTACCAACAGTTCAAGTGAAAAAAGCGAAGCCTTGGGCTTAACCGGGCTTTCTAAGACTTGACCCTTTTTTATCGACAGGCTTCACAGCCTGCTATTGATGCACAGAACAGTTACGGGGTTAGTGCAACAATCCTACTGACTCTATCTATCAGCACCGCTTAGCTTTGCATGTAATATCCACGTAAATTCAACCTCTTAGTTGGTTTCGAGGTATGATGCCGGTTTAACAAGCCAGCCGTCGTATTTTCGAATCTCGTCTAAGCGGTTCTGCTAGATAGAATCAGTAGGATTGTTGCAACTGTCTTGTACTCTAATAGCTGGCTGTAAAGTCTGTCGATAAATAAGAGCCAAGTCTTAGAAAAGACGTTTAAGCCCAAGGCTTTTCGCCTAGCTGAGATTCGAAAATACGACGACTGGCTTGTTAGGCCATCATTGTACTTCGAAACCACCCCGGTGGCAACTTTGACGTTTGCGAACTAAATTGGTGAAGCCAACATAGCTGAATCACTGAATCACTTTTAGTATCGGATCACTAGTGTGCGTGTAAAAGAACGATTCACACGATATTTCTGCAGCGCCACACGTGATTTCCGGTGCATTATCATTTATTTCTTGTCCAAAAGGCGATGTTTTCTGTTAGTTGAAAGTAAATTATTTTTATCGATGAATTGTTATTGAGATTCATGTAAAATTCTTCACTTCTACGTGATTATGTTTTGTTAGCTTGATCGCATCACTTCACTGCCGTGTGAATGCTGCGTATTAAAAGCTAAACGCCTGTAGCGCCATCTCATTTTGTGGCGGTTTCAGGAAACATAGTAGATGCCCGGGAGTCGTTCGAAACCAATTAAGCGGTTGAATTCATGTGAATGTTACATGAAAAGTGCGGTGGATGAGAATGACTTATGTTTTCACGTAAACTGGACGTGGCAATTTTTTTGAGTGTAGAGAGTATTGTTGGTCGCGCGTCGTTTTCAAACCTGGAATTTGGTTGAGCATACCTCACATTCATATACTATTACCAGCTTTCACAAATACAACAAAAGAGTACTGATTCTTTTGGAATCAAAAATAATAGCAACAAACTTTTATGATGACCCGTGTTTGAACCTTAAGGCCTACTGAATAAGTAGGTCTGAGACGTCTACAGTGAGACACTTTTTTCCAAAAATTTTAATTTCTTTATTATGATAGCTACCAACGCGCTCTTCAATCTATTTGAAAGGTATATCCTTCTAATTACCTGAAAAAAGTTTCAGTCGTTTTGGTTATAAGCTAAATTAGTTACAATCACATACGTAGAGGTGTATTTTTGTCTCACTGTTAACCAATAGGTGGGTAGAGTGAGACAACGAGTATTGCATACTGAGACACCAATTTGAAATCGATTTAAACCATATTTTTGGGTACCGTCATCCGGGGATACTTGCAACACCGGGGTTACTTGCAACACTTTTGCGCGTCGCGCTTTTGACAGCTCTAACGCATTTGTTTGTTAACATAACCATTTGTAGTCAATGGGGGTTTAAAGAAGGGACGTTTACCTATTGTTTAGTTAAGTTTAATCCATCATACCATTGATTTGCTTGTTTTTATACGACTGGAAAGTAATTTCATTTTCAAAGTAGGAAAAATGGATGCGCAAAGTTGTGTCAGTGCATTGACATGAAATTATTTTTTATCGTTTTTCCTGTACACAATTAGTACATCATATAAGCTAACAAATAGCAACTTTGAGCTTTATTTATATTTTGAACTTGGGGAAGTGACGATGAATTCATGTTGCTACTTCCAATATGGCATGGCTTGCAGCACTTGTAAACAATGTTGCTATTCATCGATAAAAGTACTGATTCGGTTCGAAACACACTCAAAGATGATTCCATAACGTCAAATTTTCTGGCTATGATTTTCTAGCTGAGAATTATTTAATGAGAGTGAGAAAAAAGCGAATTACCACTCACTCTTTTTCATGCATGATTTGATCGCTAGTGATGCAATCAAAACACGAATAGCCCGTATTTGGCTCATCGCGATGATTTACCAATTTTGGAAAACAGGCAAAAGCGCTTTCGGATATTGAATTATACCGTCAAAAAAACTTGTACCTAACACTTATGTTGGTTTTTCACCTGAGATACTTGGAATATACATTTTTGCGACATAATACATAAATGCACTTCAAAACACCAACGTTCTCCTACACCCAGACGACTTTTAATCTCTTAAAATTATTTTAACATGTTATTCATAAATTTTCAACATTCACGTCAAGTGCAGCATAAATTTTTTTTTCGTGACAATGACAAGCACCAGCAACGTTTGCAAATGTTTACAAGATATAAGCGATTTATCAGACATGTCGACAGGATCAAATTTTGAACAGTGGCCGACGGTATTTTTATTATCAGCCTTCATTGTTAGTCACACTAGAAGAAGATGTATTATTTTTCATAGCTTCGAACCTTCGAGGCACCAATTGATAATAATAATATTGCACCAGGTTTGCATTTCATTGAAACTAAATCTTGAAACTATTTTGTTTGTCCGTGTGCCGCTTGAAGTTACTGGTTGTGTATAGCGTCGCAAGTATATGTTGACGTTTGATAAATTCATAATTATTATATGTGATACGAATAACGTTTTATATTTGAACGAGCAAAATATTTTTTTTATTAATTTGCCAAAAAATATGCTTGTTTACGTTTCATCGCGAAATACATTCTTGGTTGGATGACAGCGATTAACGATGATTAGCGATGAGTGTGTGACAGAAATACCGAGCGAGTATTTGCGAGCGTAATCAATTCATATTTTGCTCACCAGTTTTTGCGTCGGCGATTCATCGCGAGCAATCAGGATACGATAGAGTTGCCAGTTGATAAAATTCAAATCGCTGACGAGCAGGTGATGAGTCTTCATCGTGATGAGAATTTGCAACATTGCTTGTAAAATAGATAATTAGAGTAATAGACAGTATGTAGACAGTATGTTTGCATCTGCACGATGTTATTTTGTCTACTGCCATCTCCAGAAAAATAAAAATTGTGAAAAATTTCACGTGCCTTGAAACGGCAAATTGAAGTTCGCCGACATATTGAATTTTCACCGAATATCTTTAAAAAAGCGATAGGCAAAATTGGGAAACAAAACATGCCTCCAGTATCACTTGTTTTACTAGAAATATACTTAAAATATCTTAAAATGCTCATTCGCGGTTTGAAATCAAATTTAAAATCATAAGAAACGCAAAATCAGAAAAGTGTTGCAAGTAACCCCGTTCACTGGGTAACTTGCAACACCCCTATTTTCGGTTCATCCTACAGGCTCATTTGGTTGATAATTTTTCTCATAATGATAAATCAAAAGTACTGACCACTATACAAGTTTTGACTACTTACACTTGGATTTAAACGGCACACTTCGAAAGTTATACCAAGTCAAAGTTCAAAAGTGTTGCAAGTATCCCCGGATGACGGTAATAAAGAACATGTTTATTGTGTCGTGTTGTTAATCTTATATATAAAAATGGATTTCTGTCTGTCTGTCGGGATGTTCCTTATAGAATCAAAAACTACTGAACCAATTTGCGTGAAAATTTGCATGTAGAGGTTTTTGGGACCAGGAAAGGTTTTAATGATGGTTAGAGACCCCTCCGCCCACTAAGAGGGGGGGCTCCCATACAAATGAAACTAAAATTTCTGCATAACTCGAGAAGTAATCAAGCAAATGGAACCACATTTGGCATGTGAAGGTTTTCGAGGGCAATAATATTTTATATGGTGAATTAGGACCCCTCACCACTTTAAGAGGGAGGGCTCCTGTACAAATAAAAAGCAAATTGCCTCATAACTCGAGAACTAATCAAGCAAACGGAACCAAATTTGGCATGTGGGTGTTTTTGGAGACAAAATTTTTTTCTATGATGAATTGGGACCCCTCCCCACTTTAGGAGGGAGGGCTCCTATGCAAATGAAATACAAATTTCCTCATAACTCGAGAATTTATCAATCAAATGGAACCAAATTCGACATGTGAGTGGTTTTGGAGGCAAGATTTTTTTCTATGGTGAATTTAGACCCCTCTCCTCTTTAGAAAGCGAGTTATGACCCATCTCCCCTTTAAGAGGGTGGGCTTTCATACAAATGAAATGCAAATTTCCTCTTATCTCGAGAACTGATCAAGCAAATGGAACCAAATTTGGCATGTGGAAGTGTTACCGTGGACCCCCGTTCGTTTGACCGTTTTTAATCTGAACACTTTTTAATTTGAACTCCGTTGGTTTGCACGACGTGCAAATTCAAAATGGTTCAAACGTCATACTCAATATGACATCATTTGCTTATGCAGACAATGCACATAAACACGATTTGTTTGTGCTGATCTAGCGTGTTTAATGTTTCACATTGCGTTTTCCCAACGATTATGGTAGAAATCCGATCGGAGAATGAAATATTCACTTGCAACTGCCAACTGAATCAAACCATCAAAACAATAACAAAGTGCAGGGCAGCTAGTTCACACAAGTTCCAGCATATTTAGAGTTACCAGTTGTTCAAATTGAAAACTAACCCCGTTAGTTTGCATGAGGAATCGTTCAAACGAACGGGGGTCCACTGTAGATGGCAGAAATTTTTTCTATAGTGAATTACGACCCCTCTCCCTTTTAAGAGGGGGGGGGGGGGCTTCCATATAAATAAAATACAAATTTCCTTATAACTTGAGTACTAATCAAGCAAATGGAACCAAATTTGGCATGTGGGGCTTTTAGGGGGCAAATTTTTTTCTATTATGAATTAAGACCCCTCCCCTGTTTAGGAGGGGGGCAGGGTGTCGATTTCCTGGAAAAACCTGGAAAATCAGGGAATATCAGGGAATTCATTTTTGGATCAGGGAAATCAGGGAATATCAGGGAATTTCGAAATTCAATCAGAGAAATTTTGTTTACCCGGCAATATTGTTGATCAACTTTGGAATCAAATCAATTTTCGTGTAAAATATACGCAGATTGATCGGTTGAATTAAAACTTGTTACATATTTAGTGGCGTTTCGATTATCTTTCAGTTTGCCGTAAATTTTTTATTTGTTTTGCGCCGTACAATTGTTAGACTTCACTCGCTGTAGTGCTCGAAATCGGCAATGGCAGGCCTCACGCACTTCACGGTGCAGACATCAAGAGCACAAAGCGGGATATATACTGTTATTTACACGCGATCTACAGCGTTTTCACCAATTGCAGAATTTTACACTCAGAAGCCCCAAGCATTGATCATCTTCCTTCAGTGTCCATGATTCATGTCCGTTAAGGCTTACCAAGAGCATTGACAGTATAATCAATATATATAGAATGCCAGTGTCGCTGCAGTGCGCGTGGTAAACATCACACATACATATATAATGTATATACATTATATATGTATGTGTGTGTGCCTGAGATTCATCAAAAGGGGAATCTCATTGTCAAACTTTGACAACCAGTTTAAAATTTCAAATATGGCTGCCAAGTAATGTGATTGGAAACTTCGCTTGCTTCAAATTTCTGAAAAATAGGTGCAAAAGGGTGCAGTTGTGGGATTCAATTCATCCGGACGAAAGAAAAAGAATGTTTAAAAACATTTCTCTGGCATGAAAACACAGCGATGAGCGCACTGATGACAGCACCAACCAGCGCACAGATAAAGCACAGATAAATAACAATGAGCAACTTTGACAATGAAGCTCCCGATTCACAGACTTGATACAGATTGTTAGCATCATGTTTACCACCATGAGTCCTGTAGAAAAACAGCGACACTGGCATTCTATATATATTGGTTCTACTGCATTAACGTTCTGTAGAATTTGCGTTTATGCGAGTTGGCAACCTTCGGGACTGGTTCAGCTGGTTATGTAATACGCAGAAAGCTTACATGTTTCTCTGTTCTAACGTGATCCGCATTGAGCATGCGACTCTTGGCCTGGTTCTTCTCATCTATCATTTTCTGGCATTCGACATCAAACAAGCTGTCACACTCACCCTTATTCTGCGAGGCAAGTGACGTAACTAATTTAGAGTCATCGCGAATGAGGTGACAATTGTCGCCTAGGTGACACGGTTTGTCACTTAGGTGACACGGGGTTGTTACCTACTCTGAAACAAAAACCATGGTATCTCGCACAATTTGGCAGAAAACGCATTGGTTCAAAGGTACAAGTACCAACGAACCACATGCCCTGGAGGGTGTTGTGAGTTCGAATCCGGTTGTAATCTCAGATTACAGCTTGATTCGACTCATGCACCTTCCAGCATTGGACAAAAGGTAGGAGTCAAAATGACTACTTGTCAAGCATAGCTACCAATACCCCCCCCCCCCCCCCCCCCTTTCCTTTCCGCTCTTCCCCCTCCTCATTCACCAAAAAATTTTCCATTTCTTTCCCCTACCGTCCCTTCATCAATTGTAGAACCATCGTTTCAAAAAAACAAAATATTAATATATGTATGACCTCATTCCAAGGTCAAGACTAAAAACTTGAGATTAGTCTAGAAAACGCATGCTTTTTGTAAGTACCATGAAAAAGTTATTCAAATTTACCATGATTCTTGTACAAGTAATATGTTCTCAGATAATTTTACCACCTTTCATAGTCATGTCTAGTAATTTTGACTACGATTCTGTTATTTTTGTTATGTGTTGGGGTAACGCCAAAAGTAACGCATAGTAATTTTGACCAGAACACTGCTTAAGCTAAACAGAAATCTTTTCTGCAAAAATTCACTGGTGTGTCCTCTTAATTTTACCCTCTAATATGGTAACAATTACCATGATTCTTGTTTCAGTGTAGGTGATACGGTTGTCACCTAGGTGACAGCACTCACTTCGACTCGCCGTGGCAACGTCATATACCGTAAACCGCTAGATGTTGAAATGCAACATCCTCTCAGTGCGAGCCTTCGCCGATTTCGATAGCCTTGCGTGGATCTTACGACGAGATAGTGGTCAAAGTCACTAAGAAAAGACTGTATATTGTGACTTCCAAAAAGTTTTGACCGTTAAACACGATCGATCTGGGAGCTAGAGTCTTGAATTTTCAAGTCGTGCGGGGTGCGACTTTCGAACCTGTCAATTCGTCCCTAGCAAAGCCAAGCAAAGTCTTGAGCATTAACCGTCACTAGACATTATCCTTTTTTATCGACAGACTTCGCAGCCGGCTGTTAGAGTACAGGAAAATTATTGGGTCAGTGCAACGATCCTACTGATTCTGTCTAACAAAAACCAGCTAGCCGAGATTCGAACACAACTGGCTTGTTAGATCAGCATCGTACCTCGAAGCAAACTGGGCGGTTCAATTCGTCCCTAGTACCATCGAATTTATGATTTGTTGGTGACTATACGTTGATTAAGCTGTAGTTGAAGAATTTGCCTTAATTCTCAGCACCCATATACGGTCATTGGACCGAACGACCGGCCACCGAACTACCTTCGAGTCAATGTTGCTTTCAAGCCTCGATAGTTGCAATCCGAAATCATGACACACAGCTTTAGTCTTAACTGTCCACCATTGAGGGTTAAAATATTTGCCATTTGGACATTTCCCAATAATATATCTAGCTAAAGTTTTGCCGTACCTCGAAGCCAGCAAAACGCACATTGTTTTACCAAAAATCTTTGGGGAATCATCTCCTTAACCCCATGCTTTTTGCAGCAAAGATAACAAGCTGGAACTTCCAGGAAAGTTTTGTTTTAGTTTAACTGAAAACTCGCAGACATGTGTCCACCTTCCAGCGGCAAAGTTACTAGTTTGAGCTGACTGAAAATTAGCAAGATTTGTTATGTTTACACGGCTGTAATTTTTTTGTATGTAACATCTAAGCTTTGTGCAAAAACAGGTTGATTAGATTATTTCTCAATCTTTGTTTCTTTGGATTCAAGTTGATACCTCAAACATAACTGTCCCTAGACTCGATAGAAGAGGGCGTTTTCGAAACGCTGCGCTGGTAAGAAATAGGTTAAGAATCTTTGATATGTGTTCTTAAAACATGAAGAAATCTAGCTTTAGTTTTCAGCAGCTCGCATAAGCCATGCTAAAGGGTTAAAAACTTAAGCCAGAAATCACCCAAATAGGCTTGATATTCGAGTTTTGAGGGTCAGGAAAAAATATTTGAAGCATCAGGGAAAGTCAGGGAATTTTATTTTTGGATTTGAGTCGACACCCTGGGGGGGGCTCCCATACAAATGAAATTCAAATTTCTCAACAACTTGAGAACTAATCAAGCAAATGGAACCAAATTTGACATGTGGGAAATTTTGGAGTCTTGAATTTATTTTATGATAGAGACCTCTCACCCCTGTGGTAGGGGGATATGGTATAGTTACTATATATATAGTTCGGCAGATACAAAAATCGGAAGCCAAATAAACGTCAAAAGCGGAGCCAAACGTTTTTCAAAATTCGAATTGTGGGACTAATGTTAATAAACACACTAGCGATTATTTTCCGTAAAAACCTGCACATTTCTCCATATTTTAAATTTAATTTCAAAAATCCGAGTTGCCAATTCGCCTGGTTTTCTATCCGCCGAACTATATATATATATATATATATATATATATATATATATATATATATATATATATATATATATATATATAATATAGTAACTATAGGATATGGACTCTCATACAAATAAAACAGAAGTTTTTGCGAAACTCAAAAACTAATTTAACTCGAGAAATTCGAGACTCTTCCATAAAACATTAGTCAATAACAAGACCACAACAACTATCTATAGTAATACTAGATCATTTAGGACGAGACGGCCGCGAGTGTTGCCGGCGACCCGCCGTCGGAAGCGCCGCCCACTGGGGGGAGGCAACTCCCCGCAGAAATCACTACTGTCTAGGTTTATTTGTTTTCCTAGGTCTACCTGGGTTTCCTGGAACGAGCGACAGTGAGTAAGGAGAGGATCGTGAAATGGTACTTCCCACAAAAAAAATTTCCGTGAATTGGTACATTCCGCTTAAGGTTTTTCGCAAAATGATATTCGGTGAAATGTTGTACAATCATGGCGAACATTACTATCCGCTTTCTGGCTATGCAATGAGGGGACAGGGGAGTTGTTTTCCACTTTACTGTGAGGAACAATTGCAAATTTGTATATTAAACTACCCATTCCTGGTAACTAATAAGCATTAACATAAGCAGCAAATCAGCATATCTGGCATTTTATACTGCACGTTGTTGTATATTAGCTTTTGGACTGCATAGGTGTTGTAAATTGGCATCCAAAATTGTATTCAAATTCTTCGTGTCGGTAATTAGCTGTAAATTAGCATTGTCAGCACTATAAGAAGGTTATCAGTAAAGTAACTGTATATTTTGCCAAAATAGCATTTAAATACCATTTAAGGCGACTCAAATGCTTATTGGTCTGCATTTGAATAGCATTGGTGATGGTTATTGGTTACCTGGGATGCTTTCATAGTTACGTAACTGCCAAAATGAATCATCTAAGGTTGAACTCCTCAGAAACTTGCAAAACTCGAGATTGTGACAAAGATCATCCGAGATTCATGATTTATGTACAACACAGGTTAATTTGTGGCAATACGAAGTTTGTCGGGTTAGCTAGTTGTATCTATAAAGTATACGGGTCATTCCACGGGAAATTTACAGTCAAAATTTTTTTTCTCTTCGGAATATTTTTTTTACGTTGCTGGCTGGCAGGTGCGTGAGGGGTGCGTTTCTAAAAGGGGGGTGGGCAGACTTCTTTTGTCCAGCGCCTCTATGGTTCAAAGGTACAAGTACCAGCGAACCACATGCCCTGGCGGGTGTTGTGGGTTCGAATCCGGTTATAATCTCAGATTACAGCTTGGCTCGACTCACGCACCTGCCAGCATTGGACAAAAGGTAGGGGTTCAAAATGACTACTTGTCAAGCATAGCTACCAATACCCCCTCCCCCCTTCCTTTTCGCTCTTCCCCTCCTTCACCAAAAAATTTTCATTTCTTTCCCCTACCGTCCCTTTATCAATTGTAGTTCCATCGTGACAAAATTAGTCATTTTACCGTAATTTTCTCAGTTAACGGTGCTGTGAATAAACACTAAACTATTGGAAAGCATATTAAACACCAATTCTCACAGCACCGTCCTCTACAACTGGGGATGTATTTGGGATTCTTTCCTGTATAATCTCTAAAGGCTTGGTCAAATATTACGTAACGCCACAAACACCATTTTTGCGAGCCCCACACCCCCTTGTTACAATTTACATATTTATTTAATAATCGTTTTTTTTTAATTTCGTTTATTTGATTTGGCTCTTTCGTGTTAACTTAAAGGAGCCGTAAGTCTTTTATAAAAATATAACGGTAAGCACTGCTTATAACTTATGTTAGAAGGTATGATCGATACACCCGATTTACTGGGGTTAGTAGGTTTTTTACATTTTTCTTAACAGGAAGGCTAGGAAGGGTGGATTAAGGGTTTTATTGCAGTCTTTTGCGATGCTGCATATATATTGTAGTGTGTGGTTTCCTTTAGCAGTCAAATATATATGGCGTACTTCAGAACTGCGTAGCGTTTTGCTGTCTTCGGGGCATAACTACTGTCTTCAGTACATGTTAGTACCGCAGTGGGATGTGAGACGAGCGATCTGAGAAATAAATGTAAAGCTTTTTTTTTAATTGTTATGTCAGCATTTTTCAGAAATTTGTATATGAGGCTCATATACTGGAGATCTCGGCTACCCAGAATATCTCGTACAGGGACGTAAGGTTGTCTTCCACGGGCCCGAAGGGAATCACTTAGCTTAGACCTAGCATCACAGAATTCGGCACACGACCAAACAACATGCTCGATGTCGTGGAAGCCCTCGCCACAAACACAGTGGTTACTCTCTGCAAGCCCGATACGAAAGAGATGCGTGTTTAACGTGTAGTGATTGGACATAAGTCTAGACATCACGCGAATGAAATCTCTACTTACATTCAATCCCTTGAACCATGCTTTCGTCGATACCTTAGGAATGATGGAATGTAGCCATCGTCCCAACTCGTCTATGTTCCATGATGTTTGCCAACTAATGAGCGACCTCTGACCCAAGGTACTATAAAATTCATTATAAGCAATTGGTCTATCATAAATAATGCCATCAATCGCACCCACCTTAGCTAAAGAATCAGCCTTCTCATTACCCGGTATGGAGCAATGAGAAGGGACCCAGGCTAAGGTAACCTTAAATTTTTTATCGGTTAAAGCACTCAAAAGCTCCCGTATTTTCCCCAAGAAATAGAAATAGGAGTGCTTTGCCATTTTCATCGATCGCAGAGCCTCAATGGCACTGAAGCTATCTGTGAAGATGAAGTTTCGATGATCCCAAGGGAGTATTGAATGGCAGCAAGTTCTGCGACATACACGGAAGCAGGAGCATCGAGTTTGAAGGAGGCAGTAAAATTTTCGTTGAAGACACCGAAGCCAGTGGACTCGTCGAGGTAGGATCCGTCAGTGTAATACATCTTATCGCAACTAACAGTTTTGAATTTATTGAAAAAAATTTTGGGGATCTCTTGCGATCGCAGTTGATCCGGGATACCGGAAGTTTCTTCTTCCATGGTGGTGTCGAAGAATATAGCAGACTTAGAAGTATCTAGTGATGCGACACTTGCGGGAGCATACTGAGAAGGGTTGATATCTTGAGCCATGTAGTCAAAATATAGGATCATAAATTTAGACTGAAATTGAAGTTCGACCAGCCTTTCGAAATTACCAATTACTAGTGGGTTCATAATCTCACATCGAATGAGTAACCGATAGGACAATTCCCAAAAACGATTCTTCAACGGTAGAATCCCCGCCAGCACTTCGAGACTCATCGTATGGGTCGATTGCATGCAGCCTAAGGCTATACGCAGACAACGATATTGTATTCTTTCTAGCTTGATAATATGCGTGTTAGCGGCGGACCGGAAGCAAAAACATCCATATTCAAAAACAGACAATATCGTTGTTTGGTATAGTCTTGTAAGGTCTCCTGGGTGAGCTCCCCACCAAGTTCCGGTAATTGTACGAAGAAAATTTATCCTCTGCTGGCATTTTTGAATCAGATACCTAAAGTGGCAACTGTAAACTGGCAATTGTAAACTAGTACCTGAGCGATCGTTTTACCCATAAGTAGGAGCTGGAGCTGTGCTGGATCAAGCTTCCTAGAAAAAACGACCAACTCTGATTTTTCCGGGGAGAATTCGATACCCAGCTTTAACGCCCAACTGGACAAATTGTCCAAAGTATCTTGTAAAGGTCCTTGCAAATCGTTAGCCGTTGATCCTGTAATGGAAATAACGCTATCATCTGCAAGTTGCTTTAACGTGCATGACTCGAGACAACTATCAATGTCGTTAACATAAAAGTTATACGGAAGTGGACTTAGACATGAGCCCTGGGGAAGACCCATGTAGCTAATTCGAGATGTTGTCAAATCATCATGTGTAAAACTCATGCGTTTTTCCGACAACAAATTGAGCAAAAAATTATTCAAAACCGCTGAAAGTCCCTGCAAGTGAAGTTTCTCGGTCAAAACTTCTACGGAGACAGAATCAAAGGCCCCTTTGATATTCAAAAACACGGATGCCATTTGCTCCTTCTGGGCGTAGGCGAGTTGAATCTCAGTAGACAGCAACGCTAAGCAATCATTTGTTCCCTTGCCCCTGCGGAAGCCAAATTGGGTATCTGAAAGTAACCCATTCTCTTCAACCCATTTATCTAAGCGAAGGAGGATCATTTTTTCCATTAATTTCCGGATACAGGAAAGCATCGTAATCGGCCTATAAGAATTATGATCGGAGGCTGGTTTCCCGGGTTTCTGAATGGCGATAACTTTCACCTGTCTCCAGTCCTGCGGAACAATATTCAGCTCGAGAAACTTATTGAAGAGGTTCAACAAGCGTCTTTTGGCAGGGTCAGGCAAATTCTTCAACATGTTGAATTTAATTCTGTCTAATCCTGGAGCAGTGTTGTTGCAAGAGAGGAGAGCTATAGAAAATTCTACAATTGTAAACGGGGGTTCATTTGCAGTCGAAGGGGACGCGTCGCGAAAGGATCTCTGGGCCGGGACAGAGTCCGGACAGACCTTCTTGGCAAAGTCGAGAATCCATCGGCTGGAGTACTCCGCACTTTCATTCGTAACGTTACGGATCCGCATGCGTCTAGCGGTGCTCCAAAGAGTGCTCATCGCTGTTTCTCTCGACAAACCGTTCACGAACCAGCGCCAATATCCGCGTTTTTTCGCTTTCATCAAACTCTTCATCTGTCTCTCAAGTACCTCGTATTTCTTGAACAGATCTATCGAACCGAGTTTTCGAAAGTCTTTATACGCCAGAGACTTTTTCGCGTACAGTTCCGAGCACTCTTTGTCCCACCAAATGGTGGAAGACCGCCGATTGATCGTTTTCCCGGGTATCCGTTTCGTCTGAGCTTGAGATGCGGCGTCGAAGATCAAGCCAGTGATAAACTCGTATTCTTCCTCCGGAGGAAGTTCTTCGCGCGATTCGATGTTTTCCGAGATTATGGTCGCGTATTGTTTCCAATCGATATTGCGTGTGAGGTCGTATGTAACATTGATTGAATTCACAGACGGGTAACCATTAGCAATTGATATAAGGATTGGCAGATGATCACTACCGTGGGGATCATTGATTACCTTCCACTTGCAATCTAACGCTAGTGATGTCGAGCAAAGAGATAGATCCAGTACGCTTGCGCGGACTGGAGGATTAGGTATACGTGTCGCTTCCCCAGTGTTTAGGAGTGCCATATCGAAGTCGTCAATCAGGTTATTAATAAGGGCGGATCGGTTGTCGTCGTATAGCGACCCCCATTGTGTGCAATGGGAGTTAAAATCTCCCAAAATTAGCAAAGGTGCGGGAAGCATTTCTGCAATATCAGAAAGTTGCTTCTGCTCAATCCGCACCGATGGAGGGATATATATCGAAGCGATACAAAGGTCTTTTCCTTTTAATCTAGCATGAATGGCAACGACTTCAATATTCGAGAACGACGGGAGGTCTATGCGGAAAAACGAATAGCACTTCTTGATCCCTAGAAGTACTCCTCCACCATGTGATCCTCGATCTCGTCGGATGACGTTAAAATCGTGGAAATTGAGATCATTGCTTGAATTGAGAAATGTTTTACAGAGCGCGAATACGTCACAGTTGGAAATATTTAATAATTGTTTGAAAAGGTCGAATTTGGGGATGATACTTCTGCAGTTCCACTGTAACACAGCGATAGAGTTTACAGCATTGTTCGACGTATTAGTCATCGAAGGATACGATAGCTGAAAAGAGGGGCCATTGTGCTGTTAGTTGCTTCAAAAATGTTTTAACTGTGGGAAGAAAGGCAAGTAGAAAGCTTTTGAGTGGATCCGAGATGTTAAAAATTTCAAATATCCAGTCCACAATGTCAGAGAACTTCAAAAATCCCTTTCCCGATTTGATCTCTGAATGTACATTGGATGCGCCAGGGGTTTTTGGTGCACCAGAAAGCGGTGGGTACTCCTGGTTTGATTTCAATTTTTATAACCCTGGAGGTACCTGCTTCGGATTTCTTTCACCGCTTTTCTTAGAGTTTGATGAATTTTCCGTTCCGTTCGAGGATATCTTAAGTCCTTTGCGAGTAAGTCGAGGAGAATAAATCGTTTTTCTCTTCCTAGAGCTTTCTTGCATAGCATAAGAACATCCTTCGAGCGGTTCGTCAGAAGTACCCTCATCGGTTGGCAAAAAGGTATAGATATTTTCGTTGGTCAATGGCTCGGCTCTCTTGAGTATTTCTGCAAACGAGCGCTTGGAGCGTTCCCTAAGGGAGCGCTTAATTTTTTCCTCGCGCTGTTTGTACGTGGGACATGCCGCCAGATCATGCGGCGTTCCCTCGCAGTAAAGACACTTCTCAGTGTTACCACTGCAAGCGTTCTCCGCATGATTGTCGCCACATTTGCTACAGCGTGCCTTGTTGCAACAATAAGTGGCTGTATGACCCAACTGCTTGCAGTTCAGGCAGTTCATGACCCGCGGTACGAACAGGCGTACAGGCAGACGAACCCTATCCAGAAGGATGTAGTTTGGCAATGCAGATCCGGCGAAAGTTACCCGAAAGGATTCCGAGGGAAAAAATATTTTCTTCCCGTCTTCGACCGATGCTGAATGCGATTGCTTGCAGTCAAGCACCTTTACCTTTTGCAGCATGGGGTTCTTGAAACAGCCAACGCCATGCTGCAAAATGTATTCGATGGTGAGGTTCCCGTCCGTAACTACACCGTCAACCTCTACATCCTTGGCAGGGATGTACACGCGATACTCTCTCGTAAAAAGCTCGCAGCTAGCAATTGCGTTTGCTTGCTTCAAGCTTTTCACGGCAACTCGCAGTTTATTCGGTCTCACCTTTGTTATATCGGTTACGTCCGAAAACTGTTTTGCCAGGTCTTTGCCAATTTGTATAATATTCAAGGGTTTCATTTTGGGCCGGAAGAAGACAATAAATGGCCCCTTTGAGTCATCCGGGTAAGCCTTTATCCGTTGGGTAGTCTGGTGGTCCGGGGTTGGCGGGCCGGATGGGGGTGGGGGACCAGACGCCTTCAGTCGCGTCTGGGTGGAAAGTTCAGAAGAGGTGAGCTAGGCGGTGTGATATCTAGCTCATCTATTTCCTCCTCATCCGTTTCGACGTCGACAAACATCGCAACGTTGAGGTTTTCCATTTTAGCGGGAGCTATAAGCTCTACCGCTCATGAACTTAAAAAAAACTTGGATGTAGGGTGGGGGAGGGTATCAATTTAACGGGGAAGCAATTTATTAAATAAGCAAAAATATAAAAAAAATTAAAAAATATATATATAAGAAGATTGCAATACTTCACCGAACACAGTCCAAACCGGCTGATAGGTGAGTTGATCTTTTCCTGCCTAAGCGATGTGTGCACCAACAATAAATCAGCACCAAGTGATGTCGTCCGATGCCTCTGCTGGGTACGCGTGTACGGCACAATTGTTACCGGTAGCGGTAGAAAATAACAATGCCCGTTGCTGTGCTGCTATGTCTGCAGCTCTCATGCGGGCCAATAGCACAAAATTCGGGATGCTTAATAGAGTTTCACTTGTGTCGTGTCGAAACGAACAAAGCAACAATTTAACAACCTTGAACGCGAGCAAAAAAAATACTTTAATACTTTTAACCGTTATGTGTTCGACAAAAAAAACACCTTTAAGTGCTCGACAAGGGTACCCGGGTACCCACAAATTGAAACGCTTGTAACTTTGGCAATATTTGACCGATTTGGACCATCTTACCACCTAAAGATTTAGGAACTTATCCACTTTCAGTGGGGTTGCGATAGAACCGGAAGTGGTTCATCTGGTTCCCGGAAATCCGGTATTCCGAGAGTGTGTTCCGGAATTAAGGCACTTTTTAAGATTTTTGATGTAATCATAGTAATATGGGTATCCAAAATTCCTCAAATGACTCCGAAAGGTCATTTTTCATAGTTTTAAAACCGTATAATGATTTATCCTCGGAATGGCCATTCTAGGACAAGTTCCCGTGGGACCTCCTGTGGCCACAGAACTCTTTGGCTTGCAACACTGGCAATTTGGGTATCTATATTCATGAAATTACTCCGGAAGGTCGTTTCTCATTGTTTTGACTCTATCTGATGATTTTGCCCCGGCATGGCCATTCCGGAACATATTCCAGTGGGGCTTCACAGTAGTCCAAACCCACATAAACGTGCGCATAACAGTTTTGAGTGGGAAAACTTGATTTTAGGTTTATGAAGGCTTTGGAAGAGTTTCTTGAAATTAAAAGTTCTATCGTTTGATGGAATTCAAATTTTGATTAATCCCCCTAAAAGTGAAATAAAAATTTAATTTCCTTCAGTTTCAATATAACACATTTACGGGTTCTGCAAGGTTTTAGAGTATATTATTACAAGAATTTTTCCAGAAGACAGTAACCTTCTATCTCTTTAGCGAAGATAGAAAAATCCTTTTCAGCACTTTTTAGCTTTAATTCCGGAACACATCCTCGGAATACCGGATTTCCGGAAACCAGATGAACCACTTCCGGTTCTGTTGTAACCCCACTGGAAGTGGATAAGTTTCTGAATCTTTAGGTGGTAAGTTGGTCCAAATCGGTCAAATATTGCCAAAGTTACAAGCATTTCAATTTGTGGGTACCCGGGTACCCTTGTCGAGCACTTAAAGGGTAAAAAATTTCGAAGCTCCCCCTTTCCTCCCCCTTAAGTGCTACATGAAAACTTATTTTATAAAAAGTTGTAATTTAGCGAGTTCTGAGATGTCACGGAGTTTCAGTATCCTGAGTCGAAGAAAACTTTAAAATTTCTTACTTTGAAATCTGAAAAGGTACCCGGGTACCCTGTCGAACACATAACGGTTAAGAGCGGTCGTACAATAGGTGTTGTCTTGTCAACGGTTGCTACTCGAATGAATAATCGTTTTTTATTTGAAGAGTTTATTTTATCGTTATTTTAATCTATAATGTTACGCGTGACATTATCGCACAAAGCCAGCTCCCCAAAAAATTTGCGTAACAGTTTCAACATAGGCCCACCTCTTGCTGAGTTACGCAATATTTGAACGGGACCTTAATCAAATATTTGAAATATGAGTTATATCGCTTTTTATATGTTACAGGTGCACATTCGCTTTCAACAATGGATGATATTTTGTTTGTCACAGCCCGGCATAACGAGCAAGCATTTATGTGGGCAAATCATTTAAAAACATGTTTTGACAAAATCACGAAACAAAGAGGAAAGATACCATTTAAGTAAGTATGGTCTAGTAATAATCGTATGAGTAAATTTCTACTTTTTAATCTGATATATTTATATACAGTTTCCTGCATGTCAGAATTGATGAAAACCAAGTTAATCAACAGTTAGTACAGCGGAGTCTTTCTACAAAATTGCAAGTTATTATTGTCTGTCCTGTAATGCTTACATTGTCAACCCAATATTTACATTCAACTTTAGTATCAATATTGAAACCAGAGCAAGTTTTGGGACTGTTGTTGAATGTTACAGAAATCTGTGCATTCGAAAACCACAAGGATACCTTTCCAGGCTATAATAAATGGCGGACGTGTGTGGCAGGAGATCATGAGCAGTCATTTTTGAGTGAATTACTTGGTATTGCAACCGATATTCTAGGATGCGCACTACGTCAGCAACCACACTGCTATGATCCAAATGTTGCTTCGTTGTATAAACCTTCTTCTCCCACTGGACTTCATGATATGTTCACACTTTTTCCTAGAAAAGTCAAGATCGGGCAAAACAAAATTCTCGCTATCTTTGCGGAGCCCCTGGTGAAAAATGATTGGATTAAAATCAAAATTGAAAAAAATAATGAAATTATAGAAATTACAAACATTAAGCGACGGAATCCTTATATAATTCAATTTAGTATACCAGGTGAGTACAGCTCAAAAATTCAATCGATGTTTTACTAGTAATAATCACAATCACATAAAAAACCTGAATTAATCCACCTAGCGGTGTGACCTGGCCTTTTTACTGTAACAATAATTCTTTCTAGTTTCTCAGGATCATTTATAATTAAATTGACTATCAAGCGTGTAGGGCGCTATATCTCTGCATATTAGCGTTGGTAAGAGGAAATGCTTATCAACTTAGGGACTATATTGACTTGTTTCATTATACCTGATTTCCCTGATCGCGGATAAGTTCAAGTTGTTACGTGGTTTTTGAGCCGTAAATCTCGCATGTGCATAGTATTTTTCGAATTAAATTAAATTATGGTTGTATATGAGCACCATTGGCATTATATTAAATTTGTTAAAAAGGTATTTTTATATCTTAATTTTCGTAGTTACTGGCTTTACAAGAAAATTTTCGAATATCCAGGTTAGTCTCATATGACTGATGCTTACATACTTACATTATCCATCTAGCTCCGCCCATCTACTAACAACAATTCCTTTCCCGAAATACTTGTGAAGATGCAGAGGATTCCCTGGTCTTTAGTAGCAACAAGTATTGGACTAACATTCCTTTCCATCCCACCAGGACCCGCATTCGGACGTGGTCGGCGTCGGTATTGATCAGCATGCAGGGACCTGATAAGGTTGCACAATGAAAAATAGCGTGCTCTCCCAAGTATGCTTTTTCCAACCATCATTTTGCAATTTTCATCGGTCCTGGTCAATAACGGAGTAGCAGCACACGGGCGGTATCCTATGCTTATGTTTATGCTTATCATTAATAATTAAGTTGACTTTCAAATTGGTTGGTTGTTTATCAAAATCGTTATTTAACAGTAAAATTCACAAGAACGTACTGCGTGCAATAATTATATTTTCTTTTCTAGGGTGCGTAATTATTTGTAACCGTTATTTAATTTACATTATTTTTATTTAGTTTTAAAAAAAAAACAAAGCAAATCCATGGATATAAACGTTCTTACGAACCTGGGCCATCTTTATCGACAGACTTCGCAACCGGTTATTAGAGCACAGGACAATTACGGTCACAGAACAGATATGGAAGTAGAAATCCAAACACGTACATGCTAATTTCTACAGATACTAGCGAACCTGGCGGTAGCGAGTCACTTTTTTCCACGAAAACACACGAACGCATACGAATGCACACGAAAGCATGTGAAAGCTGCTACGCGATTGGCAGCGAGCGTTCTGCTTATATTGCTGTTATTCGCTTCTATGCGAAAACCTTCCCAAAGAAAAATAAAAACAAAAAAGACTCTCTTACCAGTTTTGATCGCCAAATCGTTCGGACTTCCACTTCTGTTCTGTGATTACGGTGCTAGTGCAACGATCCTACTGACTCTATAGCAGCACCGCACAGTTGATATTCGAACTTGGCTTGTAAGGAGTTAATTGTGTGGGCGAATGAATATTTGTAGAAAATCAGAAATTAACGAAAAAGCAAAAGCAGCGCCACAAACATGCTTGAGCTTGCAAAAAATGATTGTTTATCCAGCGCTAGTGTTTTTTGATGGCATGAGCGGTCTCATATGCACTAAATTCGTTTGAATTTTGTATAAATTCATATGGGAAAATCAACTTATTAGCACTTGCAAATCTAGACGCCACTATATATGCTTAACCTTAAGTTACTCGCACCACTTGGCGAAAAACTCATGAAACTTTGTCCACCGATTAAAAGATCTTGGTCTGTGAATCAACCTTGCTGAAAACAATTTTCTTTATTGCTGGAGTCGCGAGCTATACCAAGATGAGGTTCTACAGGCGTTCTACAAAATACAACAGCGCAACCATGGGCTAAACAAACTGCTTTTATTCTTATAGATGTCCGATTGCGAATAACAGCATGTGGTTAAAATAGAATTGAATTAAAATATTGATAAATTGAAATGAAATGAATTGAATTGAAAATTGACGATTATGTTTCATCACCAACACTCTTGAGGCGGTGTTCCGACCAGCGGGTATCGAAACGAGAGGCATGATTTTCATCATGCCTTGACCAAGTCGAAAGTGATTTATGACTTTTGAGACGACTGGGATATTTGCGACGAATGGGCCAAGATCGAGTTGAATAGAGACGACTGCTTGAAACAGGACGAGCCATCCCGGTACTAGGCTGCTGACGACAACGACGACATATTGTGTCACTTTCGTCTATCGTACGCAACTACCGACCATTAACTTTAATCCAATTTCTAACGGGACGACGTAACTGTATCAGTAAGCAATAACCTTACTGATACTTAGTGATATTATTGCTTACTGATCACTATCAGTAATTAATGATAGTTTTCGGATCCCTACAACTCGGGTTCCACTCTAAAAAATTAGCGTGCTTGGATTCGGGTTCGTTTGAAGTAGACGGTCGATTCTCCATTTTCTTCGGTCGGCGGAAAATAATTGTCGAAATGTTCATATGGTGTCTCAAGGTAAGAGTAATTTGAATTGTTTTCTTCATCGTGGAAGTCATTGTAATTGTTTTATTCTCGCTGTTCATAGCTAAACACAACAGGGTTAACTGATCTGACATTTTGAGGATTAAAATTTGGTCGATTGCCATAGTTTATTCTATTAGTTCTGATGCTCTGATCGATTTCCATGGGTCCCGGCCTTGGCTGAAAGGCTAATTGTCTTGGTTGGAAAGGCAAGCCTGGTGGTCGTCTTGGCAGGAATGTTGGTTGTATAGGATAATGTCTGGGTGGTGGCGGTTGTGGTGGCTGATGATTGATTTGTGTGTATGGTATATTTGGTCGCCTTGCAAATGATCGTGAAGGTGGGTTGGATGGTATCAATTCTCTTGGTGTCGGTAGTGGCTGGTTACTATGCTCGTTATTTTGAATGGTGTCGATCGTAGATTCATGTTGTGGTACTCTAAACAAAATTGATATGCTTAGTTTAACATTTAAACCTTGGCAGACTTTAATAATATATTCAGGGGCTGTTTGTAATTTGAATACTATAAAAAATATCGACATTTCTCAAGTACATAAATGAACATCCCTACTAAATGATATACATTTCGATTATATCAAATTTATTGTATACCGCACACTTGCACACCTAAACAATATCAAAATTAATAGTCTAACACCTTTCATATCATATCAAGTTCAATTAAAACTATCGTAACGAAAAGACATATCTTAATCGTTCTACGCCGAAAGTCAATCTGGTTCTCGATCGCGGTCGTACCGCGAGTTACAATTTCGTTGGTCTGTTGAAGGACCATATTCGCAATCCCGGTTTCTTTTCTCGTCGAAATTACATGTGGTGCCGAAACCCGGGATTTGGTGTTGCATTAATCGTCGTTCTCGGTGCTGCAGCTAACCTCACCATCAGAATCACCACGTTGTAACCACGTGGTAATCGTGTGTAATTCTCTCGAATCCGTTGATTACGGATCATCCTCGGAGCAGTAGCATAGCTGATTGGACTGTCGAATCGACATCCCACAACTGGGATATTTCATCGCTCACGGAAAGTGACCATCGTCAGCTTTAATTGTCGTCATCGTCGTCGCTGCGGTTAACCTCCAAATTGGCACATTGTCATCACTTGGAGAATCTATTGGAAACCCTTGGTCCGTTGGAAACGGATTCGGCTTATATTGGGAGCGGCAGCGTCGGAGCAACCAATCGTCATCCGACAATTTGGAATTTCGCTAAGCAGCTAGGATCTAGATCGCTCCAAATCTTCAGGGCAAACCGTGCCTACTCGATTAGTAACAGGAAGTTGGATTTGCTCCTTCAATAGTGGTGAGGTAGAGAGGGACGTATACGCTAAACCGGAATCCAAGGTAACAATTTTTTACTATTTTGGTGGTGGTATACGATTCAAGAATGACCCAGCCTAAAAAGCAGAAGCCAACTGGCACCAAAAAGTCCAAACTAAAAGTACTGTACCGTCGGCGTACAAATGTGTTGGGATCGGCTGAGCTAATTAAATCATTTAACGATCAGTTTGATCCCACACAAAGTGATCAATTGCCCGTCCGAATACAACGCCTAGATGAATTGTGGCGAGATTTTGAGGCTGCTCAAGACGAAATCGAAGTGCTGGAGGATGAGGAGGAACAATTTTCGGATGAACGTCGAGAATTCCAAACTTTATATTTCGAATTGAAAGAATCTCTACAAAGCAAGCTTCCTACACGTTCTCCTACTCCTCCAGCATTGCCTCCCGCGGGACGTTCGGTCCCTGTACAGCCACTTGCCAATATTCGGCTGCCCGAAATAACACTACGAGAGTATTCGGGAAAGCTTGATGATTGGGTATCATTTCGAGATCTTTTTGTGTCACTTATCCATAACAACCAACAACTTAGTGCGGTACAAAAGATGCATTATTTGCGTGCATCCCTATCGGGCGATGCATCTCGTGTTATTTCGTCCCTAGAACTGTCGGCCAATAACTACACAGTTGCTTGGAATCTATTGCGAGAGCGATACGAAAATAAAGCTTTTTTGATAAAGCGACATATGACGGGTTTACTGAAAACTGCATCTTTACGAAAGGAATCTTCGGCTGGTTTATCCGAACTGGCGGATGAGTTCGATCGTCATGTTCAGTTGTTAGATAAGTTAGAAAATCCTGAAGACCACTGAAATTCCTTTCTCGTCGAAAGGCTGAGTAATTGTTTGGGTCCCGTTTCTTTGCGAGAGTGGGAAAATCAAAGCTCTGAGATCGATAAACCCACATATAAACAACTGCTCGAATTCGTACACAAAAGATCACGTATCGTTCAAACTCTAGTGCTCTCCCAAACATGCAATACCCAATCAGATTCTAAAGCTTTTAAACCTCGCCTCACCACAGCGCACGTTGCGTCTGATAACATTCCGAAATGCCCCTGTTGTAAACTTGCACATCTACTATTTCAATGCGAGCAGTTTCGCAAGCTTGCTCCGAAACAACGATTCGAGTTCGTTAAGAGAAACGGACTATACATTAATTGCCTGAAACGCACTCATCTTGCGACGGATTGCTCCAGCAGTGGTTGTAAGACCTGTATGAGGAAACATCATTCATTGTTGCATTTGCCGCCCATGGCTGCTGCGAATTCTGTAAATGGTAGCGATCAAACTAAATCAACCACAACTGGTCAACAAGCTGAAGCATCCTGCCCGCAAGTTAGTTACCCGCCGGTCCTCAATGCCCTTCCGGTTGGGCAGCCCAGTACCATCCGTCGGTACGTCGTCGTCGAAAATACAAAATGCGCGTTCGCTCTCGATCGGTGTCAATCCCTCCCCGTCGTCGGTGGTTCAATCGTTTGGTACCGATACTAATCCACCTCCATCCCCTTCCTGTCAAAGTGCAGAAGTGAGTTCAAAACCATATGGCAGTATGGTGTTATTGTCTGCGGCAGTCGTCAAAGTGAGAGATGCAGATAACTCGTATCAGTTCGCAAGAGCACTACTAGATAGTGGCTCCCAGCCAAGTTTTATTTCGGAAGCACTCTGCCAAAAGCTTCGGTTGAAGCGCACAAAGCTAAAGTCGCCCGTGAGTGGAATAGGGCAATCTACCGTGACCGTACACTATGGTGTGACACTCGCTCTCGCTTCTCGATTTGGAGAACAGACATACAGCTTGGACTATCTCGTTCTGCCAAAACTTACTGTCTCGTTGCCTAGTCATCACATTGACGTCACACACTGGAGGATCCCACGCAACCTGCCTCTCGCTGATCCACAATTTAATATTAGCCATGGAGTGGATATGATTATTGGAGCTGAGCTCTTTTTTAGGATGAATACGAGAAATTGGGCCATATGTAGGTGATGTCGCGCGCGTCGTGTAGCCCACAGTTTTACCTACCCCACCATGCCATCCACCGTCCAGAAAGTTCAACGTCCAAAATCCGCGTCGTATTTGACGGATCCTGCCGCGGTCCGACTCAGCTGTCGCATAACCCTAGAGCGGTCGCGTTAAAAAAAGTTACGTAAGCGGTCGCGTCGTGTACTGAGTACACGGCGAATAATTCTGCCTATATCGCAGGACTGGCATGAGATAGAGGGTTGCGGTTTTCGACAAAGTTGTTTATCTATTTAAGACGCATCTGGAAACGAACAATAAAGTTTGAGAACTGATTCGCTAGATGGCGCAAATGGCGACCAAAATAAATGATTCTAGAATCTCGATACTGAAATCTCTAATATCTCGGGACTGAGAAGAGATAGAAGGTTGCTGTCTTTGGCAAAGTTATTTATCTGAACGAGATCAATCTGACTGCGAACAACAAAATTCGAAACTGATACGATAGATGGCGCTTATAGTGAGCATATTGATTTTTTTTTTTAATATCGCAGAGTCGTGACGAGATAGAATGTTACTGTGTTCTACAAAGTTATTTGTTCGAACTAGACACATTTGGTAATGCATAACAAAGTTTGAAACTGTCTCACTAGGTGGCGCACGTGGTCAAATTATAATCTTATGATGATATCTCATGACCATGATACGATAGACGGTTGCGGTTTTTGACAAAGTTGTGTGTCTAGACAAGACGAATTTGAAAATGATCGGTTAAATTCGGAACTGTCCCGTTAGATGTCGCAGTTGGTAAAATCATATTTCTTTTTGCGATATCTCAGCTTATGTCAAATAAACGGTAAAATGGCTTATTTGGTCTGGAAAAGAACACCAAAATGTTTGCAAATATTATTCTCTTGGCGATTTTCCCATAACAGAGTTTGTGAATCATCGACAATGTTGACAAGCTGAATAATGCACATATCTCACCTAGAGATACATGGTACGTATTCAACTTACCCATGCATACAAACAACAATACAAAACGAGCATTTGTTTGTGTTATTTCCTGCTATGAAAATGATAAATATTCTTGTTACGGTCACTTATATCATACAGGAAATAACACACACGTAATACAAGGAAAGAGTAAAGTTTTCGAGCCCAATGAAAAAAGCAAGCTGTATACAAATGAGTATCAAGAGAGTGCCCTTCAGTCGTATTGTCGTGTTAGCAAAACAAATAGTTTTGGTTTTATCATCACGCACACGTTAATTAATAATTGCAAGCATCAACGATGCTATTAAGCCTGCCCGCCAAGTTAGCTCCGGGGTACGACGCTGGCCAAACAAGCCATTCGTCGTATGTTCGAGTATCGACTGGGCGGTGCCGCTACAGAGTTAATAGGATCTTTGCACCAGCCCCGTGATTTTACTGTACTTTAATAACCGGCAGCGAAGTCTATCGATAGAGAAGGGTCAAGTTCTGAAGGACGTTTATACCCATGGTTTTGCTTTGCTGATAAATCTAGATTTTATCAGATTTTTTATTGCATACCAGACAAAGTTCAAAATCTTCCAGATATTTGGTAATGTGCCAGATTTTTGCCAGATTTCTGTTTCACCGTTCTGCAAAAAAGTCATCACACCTAATTTCAGAGAACATTTTGTATCTGCGTTGAACAAAACTGGCAAGACGTTTCCCGAAAAAGTCCTCCCCATCGGTCAAATTGATTGCCAATTTTGGATAGACATTTATTTGTGTGCCAGATTTTCGAATAAACCTATTAGCGACCCTGCACAGTGGGGCAGATTGACCCGGCGCTCGGACAAAACCTCATAACTTCTTTCATATGCTACGTAGAGCTTTATTTTCTTCAGCAACATTGTTTGTTATAAAATTTCGCATCTTTTCGTAAATTTTAACTAGTTGTATTTTTATTGCTATAGATGGCGTTGAAGTCTAACTTTTTAAATAATGACTTTAGAAATATTATGTCTTCAGAAAAGTTGTTTGTCCTGTAAAGTTACTGAACATACCAAAATTGTAGGACTTACGGGAATCAAGTTATAAATATTTTAAATATTCAAACACATTTTTTCAGTGTGTAGTCGAAATTGGTCGCGTCGCACAACCTCCTATACAAATTATCACGATCTGTATATCAAGAGTAATTTAGTAATATTATTCTGGTATAGGGTAAATCAACCATTCGTGGACCTTTCTATAAATTATTTTGAACTTGTAACGCTAAACACCCAACCGATGGCACTTACAATATTAGTAACTTTCGAATAAGCCTAAATATAACAATTTATCCAGCAAATATCTATATTTTACATAGTTTTTAAAACAGATTGGAATGTCCATTTTCGTTTTATGGACCCTTGTGATTTACAATAGAATAACGACCGGGTCCATTATAGGAATTCTAGTGTATTTTGCATGGAACGGGTCCGCTAATGGCACTGTCACCATATAATGGACCTTCCCTTGTTGAAAATGTTGATTTTAAAGCATTAATAATGAAATGCAGCTAAAATCTTAAAAACTCAAATGTGTGTTATGTTTAGTACGTTCTGTTTCATGTCATATATCCTCAGAAATAAGAAGTATAAGCTAATAAATACCTAAATTTTATCCGAGGGTCCATTACAGGCAGAGGGTTATATATAGGTTAACCTACCCTACTATCTGGTTTAGTGCATTCATGTGTTTTTGATAGATTAACAATTTTAACCGATTTTAGAAGTCATTTCTCATTGCAAAGATAAAAATATTTCACAATTCTTTTGCTCTGTTAGCATTTGTTTTGATTTTCAAAGAATAAATTACGGACATCTTTGCATATTTTATGGTATGCCTCTCGATCATTTATAATACTAAGATTCCGTAGTACGATCTCCGTTATATATGAAATTTTTTATTTAATTAGTTTGGCGCAGCAAAAGGATACGAGTGGCGATATAGGCCGTCATCGGCCTCAGCCAAAGCCTGGCAGAAGGTACAAAAAATAACTAGTAACTGACAGGGTAGCAATCTGTTTATCCTGCAAACACGTATCAACATGTTAGACTCTAAATAAACAAAATAGACGCTAGTTCAATCGAACTGAAAGCCCAACGGAACATATTCTATTGCCATTTTGACTTGAAATAGAACTAATTGGAAAAAGCTGTGAAGTTGTCGCCTTTACAATGTCCTAAATTCCCCTTATCGACTCCAATGTATCTCATAACGATAATAATGTTGTGTCTTACATACACGAGCATGACTATTCAACGTACAGCAGGAATGGACTTCGCACTGGCGCGCGCATTTACTAATTTGTAACCTAAAATGCCGAAAAACATGCATTCGAAAAACTCGAATATCTCCGAACATTGCAACTAGTAGCAGCTAATTTTTTGCTTATTACTAGTTAACGCCTTGAATTTTGATTTGATAGTAGTGTCAGAGCGGAAATCTGTGGAAATCTTTTTCTACACACTATTGAAAATTGACAAAAATAACAAATTTTTTGTTCTAAAACACTTTGTCAAAATAAAGCCTCCTAGTAAAAAATCTGTCCTAATATCACCAAAACTGTTAGTTTATAATCCCTTTAATGTGAATTGACTTTTAAAAGTATAAAATTTTAAGCAGCATGGTAGCAGATGCTAAAAGAGCAAACGATATTTATTTTTTCATTTTCCAAATGTTTTTTACACTGTGTTTCACCTTCTTTAATGCCTATTGAAAAAACACTTATTGAACCAATTTATGCATATTTCTTATAGATTATATGTCTACTATACGTAGAATATTAAGTTTGACACGATATCTCAAATAAAAATTTTGAGGTTTTGTCCGAGCTTTTTCGGGTTCTGCCCCATAGTGCCCTGGGAAGAATAGGGACTCAACAAAGGGTCGGTCACTCGGCACAGCTGTTTTTATGTTAGGCGACTTGAAACGAGCCGAACTGTGCCGATGCTGTACCGAAAGTGCCGAACTGCAAGATTTGTTAAATTCGTGAAAATCTGATAGATCTGGCAACCGTGCGAGATGATTTTGATTTTGGGACTCAAACACTCTCTAAAATATTTTTAAGCAATGTGATGGAAACGTAGCACGGGTTTCCAGGAATCTTTCCTGGTGATCTTTCTGGCTAGACGATGTAGACGACGAAATTGCTTCGTCAAAAGAATTTTGATTAGTCAGTGCTCTTCATCTTGTCTTTTGATAAAAGTTGAAGCTATACGTATCAATTGCTTCTGTCAGGAAACCATAAAAATAGCTGTTGATTGGCTGGAAATGAGAACGCTATTAATGGTTATCTAACGTGTTTTGACTACAGAAACCTCTTTGTAGAGAACAGTAGTGTTCTATGTCATCATGGTTCCGCAATAATCCGAAAAGAATTTGATTTTCTCATCATCTCCACCTACTACTGACTTAATTCCGAATTTTATTTACCATCATCGGAAGTATCTTGACCTGATAAACAACTTTGTCGAAAACATCAGCCTTCTATCTCGTCATGGGTCGGAAATATCGCCAAATGAATTGAATTTCAACGTATACTCCATCTAGTGGACTAGTTCTAAGCTTCAGTGTTCGATACCAAATGCGTCTTGACTTAACAAACAACTTTGTAGTATATAGCAACCTTCTAGGTCATTATGGTTCTAAAATATTCCTAAATGAATTTAATTTCTTCATTATTAGCGCCATCTAGCGACTCAGTTCCAAACTTTGTTGTATGTCACCGGATGTGTCTTAACTAGATAAGCAACTTTGTCGAGAATCGCAACCTTCTATCTCTTCACAAACTTGAGCTATTGCCCGCCGTGTACTCAGTACACGACGCGACCGCTTGTGTAACTTTTTTCATTTCAAAAAAGTTACGTTAGCGGTCGCGCTGGTGTACTGAGTACACGCGCGCGGACACACTATTTTTACAAGCAATTTTCGACCACTTTTTTAATTTCTTTTTGCTATATTTTGGTATCATTAGAAAGGGGAAGAGTAGATCTTCGAATACAACCAAAACCTGGTACGATTTGATTAAAATTTCGATGACTTTTTCGCGTTTTTCGAAAACGCGTGTACTCAGTACACTAGCGCGACCGCTCTAGGGTTAACGACGTGCTGTACGTTGGTCCAACGGTTCAACCAACGCTATATTCTACTGTCGTTAATTTTCGATTACCGTGTGTTGCAGTAACAGCGGATGCAAAGAAAATGTTTCGTCAGATTTGGGTGCATTCTGAGGATCGTCGATTCCAGCAGATCTTGTGGAGGAGCCACCTATCCGAGCCAATCCGCACATACCAGCTAAACACTGTAACGTACGGGCTTGCCAGCTCGCCCTTTCACGTAACTCATGTTTTGAATCAGTTGGCCATTGATGAAGGAGAAAGATACCCGCTTGCTGTTCCAATCATTCCGAAAGGAACATATGTCGATGATGTTTTGGCAGGAGATGATGATCCTCAGTTACTCAAGCAGACATGCAATCAGCTGGTAGCAATGCTCCAATCTGCGGGTTTTACCCTGAGCAAATGGGCCTCGAAACTCGGCATCGTAGCTCTGCAGGAAATCTGTCGCAAAGGAGAGAAGGTATGGAAGATACGTGGCGGAAAGGCCCAGTTTTACCAGAGCGGTGGCGCTACCAACGAACTGGGAACGGGCTTTGTAGTGCTGGGCGGAATGCAGGATCGCGTGATAGATTGGAAGGCGATCAACGAGAGAATGTGTGTATTGAGGATAAAGGGCCGTTTCTTCAATTATAGCATCATTAACGTGCACTGTCCGCACGAAGGTAGACCCGACGATGAGAAAGAAGCGTTCTACGCGAGGCTGGAGGCAACGTACGACAGCTGCTCGTCACGGGACATCAAGATCGTCATCGGGGATATGAACGCCCAGGTCGGTAGGGAAGAAATGTATAGACCGGTGGTAGGACCCCATAGCCTGCACACAGACACAAACGATAACGGCCAACGATGTATAAACTTCGCAGCTTCCCGAGGCCTGGTGATCCGAAGTACCTTTTTCCCGCGCAAGGATATCCACAAAGCCACCTGGAGATCACCTGACCAACGTACAATGAACCAAATTGACCACGTTCTCATAGAGGGCCGGTTCTTCTCTAACATCACGAACGTACGCTCCCGTCGGGGTGCGGATATTGATTCTGACCATTACCTAGTAGCAGTACATGTGCGCTCAAAGCTGTCCACCGTATACCGGACACGTCAAAGCCGCCCTCCTCGGCTGAACATCAGGCAGCTAGATAACCCACAAGCTGCCGAGAACTACGCGCGAGTACTGAATGAGGCACTGCCTTCTTCCGAGGAGTTAGGTGCTTCAAACCTCGAAGACGGTTAGGGCAGAATACGCTCGGCCATCGGAGAGGCCGCTACCGCGGCACTAGGTATTGAGCCTCGGAGTACACAAAATGATTGGTTTGATGGGGAATGCCAACAAGCGGTGGAGGAGAAAAAAAACGCTTGGAAAAATTATCTAAGTATTGCCACTAGAGAGAACCTGGCCAAGTACCGACGAGCTAGGAACCAGTTGACCACGATCCTGAGGAGAAAAAAGCGCCAAAAGGAGGACAGAGATCGTGAAGAATTAGAACAACTATTCCGAGCTAATGACACGCGCAAGTTTTATGAGAAGGTGAACGAAACTCGGAAGGGCTACACACCGAAACCTGACATGTGTAGGGACGAGGGAGGGAATCTAATTACAAACGAGCGCGAGGTGGTCGACAGGTGGAAGCAGTTCTTCGATGAACACCTCAATGGCGAAGTCGCAGAAGGAGGCGGAACGGAAATTAACCTAGGAGCGCCCATGGAAGATAGTGATGTCCTAGCACCTGATCTCCAAGAAGTCAAACGAGAAATCAGGTTGCTGAAGACCAATAAAGCCGCTGGGAAGGACCGCCTACCGGCAGAGCTTTATCAACATGGCGGGGAAACGCTAGCAAAGGCTCTACACTGGGTTATTTCGAGGATTTGGGAGGAGGAAAAGCTACCGGAGGAATGGATGGAAGGAGTGGTTTGTCCCATCTACAAAAAGGGTGATCGGCTAGACTGCTGCAACTATCGTGGTATTACGTTGGTAAACGCCGCCTACAAGGTACTCTCCCAGATCCTGTTACGCCGGCTGTCACCGATAGCACAAGGTTTCGTAGGGAATTATCAGGCGGGTTTCATGGGGGCTCGCGCAACTACGGACCAAATGTTTACTATCCGACAGATCTTGCAGAAATGTCGGGAGTACAACGTGCCCACGCATCACATCTTTATCGATTTCAAAGCAGCATACGATACAGTCGATCGAGACAAGCTATGGCAGATAATGCACGAATACGGTTTTCCGGACAAACTGACGCGACTGATCAGAGCTACATTGGATCGAGTGATGTGTTTCGTACGCATCTCTGGGACACTCTCGAGTCCCTTCGAGACGCGACGAGGGTTGAGACAAGGTGACGGTCTATCCTGCATGCTGTTCAACATCGCTCTTGAGGGGGTGATCCGACGAGCGGGCATTGAAACGAGAGGCACGATTTTTACCAAGAGTAGAGTAGCCAACTTCTAGGCTTTGCAGATGACTTCGATATCATAGCCAGGAACTTTGCGACGGCGGAGGCAATCTACGCCAGACTGAAAGCGGAGTCTAGGAGAATTGGGCTAAAAATAAATGCGTCGAAGACCAAATACATGAAAGGAAGAGGCTCAAAGGAAACAAATGCGCGCCTCCCACGGACGGTAACCGTTGACGGCGACGAACTAGAAGTGGTAGAAGAGTTCGTGTATTTGGGATCGCTGGTGACCGCGGACAACAACACTAGTAAGGAGATCCAGCGGCGCATCCAAGCGGGAAATCGGGCCTACTTTGCCCTTCGTAAAACGCTACGATCAGGAAGCATACGCCGCCGCACGAAGCTAACAATGTACAAAACCATTATTAGACCGGTAGTTCTTTATGGACTTGAAGTCGTGACGCTGCTTACGGAGGACATACGCGCCCTTGCCGTGTTTGAGCGGAAAGTGCTGCGGACGATATTTGGCGGAGTACAAACTGAAAGCGGAGAGTGGCGGAGGCGTATGAATCACGAGCTACAGGCACTGCTTGGGGAGACTCCCATCGTACATCTAGCGAAAGTTAGCAGGCTACGGTGGGCCGGACACGTCGTAAGGATGCCGGACGACAGTGCAACGAAAACGGTCCTCTTCAACAACCCCACCGGTACCAGGAACAGGGGGGCCCAACGTGCACGATGGCTCGACCAGGTCGAAAGCGATTTGCGACTTCTGAGACGACTAGGAAATTGGCGACGAGTGGCCCAAGACCGAGTTGAATGGAGACGAGTGCTTGAAACAGCACGAGCCACCCCGGCTCTATGCTGCTGAAGAAGAAGAAGAAATGGGCCTCGAATGACGTTTCAGTTCTTGCTGATATTCCCTCTGAGTTATGGGAAACCGATTCCGAACTGGAGATTGACCGGTCTTCATCTGTGAAAACGTTGGGTTTGCTGTGGTTCCCCAAATTGGATGTATTTAAATTTAAAATCCCAGCACTGCCGGACTTAGAAGACGTGACGAAAAGGATTGTTGTCTCGGAGATGGCCAGTCTGTTTGATCCACTGGGACTTTTAGGAGCAGTGGTAGTGAGCGCAAAATTATTTGTTCAAACGCTTTGGGAACAAAACTTATCTTGGGACGAACCGCTGACAAATGAATATTGTAATTGGTGGAAGAACTATCGGAACGATATCCTTCATCTCCAATCGCTAGAGATTCCTCGAAAAGTGCTTGCTAACTCTATTCGGCAGTATGACCTGCATTGTTTTTGTGACGCATCTAAACGTGGCTATGGATGCTGCATTTACGTCGTCTCTACAGACGAGATTGGACGACGCTGTTCAAGATTGCTGACTGCTAAATCTCGAGTCGCACCACTGCGTGGCCAAACAATCCCGCGATTAGAATTATATGCTGCACGCTTGAGAAGTAGACTATTTGACGTCATTCGTAAATCTACCGACTTGTCGGCTACATCGACGTTTTGGACTGACTCGACTATAGTGCTTCATTGGATAAAATCCCAATCCAAGGAATGGAAGGCCTGGAAGGTTTTCGTCTCGAACCTAGTGGCTGAAATCCAGCGTCTAACGGAAGGATCACAATGGAGGCATGTTCGAACTGAAGAAAATCCTGCTGACAGGATCTCACGAGGAACTCTAGCTAGTGATTTGTTGGACGACAAATTGTGGTGGCATGGCCGAAACTTTCTAACCGATCCCGTTGAGCAATGGCCATCGAGTGTGATATTACAGCCAGATGCCGAAGTAGTACGGAATGAAGCCAAAACTGTCGTGGTGCTTCCTATCGGTGTACCCGAATCGACTATATTTGACAGATTTTCGGATCTAGCTAGACTTACAAAAACAGTTGCGTACTGTTATCGTTTTTTCAATAATTGTACAACCTCGAAAAATTGTCGATCTGTTGGTCCCCTTAATCCGAGTGACTGTCAATTATCATTGAAAGTGCTCGTTCGTCTTGCACAGGCAGTTGCATTTCCTACGGTAGCTCAACGGTTCCAGGATCGCCGCGGATCAACACTTGATCCTAAAGATTTAAGCTTTAATTCGCCATTGAAGGGCTTAAATATAATGATGGATCAGTTCGGTATCTTACGACTAAATGGACGGTTACGATTGAAGAACGCTCCGTATGATACGCGCTATCCAATTATACTCCCAGCGGATCATAAGATCAGTTGGCTAATAGCTAGATCTGTACACGTTCAAACACTTCGTGCGGGACCAACATTACTACTAGCTACGCTTCGACAACGATTCTGGCCACTCCGGGGTCGCCGACTAGTTCGAAAGATTGTGGGAAATTGCATTACATGTTTCCGGTGCAATACCCGTATGGCAAGTCAACAAATGGCACCATTGCCATCCAAACGTGTTACACCAGCTCGACCGTTTGCTTATTCTGGTATGGACTACTGTGGGCCGTTCTTCGTTCGACCGTTAAATGGGAGGGGAACGTCGGTAAAGGTATACGTCGCGTTATTCGTCTGCTCGTCGTAAAGGCCGTACATCTCGAAGTCGTCGCCGACCTGTCGTCTGCCGCGTGTATCAACGTCATCACACGTTTCGTCGCTCGTCGTGGTCAGGTGCTCGAATTGCACTGTGATAACGCAACTGCTTTCGTCGGGGCAGATCGCGAACTTAAGGCTGCTCGTCATGCCTTTCTCGAACAATTTCGGACCTCAGAGTGGAGTAATTACTGTCTGGATATTGGCATCGAGTTTCGGTTTATCCCCGCTCGCTCCCCACACTTCGGGGGTTTGTGGGAAGCCGGAATCAAATCATTCAAACATCACTTCCGTCACATAATGGGCTGCAGGGCCTTCACTATGGATCACCTCTTGACATTGGCTCCTTTGTCCGATTCTCCTGACGACATTTCGGCTCTGACCCCAGGGCACTTCCTTATCGGAGAACCTCTAATCTCAATCCCCGAACCAAACTTATGCGACGAAAATATTAATCGGCTATCCCGCTTACAGGAAATGAAGAGGTCGGTGCAAGATCTGTGGCGTCGATGGTCAAGGGACTATTTATGCCACTTACAACAACGGTCCAAGTGGAAGCAAGCTAACACTGACGCGCAAGTCGGTCAATTGGTGCTAATGAAGCAGGACAATGTACCTCCTCTCAAATGGCCGCTAGGCCGTATTGTGGAAACCATCGCCGGTCCAGATGGTCATGTCCGCGTAGTGGTTGTCAAAACTGCGTTTGGTCAATACAAACGGGCAATCACGGAAATTACGATCCTTCCCATTGAACCAGACGAACAACTGCAGACCGAAACATCAATGTTGGCCACCGTGTAAATGGTTGAAACGGACGGTTTCAACGCGGGCCGGCATGTTTATAATTTGAATACTATAAAAAATCAGAGGGGTTGTGTTCAAGACACGACCGCATATATAGGTGACGCAGGACTACGTAAGTCTCTTTGTAGTGATAGTGGCATGTATTCATGCTTGTAATCATTCGATTCTTCATGTATACATGCTATATGTAACATATATACATGCTACGTGCGTTGTATGTAACATTTATCAAAGTAGTAAAATTGCATACGTTCAATTCTCAAAAGATTGTGCATTTGAAAACAATTTAACAAAATCAAGAACACAAACTATTGCTTTCCTGCTACCTTACTGAAATTAAAGACTGATTTATTATCCATGCCATGGATTTCATGGTTTCCCACGATTTTACCAATTCAATCCTATTTTATCAACAGCACATCTTTTCACTACACTTTTAATGAAACGGCAAGCATGCGTATTCATACAGTGTCGTATTATAACCGAACAGTACAGCTGTAGCACATTTTTCGAACACAGATATCAAGTTCGCCTAGGTTTAATCGTCTCGCAGTAAAGAATTTGCGATCTGTTGGGACAATGAACTTGTGTCATTTTTTCTGGCACACTTCCCTAATACAGATATCAAGTTGGACTAGGTTTAATCGCGTTCGTAAGAAATCTGTTGGCACGAGGGGACTTTGTTACTCTCTCTGGCGTACTTCCCAAGCAAGGACATCAAAATGGTCTAGGTTGACCCGCGGTGATAAAAAATCTTGTTGAAATGAGGAAGCTTTGCCACTTGGTTTGGATTACTTCCCAAGCGCAGATATCAAATTGGTGTAGGTTTAGATCATCGTAAAGAATCTTCCAACCAATCACGAAGCGAGAATTCTGGTAAAACATAGGTTCATTATTTTCAATTTTTCAATAGTTTAACATCAAGAATCCATACTTTTCTTCATTTGGGTCAATTCTTAGAAGATTTTCCGATCGATTGGTGTAAGAATATTGAAAATCGATCGGAAAACCGCTGAGCTATTAGCGCTCAAAACCTTTCATTTTTCGTGACGCTCGCATTTTTCGATTTTTTGGAATGACACCCTATCTCAAAACTTGCCGTAAGACGTAGTCCTACGTCAAAATATCGACATTTCTCAAGTACATAAATGAATATCCCTACTAAATGATATACATTTCGATTATATCAAATTAATTGTATACCGCACACTTGCACACCTAAACAATATCAAAATTAATTGTCTAACACCTTTCATATCATATCAAGTTCAATTAAAACTATCGTAACGAAAAGACATATCTTAATCGTTCTACGCCGAAAGTCAATCTGGTTCTCGATCGCGGTCGTACCGCGAGTTACAATTTCGTTGGTCTGTTGAAGGACCATATTCGCAATCCCGGTTTCTTTTATCGTCGAATTTACAGGGGCTTTTCTACTTCTAGACCTCTGATGAAAGAGTCTAAAACCTTCCTTCTAAAATAATCAATGTGTGTTGCCGCATGTTCTCATCAATTTGAATTTGCACAATTAAAGACGAGAGCAGCTCTGGCAGCTCGTTAATTGAAGTAAGAGCTTAGGCTTTCAATTTGTAATTTTTTTACGATAGCTCATAATCTAGGGTTTGTATATCCCTTTGATCACGGTAATAAAGTAGTAGGGTGTTTTTTTATATCTTGCCAATCATACAGAACGTTGTTGGCATTCAATACATACGAGGCTTCGCCAATGATTTTGTGTCTTATGCTACGGATTAATATTCCATATTCGACGGACGTTGTAGGGAGATGTCTATATAGATCAAATATCCCTTCAACATCGGTAATCCAACTTATTAACTCGGTTGGTTTTCCATTGAAAGTCCCGAGATCTTTCACAAAGTCTGACAATTTTCCAACTGATGCGAAATTCGCGATCACACTTCATTGTGCCACAGTCAGTTCTGGTGGGTTAGGTTGAGCCATTTTTAAATCACACGAGCGGAGAAAAAGTATTCGGCCAGAGAATCGGAACAGTGATTTGAACTTTTTGGTAATGGATTCACAATTCACTTTCCTTTACACTTCTTAAATATCTGAAATAGTAGGGTTTTTTTGTTTACTTACAATAAGAAAAAGCGTATCCTAGTTACGGCCGGCATACTATAATCCGGACTTCTATTGGTTGTTGGCTATCTGCTAAGCACGGAGGAGAAGAAGACAGGCACTTCATGGTACTCTGGTTTGCTCAGCACTTGCCTCCGCTACTATGGTCCTTGATGGCGATCTGGATCTTCCACGGTTCCACGGTGTCCTTCATTTATGTTTCTGTCAGCTGGCTCTTTGAACCAGTTTGAACATTGTAACTGTATCCTTAAGATTTTTCTGACACTGAAACACTTATACCTTTCCCGGTCTTAGCAGATCTCGCCGGAGCATAATGGGACCATTCTGGAAAAAGGCGGTCAAAAGTCTTTTCTCGCTTTTCCTGACGTTTTCGGGCTTAGATGTCTTAGGAGAAGTTTCTTAAAAAAGTATTCTGCGTCTAATGACATTTTCATATAATTAGATATCAAGGGGATAACAAACTTGAAAAAATTAGCTAGATAGCATGATCATGTGTTTGGCAAAGTTGTAGAACTTTGAATTTCATTAAACTTTGCCGAAGATACTAAGTATCTGCATCATATGGTTTGCGAGATATAATTGACTTTCTGTCGTGACCCCCTTAAAATCAGTTTTTTAAACTTTTTGTACACAAAACCTCATCTAACAGGTTCGACATGTTCTACAAACTTTTGGATACTATCGAAATACATAACTTTCTAGAAGGTGTAAATATCATATGTTGCTTTATTTGCTTTGAAAATTGATTTGAAGCATACATTTTACCGTTTTTACAAGTATTTTTTTTCGTAAATGGGCACCTGCTGGCAGCTAAAGTTAGCATCACTTGAACCGCCAAAGAATATAGTATAAGTGTGCCAAAAATCTCGGCCAGGTCTGGTCGGGCATTTTGGTTATTTCAATTAAGAATTACATAGGGGAATGTCCCCGGTTATAAAACAGGTTTTGTTTTTTGACCATAACTTTTGATCGGATCATCCAATTTTAAATCTTTTCAAAGCATTGGACAGTTTAAATGTATACCTATCTTTTTGCCAAAGAAAGTACATGGTGTCCCCGGTTGTGAACCACCTCGGAAAATCGTGAGAAAAGAAAAGAAAATATAGAAATGTCGAAGGAAAATAAAAAATTAGAATCATTTATTCATGGAAAATACTAAAAATACAAAATTATTGATTAATTTCTTCGTTTAATCGTCTAAATCTAAATCGCAAAAAATGCATGTAAAAAGCTAACAGTCATATTGGCGCATTTGAAATGCCCTGGCGTGATATGTGTGTTACAAGGAATTGAGTTTTTGCTAAACTTAAATAAATCCTACTGCTATTAAGACTCATAATGCCCCAATTAAAGTTATGTATGTTCAATGAAGTATAAAATAATTGATTTTCAAGATGTTTCACAACCGGGGAACTTCACTGTTTCATAACCGGGGCGGAGGTCATATTGCAAAAAAAAAATTGTAATTGTTTTGGAATCAATTATTTCACCTAAAATTCGTCTGTGTGATGAAATAGAGGTCCAAAACTAAACTTATAGGCTTTTACCTGACCTTTTTTATTCCATTTGGTACACAAAATAATCAATTGCAGGACATGCGAAAATACTTTTTTGGGTGTTTTTTCAAACACGTTTCCTACAAAGCATTGTAAATATTGAAGTTTGACCGTTGTTTGCTCAAAAGTTATATTACTATGACACTAGACGTTGGTAGGAATTTGACAGCACTAGGATAATAAAAACGTTAAAAACTACGGGTGTTTCACAACCGGGACCGTTTCACAATAGAGGACAATCCCCTACATATATGCTGGTTTTAGTAAGTTATCAGGGTTTTTATTATTCGTATGTGTTCATAATAATTTCACTGGACCTCGTCCACGTCTGTTTCGCTATCTGTTGCAGAATTATTTTCGTTCTGGTAGTTTTGTAAAAGTTTGAATGCTGCTGGTAACAACCGCATTGGTTTTTTTACTGTTGGTCTTCTTAAAGTTAAAATCAATGGATTCGACGTCATTGACAATCTTCTGAAAACATCTTCGTTTGTCAATATTCTGTTCAGAAATTACACGGTGTTACACGGGAAAAATACTTCTCAAATGACCTAGTGTACGTTGTTAGTCACACCTAGTACATCATAAAAACACATTTGAAATCTTCCTAACACCCCCAAAATTTCAAGTTATTCCAAAAAAAACGTTTTTAGGCTAGGTGTACACATACTATCATGAATAACTCAATAATTTTCCAAGCAATTTTAAGTTTTTTTATACATTTTTGGAAAGCTTAGAGGATAAGCTTTCAGGATATATACACATTCACTATGGTTCTACAAAAGATAGACGAGATTTCAATTCAATTAAATATGAAATTTAACTAAACATTTAAAAATTTTCTCACTTTAGGGGTCCTTAAAGTGACCTTAAAAATGACCCACATTCCTAAGCTCAACATCACTTGTTTTATATTCAATCCTAAGACTTTGGTCAAAATTTCAGCCAAATCGATCAGCATTTGCAAATTTGAGACCATTTTTAAGAGTTGTAGAATTTGTTGCTTCTCATAAATCACCCGCCTAATCTTACATCGTGTACACGATGCTCAGTTGTAAGTTTAGGCGGGTGATATATGGGAAGCAACCAATTCTACAACTCTTAAAAATGGTCTCAAATTTGCAAATGTTGACCGATTTGGCTGAAATTTTGACCAAAGTCTTAGGATTGAATATAAAATAAGTGATGTTGAGCTTAGGAATGTGGGTCATTTTTAAGGTCATTTTAAGGATCCCTAAAGTGAGAAATTTTTTAATTTTTTAGTTAAATTTCACATTTAATTGAAAAAATCTCGTCTAACTTTTGTAGAACCATAGTGAATGTATATATATCCCGAAAGCTTATCCTCTAAGCTTTCCAAAAATGTATAAAAAACTTAAAATTGCTTGGAAAATTATTGAGTTATTCATGATAGTATGTGTACACCTAGCCAAAAAACGTTTTTGCCTTTCTACTATATAAATATATACCGTATGGTCGCCATCCACCGCTCATTTAAAAACGATTCTAAGTTAGTTTGTCCATAGCAAATCTAAATTGAGGTCCATCGAAACCCAATTTGCGTCATAAGATAGAGAAAACAATTGTGTTTACAAGAAAAACTTACTTGGTTTCTAAATATTTAATAATAGTGACTTTTTTTAAAAAAAGTAATGCAATCTCATGACCCCTTTTACCGCTTACTTGAAATATGGTGATCCATTCACCGCCCATTTGAGTGCCATTTACCGCTCATATTTTTTTATTGTTACCAAATAAATAAAACCCGCGTTTTAACCCTTGTTTTGGGTTTGGCATTTATAGCAGAATAGAACGCTAACATTAATACTGTTGGCTTACTTCACGTTATTTAATAGAATAGTTTCTAAATAACCAAAGAAACAAGTTCGCTTGAGCTAATAATTAATTTAGTCATTTGCACTCGGTCTTAATAAAGACGCGATCAAAATGTCGTTTTTCGCTCCTCACTATAAAGCTTATTTATTTTGGAAATGAACTTTTATGAATGCAGTGGAAATTTATGTTTAATACGTATCATTAAACATACAAAATTATTTTTTGTCAACAGTCTTTACAATGATGAACTATATTAAAAAGATATAAGCATTTTTTGTTTGAAATGAGCGGTAAATGGAGCTGAGCGGTGAATGGCGACCTTATGGTAGTATAAAGGTATAGAAATCATTTGGAAAACCGGAAATGGAAAGAAGGTCCTGCGGGCCGAATGTTATATACCATTCGACTCAGTTTCGAAAACTGAGCATTTTCTGTGTGTGTGTGTATGTGTGTGTGTGTGTGTGTGTGTGTGTGTGTGTGTGTGTGTGTGTGTGTGTGTGTGTGTGTGTGTGTGTGTGTGTGTGTGTGTGTGTGTGTGTGTGTGTGTGTGTGTGTGTGTGTGTGTGTGTGTGTGTGTGTGTGTGTGTGTGTGTATGTGTGTGTGTGTGTGTGTATGTGTGTGTGTGTGTGTGTATGTGTGTGTGTGTGTGTGTGTATGTGTGTGTGTGTGTGTATGTATGTGTATGTGTGTGTATGTGTGTGTGTGTATGTGATATTGTGACCGTATGTATGTATGTATGTTTGTATGTATGTATGTATGTATGTATGTATGTATGTATGTATGTATGTATGTATGTATGTATGTATGTGTGTGTGTATGTGATGACAATTTGCAATTTTTAAATTTGCATTGAAATTCAAGAGAAGTGAGAAACATGCCAATTAACTGAAGTTTTTGAAGCTTCTTAGTGTAATACGACCTCTGAATTCAAGGAAAAGATAAAACTTTTACCGACTAAATTCCATTATTTAATATTTGTTCGCGACAGATACGTATACGCTTTGAAATAAGACACTGATGAAGCCTGCACGTCGTAGGTGAACTACGTATCTATTGCAAATAAATATTAAATAGTGGGATTCAATCGAAAAGTTTTTTCTTTTCTTTGATTTCAGATTTCAATTGTCATTTTCTTCACTTGCTGTTACTCACAATTGTACAAGAAAAGCAAAAAGCGAAGAAAAGCAGTTTATTTAAGCATGTAGGTATAGTGGTGTATAGAATCAAAAATACTAGTGAGTTGATTTTTCCAAATAAATTTGTACAAATTCCAAACAAATTCTGCGCATCAATAGATGCTCTTTTCAATCAATAGATACTAGAGCTTAGAAATGTTATATGAAAAATAGGAAGTAAACGTTGCACGGTAGAAATTTTGTAAGATTTGTTTTCGTTAGTGATATTTTAAAGGACAGATGTCTTATGTCATGTATCATGTTTTAATAAATAAATCAAAAAAAGACAAGCACTGGGAATCATATCGATCGTATTTCCCATTCTCAAGCATGTTTATGGCGCAGCTTTGGCACTATTTTTCGACCTCATCTTGTTTTCCTAACCCTCTAACATTGTAAAAACGATGCGATCAAGCTAATGACTATCTTTTCATGAAAGTACTTTCAAAAGAAGCTTAAGTTTTGATTTTCATGCAAAAATAATTATCTGAAGGAGTGCTAGCTAAGAAATAGTTCCATTTCTCGTTTTTATATCTAATGCTCTATTCAGTAATTTTTTTCTAATTCAGATATATTGCAAAATTGAAGCCAAGCAAACCAATAGTAAAATTTTGAGATCAATCATTTTGTTGTAGATATCCTTTTTCTTCAAAAGCGAAATATAATAATAATTTTTCTAAACTCTTGTTTTTCAAAGATGCTAACTTTTGAATGCATGGTATTAATATCAAAAAATCTGCTATGAACAAATACTTCATATTGTCAATTCAAAACAAGTTTCGTATGTGGCTCTGAAGCCCGAAAGTTAAGACCGTCTGTAGACCCGTTAGAGGGTTAATTTCTAATTTTCTATACATATTCATTCAAGTCTGTAAAAATTATCTTTTGTGTTTACATTATTTTTCTATAAATATTATAAAACTAAATAAGGTGTTCATCAAGTAACATAAATGACGCTTACATGTATTTACGCACCCAAGGAAAGAAAATATAATTATTCTACACAATACGTTGTGAATTTTACTGGCAAATAAGGATTTTGAGGAATACGGAACGGATATTTAAAAATATAGTCTAATATAACATCTATACATCTACAATTAAGCTCTTGAGGAATTAAATAATGATTATTGTGGCAGTAGAAAGGCTAGGTCACGCCGCTAGGTGGATTAATTCGGGTTTTTTTGGAATAACTTGAAATTTTGGGGGTGTTAGGATGATGTCATATGTGTTTTTATGATGCACTAGGTGTGACTAACAACGTACACTAGGTCACTTGCAAAGTATATTCAAAAATTTTTTTTTTGTCACACCGTGTTATTATTATAAAGATTACTTAAGACACATTCCGCCGTGACGTTACAACGTTTTGACTTTTCTTTGCACAGTATTTATGTTTTAGCTGGGAAAATCGTTGAGAAACCCCCAAATATTATTATATATTTGGAAAGAGCATAAAATTTCCTGTTAAAAGTGGATAAATTAATAGCATTTGCTTTGCCCAGATTGTTTTGGAAAGCAAATATGTAGCGTGACGTTACAACGCGCCAGAAATACGACTTTTGGTTCTTCTGTTAAAAAATATGAAAATTCTGCTCTCTTTCAAATTTTATCTAAAGATTTTCTTCTATGATTTGATAAGAGATGAATACTGAACAACTTGCCGTTTTCAGAATTCCGATAGTTAGTGAAGTTAATTTTTAAACAGCTTTTACTTTTCGTGACGTTACAACGCTCTGCTTTGCACAGAGAGGGTCGTAGCTCCGTTGTAACGTCACGAAAAATCTGTTCATTTAATATGCGTTAATTATCGCTGTTGCTGCCCTCTGTACATAAGGGATAATACAAAAATGTGTTGTTAATTTGTCTTTCACTATTTCGCCTATGTAATTGTGGGGTTGTTCGCAAATTACGTCGCGCTGTGGGAGAGATGCTAAAAAAGTGAGACATAAGTAATAGCATCGAAACCGTAAGACATAGCATAATAGTTGCTTCAGAAAAGTTTCTTCATTTAAAAAGCACTTTCTAGTGGTGAAAAAATATTCGGACATTAGGGTGTCCTCAAGCAGATACAAAAAATATTTTCTCTATTTTATGTCAGAAATGATAGCTGTCTACAAAACATTTGTAGAAAAGCTAATTTTAAGAAACTTTGTTGAATACTGAAGATTTATATTTCGTACATAAAAAAAGTTTTAGAGCCAAACTCTTAGGGACACCCTTAAAAAATTTTTTTTTGATCTAGCTCTTTAATAACCCTTCGTATGGCTTACAAATGTTCTAAGAAATTGGTAATCTAATTAAATTGCACATTTTTGTCGAAAATAGTAGAGCACTATCTTTTTCCCTTTAGAAACTATCACTGGCTTTTTTTATTTTTATATGTACTCTTTAAGAGGGTGTATCTCGGGGGAGAGCAGCTATGAGCAGCTGATCTCACTTGTTTTTTGTGAGTTAATTTATGCTGTATTCCACCATGTACAACTTAGGGTAGAAGACTGGAAAATCTAAAAAAAAATTATGAAGGCAACCGTAGGTGAATATGTATAAATAAAAAAACAAGGGATAGTTTCTTAAGGAAAAAAGATAGATCTCTACTATCTTCGACGAAAATGTGCAATTTAATTCGATTACCAATTTCTTAGAACATCTAAAAGGCGTACGAAGCGGTATTGAAGAACTAGATCGAAAAAAATTTTTTTTAAGGGTGTCCCTAAGAGTTTTGCTCTATAATTTTTTTCATGTAAGAAATATAAATCTTCAGTATTCAACGAAGTTTCTTGAAATTAGTTTTTTTACAAATTTTCTGTAGACAGCAATCATTTCTGAATTGAAATAGAGAAAATATTTTTTGTATCTGCTTGAGGACACCCTAATGTCCGAATATTTTTTCACCACTAGAAAGTGCTTTTTAAATGAAGAAACTTTCTTGAAGCAACTATAATCCTATGTCTTAAGGTTTTGATGCTATTACTTATGTCTCACTTGTTTTGAATCCGTCCGGCTGGCCGCCGTGACGTTACAACGCGAGCTTCAATCAGTTGTAACTTAGGTTCTACGTAACTTATCATCATTCTTTAGGCACCGTTTTAAAGGTATTTTTGAGTACAAAGAGAATACGGATTATTAGATTGTTCGAATTTGTACTTTTCTGCGAAAGCGAAAAAGTACACCTTTTTCGTGACGTTACAACGCAAAAAAATGGCCCTATTTCATCCACTTGAAATACAAAATAACTGCAAAATTACATCCAAACTATTTTTGGAATAGATTCTGCATATATTCCTTTGTAAGTTGGTCGAAAACAAATGATATTATGAAATGTTTTAGCGCACTGTAGCAGTATTTTTAAAAATATCACGAAAAATCATTTATTTCTTGTAAATTTCATTTATTTTCGATACACGTTTTATATAACTTCCGAAAATGCTAGAATATCAGTCATGGCAGTTTTGAAAGGTTCAAACATTGCCCAATTATGAAAAAATATTCAATACTGCTAAAAGCAACTTTTATAAAATGTCTGGTTGGTACACCGGCCCGCGGAATGTGTCTTAAATAACTGCATACAATACTATATTCTCATGATTCATTACTGTTAACATACCTTGAACATTTACGTGCACGCTTTTCTTTAAAACGTTTTATGTCTTTGTTACGGCACTCTTGCGGTTCTTCCGAAAGACGACCGTCTGGTAGAACAGCTGCATCTAATATTTCTGCATCGTGAATTAAAATTCTATGAACCGATTGTGGTAGAGTACATTTGCAAACATTTCACGAACATATTTTGAAAAGAATTTAACTTTTTGCCTTTTCCATATGTGGAAAACTAGTACATGACTTGGTAAAATCACTATTTTAGGATCAATTCTTAACCGATTTTCGATCTGTTTTTTTTTGCATTAAGTTTGTAAATGCTGTCTTCAAATGTGCAGATGTTTATTTACATTGGACAAGATGGCGATCATAAAATGTTAAAAGTCCCTTATTGCTTAAAATTTCAAAATCGGCCTTTCAGCTCAATTATTTTTTTACCAATGGCCAAACTTAAAGAAATTAGGTTTTAAGTTGAAACCCATCAAAAAATCATAAAAGGAAGCCAGAACAGAAGAAAAATTTAAAAAGTTCTGCAAGGTAGAAGACCTGACTTTTTAGCAAAGCCCAAAGGGCCGCGTGTCATTCGCTGTTTAACTCAGGTCGATGAGATCGACAAATGTCTGACTGTATGTATGTAAGTATGTATGTATGTATGTATGTATGTATGTATGTATGTATGTATGTATGTATGTATGTATGAATTTATATATACACATATATGTTTCTGTGTTTGTGCCTCCCAGTTGGCTTCGAGGCATGACGCTAGCCTAATATACCAATCGTCGTATGTTCGAATCCCGGCTGTGAGAGGCTGTTAGAATCAATAGGATCGTAGCAACTGGCCCTGCAATTGTCTTGTACTTTAACAGCTGGCTGCGAAGTCTGTCGTATAAAAACAGAATGTCAAGTCTCGATAACGGAATGTAGCACGTAGGCTTTATGTGTTTTTATATATGTGTTTATGTAATAAATTGTCTACTAACGTTTTCTCGGAGATGACGCAAACAAATTTCACACAATATGTTTCATTTGCAAGATACTATCGTCCTTTATACGATTTACCGAAATTGGTCCATTAGTTCAGTAGATATAGAACTTATCTTGAAATAGGCCTTAGGACTTTCAACCCACTCAATATGGACTACAATTTTAGATTTTTTGAAGACGTTTCTTCGATAAACTTAGCAGGAGGGGCGCATGTTTTCTTCATAGTTCCTATAATGTCTTAAGAAGGAAATCTCGATGGTGACCAGGGACGAAACGGTTACACTTTTTCTATTACATTTACCAGCATGCAATGCCATGTCAGACTCATAACCAATACCATCGCTCTGTACTGTTTCTGTACCGGCAGTGCCTATCTTACAAGTGTCGAGACTAGCCAGAATATGTACATGATAATAAGCAAACATTTTCATACGTGTGTGTGTGTGTGTGTGTGTGTGTGTGTGTGTGTGTGTGTGTGTGTGTGTGTGTGTGTGTGTGTGTGTGTGTGTGTGTGTGTGTGTGTGTGTGTGTGTGTGTGTGTGTGTGTGTGTGTGTGTGTGTGTGTGTGTGTGTGTGTGTGTGTGTGTGTGTGCGCGTGTGTGTGTGTGTGTGTGTGCGCGTGTGTGTGTGTGTGTGTGTGCGCGTGTGTGTGTGTGTGTGTGTGCGCGCGTGTGTGTGTGTGTGTGTGTGTGTGTGTGTGTGTGTGTGTGTGTGTGTGTGTGTGTGTGTGTATTATTCGCTGGAAATATATTTAGTCTTGAAATCTCCCATAGTGACTAGAAATTTTCAAAACACTATATTTCGCAGAGTGGCGCATGGTGGCACGTAATTCTTTCATAATTCGCTAGTATATACCTGAGATTTTACCCAGATGAACGAATTAACCTGGAGATATCTGGAGAAAAAAAGTTCTCGTCTAACAAAACAGAAAATACTCTTATTTTTTCATGTTTTTCCTCTTCTCATGCTTTTTATTATTATTTTTATTCCTCTAGCTGCCTAAACCATTTGTTTTTCGGCAAGCTCATTTTATTACCTTTCTAATGATATATAATACATAAGATTTAATTTTGAAAATAGTGTTCAAAAATTGCTTTGAAACTAAACGTGTTTTCATGGCAAAAAGCATATACATCCTATCGCTTTTCAACTTTGACAGCCTCTATCTCAGAAACAACATCCAATTGAGACGTGCTATTTTGGATTTTTCTTAATTGAAGTGTTTACTATCAATAGAAAATTTCATTAAGCGGATTAGTGAAAGTCAGTTTTCTGATTTTTGTCCGCCTGATATCTCATAGTGGGACGGGCTCTCATTGCCGTGAAGAACGAACATCGTAGCACAGCTGTTTGCATTGCAGACAATGATCAGCTGAATCAAACTATTGTGCGAATCTCGATGCTAAATTTTGATTTATTTGTTTGCTGTGTTCATCTGCCTTCTAATACTGAGTCTGCACTGTATGAACAGCATGCAATGTGTGTACAAACACTGATTGATTTAGCCGGTGATCGCAGTCACGTTTTGGTGGTTGGCGATTACAATCTCCCACACTTATGTTGGTTACGTGATGAAGTTCTAAACTGTCTACTGCCAATGAATGCATCTTGTGACCAGGAAAATGTTTAGGTTGAATCGATTTTATCGAATGGACTGTTGCAAATAATCAATATTACAGATTTCAATGGAAGGCTTCTCGATTTGGCTTTCATCAGTGATAACAGTCGTGTGGAATTGCTGGAGCCGCCGTTGCCGCTGCTGCCAATTGATCAACACCATCACCCCTTTGTTGTAATATTCGAACTTGCGATGTGACCCATTTCTCCGCATTTCCTACACTGATTTGATCTGTCGGGACCTTTACAAATTCTTGCTTGGTGACCAAACCCCATGCATTTGAAGCATCTCTCCATTTCCTTAGCGGGTCGAGGTACAGCCTTTAACGAACACACTGATTACCCAACTTTAATTCGTCCTATCTCCAGCAGCTTGTTAGCAGCTATCGCCGAAAGTCGCTTCGATGCGGTCTGCGTACCGCCGTACGATTTTCGCATTCGGATTGCTACCGGGACATCTCCAGGACTGCATTGTGCCTTCAGTGCTCAATTCCTCCTCTGTGGTTATTTCATCAAGATTTTTACACTCGATGACAGACTCTTGAGACAGTGCCCTTGCCTTCGTATCTTCGCTTAATGGTTTTTCGACTAGCATCTTGAATGTCGAACTCTTTACCATGGGGTCTCTCCTAAGCTCAAAGAGCATCTCCCCTTTCTGGGTCCGCCTGGTTTTCACAACGTTTTCCCTCAACTCCTTCAACGTGGGGTCATCCCTCACTACGGAGGAGAGCAGCATATGTCGTTCCTGCCTTCACTTCTACGACCAGAGCATTCCCTTTACTCCTTTCCCGACGTAGATTGGGTTTGCGCTGTTTAACCACTTCGCTGTCCTCTACCAGCGGTATATTTCGCTTCTCTCTCTCTTATGCTATACGCATTAAGCGATGTTTTAGAATTTACGATGACACATGACAAAGACCAGACTTTTCCCAAAAACATGACCGACCAACATTCCACAGATGTTACGATCCACAATTCCCACGAACATAACTCATACCAAGCCCACGCTAAATCCTTACAAGAAACCCATATCAGATTCACAGAATAACCCGACACCTTACAACGAAACCAGAACCAAAACACCGTTAAAACAAGATTCCTTAGAAAACATCAAGTACAAATCTCTTAAACAACCTACAAGACAAAGCTCAGCCTCAAACCCCTGTACAATCACACCTCATCAAAATACACGAAACAGACACGATATTTTTCCTCTATACAACAACAAGCTCAAGTGTATCGTGCGATCTTGAACTACTTTACACACGTCATTCACCCAAGAAAACTCAGGCTATATTCACCACCGACGCGCAATCACAAACTCTCTCTCGACATCCATTCAATTCTCTCTCTTTACACTCATTCAAACTCGCTCATTCTAACTTACGTTCTATCTCACATACCCGACTTAACACGACATTCTCGACCAATCATTTTGACGCAACTTAGACTTTGCATCATGGTTGACTAGATTAAGCCACACCTCCAACAATACTCTGTAAACTTACTAACCCTAGGAAATAAGTCCAGTAGAATAAAACTAACCTGTTGAAGCAAAAATACATGCAGTTCGTAGACGGTAAACGATCAAAACATTGACAACTAGTTTTATTCAACGGAAAAGAAATCCCGAGAATCAAACCTAGGAAACTCTGTCTCGATGGTGCACCATCCATCTTCTACATGCTCCTGGTTTCCTCCATCATCATTCTTGGGCTTTTCCCTTTCTTCGTCTTCTGGCGTATCTCTTTGTTTCTTTTCCGAGCGATTTCGTGAGCTTCTCGGCGTCACCTGTGTTTCTCTTTAGCCTCAACGAGTGTGCTCTTGGCATTTTCAACTCTAGTTTTTAGCTCCTGCTCTCGTTCTACAGCAATCATACCGGATTTGATGCCGGTCACCAGCTGTTTAATCTTGTTATGGATGTTGGTCCTGTCCTTCGTGAACTCGTAGAGCTCATTGATCATCTTTCTTATTTCTGCCAGATTTGCCGTCCCGAAATCGACAGTTGGAGTCTGATTAGCTACGGTGGCAGGAACGGCTTGGTTCCGTGTTGGTGACTGCAGCATTCTTCCACTCCGTGCAAACGGGTTTTCCGCTCCTCGTAGTAACTTCTTGTAAAACTTCATTGTCCATGCTATTTGGATCCCCACTCCAGACCGCTGTCTCCACTCGTAATGTGTAGTCGCAATTGTGATCCCATGGTTGTCTTTGCAAGCAGTGAGGCCATGCTATGCCACTAGTCTGCTCGCCATTTCAAAGAGGTGCCACCCTCTTTTACTCAGGTAGCAAAATAGCACCGCTGCCAGCCCTATAACGCCGAAATTAATCCGTTAAGCCATATCCTATCCATTATGCAAAGCCGTAACCAGTATACCATAATTACGATCTTACTAGCGTCGATCCTAATGTGCCCGTTGGCGCGTCCGAGCGTGACTTATTTTATTAGTCCTGAGCTCTAACAGAACTGCAGCCGCCCCTAACAAAGGGAACACGCTTATCCACTGGGTCCGAGTCGTCCCTGCCACAGGGATTGGGGACGGGCGCTCGAATGGAGGGCAAGACGCTTAAGGCGGCGTCGACTCGCCTCACACAGCTGCTATCGAGTTTTTGTGGCTTTTCTTAGAGACTCGCCATGCCCAAGGCTTGTCCCATCACATTCATACCCAAGTAACAATCCAATAGCAAATTGGTCTTATTCATTTCTTATAGTAGTTTTATCAGAGCATTTCAAAGTCTGTTAGGTTTTATAATGTTCCTCCTCAAGTGAATTTTATCTTATTTGACTAACATTTCTGAAGTATGACTGAAGGAGACTTGAAGAATCACCCGTAAAACTAAATTATCAATAAGTGTAATTCACCTTATAAGGGGTTTTAAAGGATACTTCATTTTTGCTTAAAAACGACGCTCCTTAAAACTTAACAATAGTTTTGACAAAAACTTATGACATTCTTCTTCAAGATTCGTTTATCTTAACAATACTGCAATAAAACTCTCTTAAAATCGTATATTCTTGAAAGAGAAATTATACTCTTGAATAAGAACATTCTAACGTAAACAACTAATCTGTCAAAATGGGCGTCTGAACCTGGAGAAAGATGAAGAATACAGATCTTTTAAACGAAAATTAAGCGAAAATCTGTGTAATATTTTGAAAACTCTTTCATATGAACAATCAGCGAAGTCACAAAACAATAAAGATCTCAGAACTAACTGAACTGGGGAACGACAGCGCCGGTAATGATGTATTTGCCAGTGGCGGTGCGGGTTTCCTCTAGAGCTTTTCGTATTTTTTAAATTAAATATATAGCTCATAAGTCAGATATCTTTGTATGGAAAATGTTTGAAGGCACTGAAGCAGTTGAAGCATAATTTTTAAAAACAATTGTACCAATACCAATTGTAAATTAAACGCTTGGAACTGTCGTGCAGTCCAAACAGCATAAACAGCACAAACAACACGTTACGTCGATACTTCGTTGACGTTTTCTTTGTTTATACTAGAATGGTTATCTTGCAAAAACTTGGTGCCCTCAAGTAATTCAAACAATTCTTATTCAAGCGCAACTTGTCTTCTTCAAGAATACAATAAGTATTGATGAACTTATCGCGCTCTTGGAAAAATTTTCTTTGTCTTGTGCAAGAAATGTTAGTCTAATAAGCGCTTTCGGGTTGATTTGGATAAAACCATTGAAAAAATGGCGAACAGGGTTATTTTGATTACTTTTGAAATTGTAGTCAATTGCATATGGGCGCTTATAAATATGGTATTATGCAATACTATTAGTGATCTTATCATTCTAAATAAATGTTTAGACATGTAAAAGCTTTTTTGCCACAATTAGTTAAAAATTTGATAGCCATCAACTTCTTCATGAAATCATTAATTTTTTTTATTAATTTAATTTTTCAATAATCTAGCAAAAATGCCTGGCGCGTTAAAATTCTCTAACTTTCATGTCACAAAACATCGACAAACCGAGCGTGGCATGAAATATTTCTCATTTATGAGCAACAAAGCAGCTGCTTTTATCACCATTTTTATTTTCAATTTTCATTTATACCCATTTCGAAATAGCAATATCTGTGAATGCTTATAGCTTATAACTCTTGTTCAATTTAAAACATTTAAGGCTGTGAGAAGTGTATGATGTCTTGCAAGTGTTCTTTGAAGAGACAACCATAAAATCATCAACACTTGTGGCAGTTTTCTTTTTGTTTCTAGCGACTCTTGGAAGTCATTATAAATAGATAACGATAAGAATTACAAGTTTTAAAAGGATCTTAGGAAATTTTCTTGAGAACCTTCTTTAGTGTGGGCCTCCCTCACCTTATAAGGGTTTTATGGCTGTTTTATCGCAGTTTTGTAGAATTACAAGTTTTGAGATCGGTTTTAAGCAGCAAATGCTGGAAACCTCTTCAAGTGCACCTTAAAATTGAAATTGTTACTTGGGTAGTAGTCAGCTCTCGGGCTAGATCATCCGATAACGCCTAAGCGCGGGATGGGGTTCCCATTCCCCTACCCTGATGTGTGTGTGTGTGTTTTTTTTTTCGTGAGGAAACGCTCTATGCCAGGTACACTAATGATGATGTGGCACAGTGTGGGACTCTAACCCACTAAAAACCTCACGGGCATCTGACCTTATCCCCCCCGGAACTATCGTTAAGTATTACTTCGGGGGGAGGCTGTGTCTGTACACTGCTCCGTGCACCTGTCAGGTGAGCCGAACCCGAGATGGCGACCGTCATAATGTCCACTCCTTCTCAGCCACCCTCTCAGGGTTCTGCCATCCATGATGCTACTCATGCTCCTTCACCGTCCACTTTCCTTTTTCCTTTCACCTGTCGAGACGTGCACCAATGTAGGGACGGCGACCGTCTTGACTTCCGTCCCTTCACGGCCACCCTCGCAGGATTTCTTCCTATGGCGCGCGTTTGTAGTTGCTCGAATAATCCCCGGCGATGGATTTATTCTACTCCGTCAGGGATTTGCCCGATGATGGTATATCTCCCGACACCGATACGTGAATCGACTTCCTCAGCTGCTTGCACTGTGTCCATTTCGCCGATGCCGGATCGCTGCTCGTTTCTCCATTCACGTTGCAGCTCCGACAGAATTTGCGTCACTGCTACGCTAACGGCATTCCAAGTGGCCTCGTCTCGACACATTTCGGTGACGATATTCTCGGCGTAAAGAGTGGGCATCTCGCTCCGCGCTGCCTCGAATCTTGGACAGTCGAACACTACATGTTCTGGTGTTTCATCCACGTTTCTACACTCCGGACAGAGGGGTGACCTTGCATGTCCAAATCGATATAGATACTGTCTAAAGCATCCGTGACCAGACAGGAACTGCGTCAGGTAAAAGTTGACTTCTCCATGCTTTCTTTTTACCCACGTCGAGAGATTCAGTATTAGTCTGTGGGTCCATCTACCGTTCACGGCCGTGTCCCACTGTGACTGCCACTTGACCATTGACTCCACTCGCATCAGTTTCCTTATGCCTCTGGTTTCCTTCCGCTAAAGCACTCGCTGTCCTCCTCCAGAATTACGTCGATGGGAATTATCCCGGCGATAACGCATACTGCCTCCAACGAGATAGTCCTGTATGCACTTGCGACCCGCATTGCCATGAGTCTGAACGTACCGTTTAACTTCGCTCGATTCCGTTTAGTCTTTAATGCTGCAATCCAAGCTGGACCACCGTACCTAAGTATCGACATGGATACACTGGCCAGCAAGCGTCTTCTACTACTCCTTGGTCCTGAGTTGTTCGGCATTATCCTAGCAAGTGCATTAGTGGCCTTCGCCGCCTTCTCGCAAGCGTAATCAACGTGGTTATTGAAGTTTAGTCGGTCGTCACACATTACTCCCAGGTATTTCAGCCTCCTTTGCGAGACCGTGACATGATCTCCGACGGTAATTTGTGCCTGCTGCACTGCTTTACGGTTACTAACCACTAGTACTTCCGTCTTGTGGTGAGCCAGCTGGAGTTTTACTCCCTGCATCCAATGTGCTATCATGTCTATGGTTTCAGTGGTCAGCATTTCCACCTCTTCCAACGATTCACCTGTGACCGTTAGTACTACGTCGTCTGCAAAGCCGACAATCTCGACACCTTTAGGTAGCTTTAATGTCAACACGTCGTTGTGCATTCAATTCCAAAGCGTTGGACCGAGGATGGAACCTTGAGGGACGCCCGCCGTGGCCGTGATCCTGAAGGACTTTCGTCCAACTGATGTGTCGTACACTAGCACTCGATTCTGAAAGTAGCTCCTCAGAATTCTGCACAAATAGTCGGGGACCCTCATTCTGTGCAGCGCTACGGCGATTGATTCCCAGCTGGCACTGTTGAAAGCGTTCTTAACGTCTATGGTTGTGTGTGTGTGTGTGTGTGTGTGTGTGTGTGTGTGTGTGTGTGTGTGTGTGTGTGTGTGTGTGTGTGTGTGTGTGTGTGTGTGTGTGTGTGTGTGTGTGTGTGTGTGTGTGTGTGTGTGTGTGTGTGTGTGTGTGTATGTGTGTGTGTGTGTGTGTGTGTGTGTGTATGTGTGTGTGTATGTGTGTGTGTGTGTATGTGTGTGTGTGTGTGTATGTGTGTGTGTGTGTGTGTGTATGTGTGTGTGTGTGTATGTGTGTGTGTGTGTGTGTGTATGTGTGTGTGTGTGTGTATGTGTGTGTGTGTGTGTGTGTGTGTGTGATTTTGATGACCTTTGTATCAAATGAAAGGTCTAGTTCCCTCATGGGTCGCTATTAAATTTCATATTGATCCGACTTTTAGTTCAAAAGTTATATATAAAAATACGAAAAATAAGACACTTCATTTTCTTAGTGGTCTCTCAACCGATTTGAACAAAATTGATTGCAAATGAAAGGACACCTTTTAAAAGCTATAACCTTCAATTTTCATGATTGGGCTGGTGATTTGAAAGTTACACAAAGAAATGTAAAACACCCCGAATTAATCCACCTAGCGGTGTTACCTGGCCTTTCTAGTGCATTTAAAACAAATTTTTGTAACATATTTGCATTAACTAAATGACAAACATCCTAGAATTCATTACTATTTAAAAATTACCGTTCACATCTTTCAAACGAAACCAAGTTATTGAAAATCGGATGATTCATTCAAAAGATATTCAAACTTAAACATTTAAGTACCATATGTTAAATCATTCAAAACGTTTAAAACCAAAATATGTCAATCAAGGGTCGATTGTATTCAACGTACCGTGAATTCGGGTGAAACTGATCACTTTTTCGAGTATTTTTTAAATATCTTTGAATAGAAACATTTATAAGAAGATGATTGAAGTTTAAAATAAGTACTGTAGTGCTGGCTACACGACAGTATCATGTACATCGTATATAAATAGTTTTATCTATACCTATAAAGAAGGATTTCTGTCTGTCTGTCTGTCTGTCTGTCTGTCTGTCTGTTTTGTGTTCCTTATAGAATCAAAAACTACTGAACCAATCGGCGTGAAAATTTGCATGTAGAGGTTTTTAGGGCCAGGAAAGGTTTTAGTGATGGTTAGAGACCCCTCCCCCCACTAAGAGGGGGGGCTCCCATACAAATGAAACACAAATTTCTGCATAATTCGAGAACTAATTAAGCAAATAGAACCAAATTTGGCATGTGGGTGTTTTCGGTGACAAGAATTTATTCTAGGGTAATTTGAGACCCCTCCCCTCTTTATAAGGGGAATTATAACTCCTCTCTCCTTTAAGAGGGGGGGTTTCCATACCAATTTCCTCATAACTCGAGAACTAATCAAGCAAATGGAACCAAATTTGGCATGTGAAGGTTTTCGAGGGCAAGAAAATTTTCTATGTTGAATTAGGACCCCTCCTCACTTTAATAGGGGGGGCTCCTGTACAAATGAAATACCAATTTCCTCATAATTCGAGAACTAATCAAGCAAATGGAACCAAATTTGGCATGTGTGTGTTTTTGAAGACAAAATTTTTTTCTATGATGAATTGGGACCCCTCCCCACTTTAAGAGGGGGGGGGCTCCTATACAAACGAAATACAAATTTCCTTATAACTCGAGAGCTAATCCAGCAAATGGAACCAAATTTGGCATGTAGGTGTTTTTGGAGGCAAGAATGTTTTCTATGATGAATAAGAACCTCTCCCCACTTTAGGAGGGGGGGCTCCTATACAAATGAAATACAAATTTCCTCATAACTCGAGAACTAATCAAGCAAATAGAACCAAATTTGGCATGTGGGTGTTTTCGGTGACAAGAATTTATTCTATGGTAAATTGAGACCCCTCCCTCTTTATAAGAGGAATTGTAACTCCTCTCTCCTTTAAGAGGGGGGGCTGCCATACAAATTTCCTCATAACTCGAGAACTAATCAAGCAAATGGAACCAACTTTGGCATGTGAAGGTTTTCGAGGGCAAGAAAATTTTCTACGGTGAATTAGGACCCCTCCCCACTCTAAGAGGGGGGGCTCCTGTACAAATGAAATACAAATTTCCTCCTAACTCGAGAACTAATCAAGCAAATAGAACAACATTTGGCATGTGGGTGTTTTTTTTGGTGACAAGAATTTATTCTATGGTGAATTGAGACCCCTCCCCTCTTTATAAGAGGAATTATAACTCCTCTCCCCTTTAAGAGGGGGGACTTCCATACAAATTTCCTCATAACTCGAGAACTAATCAAGCAAATGCAACCAAATTTGGCATGTGAAGGTTTTCGAGAGCAAGAAAATTTTCTATGGTGAATTAGGACCCCTCCCCACTTTAAGAGGAGGGGCTCCTGTACAAATGAAATACCAATTTCCTCATAACTCGAGAACTAATCAAGCGAATTGAACCAAATTTGGCATGTGTGTGTTTTTGGAGACAATTTTTTTTTCAATGATGAATTGGGACCCCTCCCCACTTTAGGAGGGGGGGTCCTGTACAAACGAGATACAAATTTCCTCATAACTCGAGAACTAATCCAGCAAATGGAACCAAATTTGGCATGTAGGTGTTTTTGGAGGCAAGAATTTTTTCTGTGATGAATTAGGACCTCTTCCCACATTAGGAGGGGGGGCTCCAATACAAATGAAATACAAATTTCCCCATAACTCGAGAACTAATCAAGCAAATGGAACCAACTTTGGCATGTGAAGGTTTTCGAGGGCAAGAAAATTTTCTACGGTGAATTAGGACCCCTCCCCACTCTAAGAGGGAGGGCTCCTGTACAAATGAAATACAAATTTCCTCCTAACTCGAGAACTAATCAAGCAAATAGAACAACATTTGGCATGTGGGTGTTTTTGGAGGCAACCATTTTTCCCATGATGAATTAGGACTTCTTACCTTTTTAGGAGGGGGGGGGGCTCCCATTCAAACGAAATACAAATTTGCTCATAACTTTAGAACTAATCAAGTAAATGGAACCAAATTTGGCATGTGAGAGTTTTAGATGGCAGAATTTTTTTCTGTAGTGTATTACGACCCCTTTCCCTTTTAAGAGGGTGGGCTTCCATACAAATGAAATACAAATTTCCTTATAATTTGAGTACTAATCAAGCAAATGGAACCAAATTTAGCATGTAGGAGATTTTTGAGTCTTGAATTTATTTTATGATAGTTAGAGACCTCTCACCCCTGTGGTAGGGGGATATGGACTCTCATACAAATAAAACAGAAATTTTGGCGAAACTCAAAAACTAATCCACTTCGAGAAATTCGAGACTCTTCCATAAAACATTAATCAATAACAAGACCACAAAAACTATCTATAGTAACACTAGATCATTCAGGACGAGCCGGTCGCGAGTGTTGCCGGTGACCCGCCGTCGGAAGCGCCGCCCACTGGGGGACTTGCAAAACTCGAGAAGTGATAAAGATCGTCTGAGATTCATGATTTATGTACAACACAGGTTAATTTGTGGCAATACGAAGTTTGTCGGGTCAGCTAGTTTTAGATAAAACTCAATGTAATCGTGAACTTGAAAAATCACAAATAACGGATGAAATAGATCACGTAGAAATCGAGACGATATTGCTATCAAACCATATGCTTTGACAACAATAAGCTAGCGTGCAGTATAAAATATGGTGTAATCGAGATAGGCAACATAACATCCTACATGTAGGCAACAATGTCGCGTATAGCAACTAGCACAAAAATCAGACAGCCAGCTCTACATTAGCATGGATGATGCGGCTGCTGAATAAATATGAACGATAAAAAAGATATTAAGCAAATTTTAGCATCGTATTCAAGATTTTTTGTACAAAGCTGTATATATGAGTAAATGTACGATTTACGTATACAATCTTCACCTATCTTACTTATTTAGGTGGCTTGCCGTCCTAAGACAAAGCCTGTTGAACAAAGTTTCTCCATGTAACTCGGTTGAGGGCTACCGCTCTCCAATTCCTCGGACACCGAGTACTCTCCGCCAGATCTCGCTCCACCTGGTCTAACCATCTTGCTCGCTGTGCTCCTGGTCGTCTTGTTCCTACCGGATTTGAGGCGAACACCATCTTTGCAGGGTAGTTGTCCGGCATTCTTGCAACATGCCCTGCCCATCGTATCCGTCCAGCTTTAGCCACCTTCTGGATACTGGGGTCACCATAGAGCTGTGCGAGTTCATGGTTCATCCTCCGTCTCCATACTCCGTTCTCCTGTACGCCGCCGAAGATCGTTCTTAGCACTCGTCGTTCGAAAATTCCGAACACTCGCAGGTCCTCCTCGAGCATTGTCCATGTTTCATGCCCGTAGAGAACAACCGGTCTAATAAGCATCTTGTACAGGGTGCACTTTGTACGGGGACTTAGTCTGCTCGACCGCAATTGCTTGCCTATCTAGTGAAACCAATAATTTAATTCTCCTCATATACGGGAGCTTGACTGTCTCTTTGAATGTGTAGATGCATTTAGCTATGTAAGCACAAACCGATCTCTTGCACTCTCATGCAACTGCCATATGGATCGTTTGTAAAATTTGTGCGAAGTATTGTCTGTTATTTGCACTCTTTTATAAATCTCCATTCTGCTTCACAGAAAGAACAAATTTTCGCAGGTGCCATCTCCATTTCGCAACTGAACTAGAAGTCTATGTTGTCTCAGTTCATGATGTTATCAATCGGTTTATTTTGTAAAAGGTCAAATTAAACAATTTCTATCGCATTATGTTGTTCACGGAAACGATCAAAGCACAGCCAGATAATTAGAGAACCGAATTAGTTCCATTAAAACTTCCTGCTGCAACGAAATTTGTGTTAACGGCAAAGAGTTTTATCGGGCATGTTGAAAATTACGATTCGATCAAAAGAGTAAATTTTAAAAAATCAAGCCATTTACAAGATCAATCTTGCTGAAATCCAAGTGACTTTGATCTGAAACTCAATTTTTATATGAATGGGTGCTTATACAGCTGTATGAATCAGTATAAACGTAGAATAATGAGTTTTTTACCCGTTGGTCCGCGGTGATCAATGTCACCCGACTGATCAATTTACCCCGAATCGACGGTATGTGTGATGCATGTGCGTGTGTATGTATGTATGCGTGTGTGTATGTGTGCATGTATGTGTGTACAATTTGCACAATTTTGTAATTTACATTGAAATACAAGATAAGTAAGAAACATTTTATTTGTCATTTTCATCACTAGCTGTAATTCACGATCAGACTAGAAAAGCAGAAAAACGAAAAAAAAGTGATTGATTTAGGCATACACATAGGTATAGTGGTTTATAGAACTGAAAATGCTAATAAATAGATTTCACACAAATTTCTATCAAATTTTACGCATATCGGATCGCTCGTGCCATCAAAACAGACTAGCGCTGGAAAAACCATTAATTTTACCATTCTTAAGCATGTTTGTGTTTATGGCGCTACTTTTGTACTGTTTCTTTGATCTCATTTCGTTTTCTTAACTTTCTAGCGGACAACATCGTAAAAACGATGCGATCAAACCAATGACTATTTTTTCATGAAAGTATTCAAAAGAAGCTTCAGTTTTGATTTTCATACAAAAACAATTATCAAAAGGAACGCCAACTAAGAAACAGTCCAATTTCTCTTTCCAATATTCCATATCTAATGCTCTACTCATTTATTTTTGCAATTCAGATATATTACAAAATTGAATTTATTTACTATTTGATGGGGCTTTCAACCGTTGGTTGATTCGCCCCAATACAAAATTGAAATCAAGCATGTAAATTAATCATAGAAAATTTTTGAGGTCAATCATTTTGTTCTAGATGCCCATTTTCATCGAAAGTAAAAAAGGAAATATTCACGCAATATTTTTTTTCAAAATTTTCCTGAATTCCTTTTAAAAGATGATAACTCTGACGCATTTTTTTTCCATGTTGGGTATTTTTATCACTACGACCATTTGTTTGATCTATTGTGATATATTCCCCGTTTTATTATAGCTATGTTGTCAAGATGACGCACCACTAGCAGAAGTGATTGTCATTGTTTGACTAATAGCATTTGTTCAGCCCGCTGATGCACTTCTGATGAAGTGCACTACTGCGCTGGGAGTTGTTCTCCAAATATCAGAGGGTTCTAACAGCCCTCTTTCGAAGAACCTTAATCTTTTATTGAGAATTGCCGGACATCGGCATAACAGGTGTTCCGAGTCTTCTTTTTCTATGCCGCAGAAGCGACATATATCATCTTGAAGTTTTCCCATTAGCTTCAGATGATAGCGGCTCGGACAATGTCCTGTTATAAGACCAGTATAAATGCTTAGATCTTTCTTCGAAAGCTCCAGTATTTTGCGAGTAATTGAAACGTTTGGAGAGATGAAACGTTTCGACTGCCTAGCATTGAAAGTGTTATTCCAATTTGATTCCACTTTCGTACATTCCCATGCTTTTAGCTCCATTTTTAAAGCAGAAGCAGATAAGCAACAGAAGGGCTCAGGTCCTACAAATTGATGAGATGATCCGAGTCTTGCTAGTGCATCAGCTCTCTCATTTCCGTCAATTCCACAGTGACCTGGGACCCAGTACAAGTTAACTTGGTTACGACGAGACAATTTTTGGAGTGATTGAATACATTCCCAGACAAGTTTTGATGTGCATGTCGCCGACTTTAGAGCGTTTAGAGCTGCTTGGCTGTCGGACATGATGCATATATTTGAATGTTTATAGTTCCTGCGCAAGCACACAGTCGTACATTCTAGAATTGCTTGTATTTCAGCTTGGAATACAGTTGGCCATCTGCCCATAGAAATTGACATGTCTATTCCTGGGCCAGTGACTCCTGCTCCCACTTGATTGTCCATTTTTGAACCATCTGTATAGAAAACTGTCGAGCCTGGACGAATATTGGGACCACCATCTTCCCAGGAATCACGTCTAGGCTCAAATACACGAAATATTCGGTTGACGTTGTATTTTTTCTCCATCCAATCTTCATTACTGGTTACAAGAGGATTTATACTAATAGTTTTTAGAATACTGTGATGACCTCTTAAGTCCCCTTCAAAAAGGTTCTTTGATCTTTTGATTCTCAGAGCACTTTTTTCAGCTTCTAATTGTATAAACTGATGCAATGGAAGTATATAGAGTAAAGCATCCAATGCCTTCGAGGGTGTACTTCTCATTGCACCTGTTATTGAGAGAGTGGCTAGCCTTTGAAGTTTTTCCAGCTTTGTTTGGGTAGTTTTCTCTTTCGTTTTTGGCCACCAGACCAACAAAGCATAGGTAATCCTGGGTCTGACAATGGCCGAATAGATCCAATGGATCATCTTCGGTTTCAGTCCCCATTGCTTACCAAACGTTCTTTTACATATCCATAGAGCATTTGTTGCTTTGTTTACTGCTTGCTCTAGATGTGTGTTCCAATTGAGTTTTCTGTCAAGAAATACTCCAAGATATTTAACAGTGTCTGAAAGTTTTAAAAGTGTTCCTTTCAATCTGATGTTATTTAATGTAAATTTTTTCCTTCTCGTAAATGGTATGATAGTAGTTTTATTGGCATTTATGCTGAGACCCTGCCTATCACACCATGATGAAATCAAATTTAAAGCCATTTGCATTCGGTCAGCGATAATAGAATCAAATTTTCCTCGAACAATTATGACTATATCATCTGCGAAGCCAATTATTTCAAAGCCTAGCGCCGTCAACTTTTGAAGAAGATCATCAACTATTAAAGACCACAGTAGAGGTGATATTACGCCTCCTTGTGGGCAACCTTTTACTGCTCTAATGCTTATAGATGAGCTTCCAAGGCTTGCTGATAATATTTCGCTAATCCAGTCGATAATGGATATATTGAAACCACGTTTCGTCATAGCCGTAATCATTGAATTATGAGATGAATTATCAAATGCGCCTTCTATGTCAAGGAAGGCACCTAGTGAAATTTCTTTCGCTTCAAAAGACTTTTCTAGTTTTTTTACAACAGTTTGTACTGCTGTTATTGAAGATTTGCCTTCTTGATATGCGAATTGATATTCGCTCAAAGGATCTTTGGCTAAATATGATGATTTTATATGCTCATCAATTATTTTTTCCATTGTTTTTAACACAACGGACGATAAGCTTATCGGCCTGAAGGATTTTGGTGAAGTCTTATCCTTCTTATTAGCCTTCGGAATGAACGTGACCCGTACTTGTCGCCATACTGCTGGTATATGACCTAGTATCAGGCTTGATTGAAAAAGGTTTGTTAGAATAGGTGTTAAAAACGCCTTGCCCTTCTGTAGTAGTACAGGAAAAATTCCATCCCTACCCGGTGATTTGAAGGGTTCAAAAGTGTCAATCGCCCATTCAACCTTGCTTCTTGTAAAAATTTTTTTGGCCAAAGTACAAGCATCATTCCTGTTTCTATCTAACCCAGTCATTTCACTCGCTATTTCGAGAATGTCTGTCCTGGTTTCAAGATTTACAGTTCTCAATGCCGGTGCACTTTGGTCTCCGCATGTATTAATGATTGAACAGGGAAAATGTGTTCTCATCATTAACTCTAATGTTTCCTTAGTTGAGTTAGTAAAAGAGCCATCCTCTTTTTTCAAAGTACCTAACCCATTAGAATGATCTTTAGCGAGGATTTTCTGCTATCTAGCAGTTGCTGGAGTATTTTCAATGTTTTCACATGTGTGCCTCCAGTGAACCCTCTTTGATCTTCGTATTTCCCTATTATAGGCAGTGAGAGTTTGTTTATACTCCTCCCACTGTTGTGTTCTTTTTGCCCGGTTAAATAATTTCCGAGTTTTCTTTCTAAATTTCTCCAAAGTTTTGTTCCACCAAGGTACATCTCTATTCGTAGAGCGTTCCTTTGCAGGACAGCTTTCGTGATAAGCTTGTTGGATCAGGTTTGAAAGTTGTTTTGAGTTGTCCTCAAGTTCTTTACATGTCCTTGAGCAGCCTTTCAAGTTCTTGACTCCAACCTTCAGTTTCAAATTATACTGATCCTAGTTTGTTTTCCTGGCATCGCTTATAATTTCCTTAAGTTGCTGATTAGCTTCGTAATCAAACATGATTTGCTTGTGATCGGACAAAGATTCTTCATCCGATACGTGCCATTTTTTTATTTTATCAGTCATCGTTGGACTGCATAGTAGCATTGGGCGATACCGTTAGAAGTATCGATGTTTGAATATCGATACAAGGAATTCGAATATATCGATACGCTCGATATATCGGGCAATTTGCATCGATATTTGCGGTATCGATACGGTATCGATACCAAAAATATGTTTTTGCAGACGAATGGCGAAAAGCGAACGAATAGCTTTGGTTTGAAAATCTTGATTGTTTGAAAATCCGAAATTGTAATTCAATTACTTGGAAGTACTCACACAGAGAAAAGCATATAATTAAGAAAACTATTAAAAACAAAGTCATAGCATTCGTTATCGAAGCTTGGCCTACTGTTTTCATACGACAGACTTCACAACTAGCTGTTAGAGTACAACTGCGGGACCAGTCGATATATGATCAAAATTAACATTTTCTGTTTTTACAATTATTTCAACGCATATGTTAAAATCATTTTATACTGCCTAGATAAAAAATATTTCCGGTTAAAACCTTAGAAACCAGCGTTTGCCTAGATGGTCTGACGAGTTTTGCTTTTCGCGTGTTCATTAAACTTAGTACGGGCTTAAATTCCGAGTTCATTTAATAACGCATAGACTCTCCAATAGGTATAACAAAAAAAAAAATGCGATAACAAATGCAACACTGCTCTGGCCGTCCTAGCCTATAAAGCGTGAGAGCTAGAGCTATCACGACCTAAAACAAACTATCTAGCATTTTTTCTATTAAAGACATTTTTGCATAACATATTTATTTAAATCTTTTAGTTACCGACCAAGATTTTTGTTCCAAAAGTTTAAGTTTTTTCGTTTTCAAATGGCAAACTCAACCTACTATGAGCGACGATGACCATAGTTTGCGTGCCACCACTGCGACGAGGTAGTGATCTGCAGATACTTGCGGGTATTACCGATGTCAGTACAATCTCATCCCGCATGAGTGGATCAACGCTTCTACCGCGGGGAGTTGAAAATGGGTTTCTAGCAGCTAATTCACGAGTAGCTGGATTCAACTGATTCAGTGTGGCATAACAGTTAGCGCTGCGTTCGTTGTGTTCCCCAATTTCCGACACATCTTCTATCTTCATAGGCATTCAAATGTTGGTTGCACAATTCCGGAATGGCTGTTTTTAAGGTTGAAAATTGTTCATATATGTACCTACTTGTCGTTTTTTCATGGTTTGCACGGTTATCTCAATCATTTACGCACGGTTCGCCGTTTGTTTTTACTAAGAATGCATTCTAAACAACTTAGATTATTGGTTTGTATTGAACGATTAATAAGCCGAACAAAATTGTAGCTCTACCCCTAACTGGAACGATAGTGATCGCTTGAATTGTAACAACATTTGCGGCCGATTGAGAGCTAGCTTCTGCTTTCTTATATTGTTCCGAGTGCTGCGAAATGTTACCTTCATCTAAACCTCCTAACCTCTCAATCATCTGTTTCATTTTATGGTTCACACTGCGGAATGGTTTGCAAGGGGTCACGTTCTATGATTTACATGTCGAGGTATACAGCACGTTCTGGTCGTTCCAAATTAGTGGAGGCCGATTATCCAGTGTTTTAGATCTGCGTGGTATGTTGGAGCAATGCACAGAAACCGTTAACCGATTGAACGTTGGTTTTTTGTTTATCTAAAATCAATATCGCTTCCTTTATGTGCTGTAATATACGAATCAGAACTTAAGAAACAGAACTGCAACCTACGGCATAATAAAACTACCTTGATGATTAACTCGGATAGGTTTTTTGCTAGCGACAGGATGTGTTGAAGCAAGATAATCGGATTTTATTTTATTTTCTAAGAACAGCTGAAACAATGAGAGTAAGCAATTAAGCATACAAACAAGTACTAATAACAATAAATACGCTTTACCTGTGCTGTAATATGATCCTTTTCGTCCTGTTGCTCGGTGCTAATTGTGCCAGTCGAAGCCCTTTGAGGTGGCCGCTGCCATCATGGATATCTTCTACATCATCCTCGCCATCATCGGGTTCATCTGAATCATCATTGCTGCGCAGTTTGCCATCGGTTTTTCTGTTGTGCAACGAAATTGTAATCTGGATCTGGATCTAGACGGAAATCGACGACTACTGCGAGCTTCACTACGCGATCGAGAATTGCGTCTACTGCTACAGGCTTCGACCGTTTGTCTTTGCGCTCCCAACTTCTTGAACGACAACGCGCGTGTCTACGAAACGTTGGTCTACCAATATCGTCTTCGTCAGAATGCGATCGGCGGACTTCTGGCTCGCTAAATATCCCGATCGCATCGCCTCTGCTCTTCCCGCTGACGTTCTTCACATTGTTTCATGGTTCCTGAGGACTAGTAGGGCTTTAAATGCGACTGTTTTCCTCGAAGTACTTCAACCTAGGATCTTCCTGTGGGCCTTCTGTCGGAATAACAACTCAAAAATCCTCCTCCAAAACGGCGCAGCGTATTCCTCCATAGTTATAAGTTGAAAAGATTATCGAGGAAGCAGTAGACCGTAGCTAATCTGCAGAAAGTCAACAGCCACTGTTGCAATTAGGGTGAGTTTATGTTGAAATTTTCGTCGAAACAAAACGAGTAAGTTTTCACTGTCGACCAGCTGGACACACCATACGAAGCAAAGCGGTGACTTGGAGGTATCTGTCGTCTAGGGTATACAGTTTTAGAAACTTCAATAGACCCGTTACGTGTATTGTTTTATTCTGAAACAAAACATGATTGTAAACACCAAAAACTAGTTCACCCGTGCTGGTTAATCTGAATGATACACAACTCAAGAAGATTAGAAATAAAATTAATGTTGGAGTGACAATTCCAAATTGGGTTATGTGTATTAACAGCAAACTTCTAGGTACTTACTATGTAAATCTTTTCGAATCAAAACAGTTCTTTATTTGCCATCGTATCGTTCAAATGGGTGTCGACAGATGAATAACTTAAAATCCGGCGAGTCCGGGTGTCTCAGTTTGGGCCAGTGTAGTACCTGTTTAAGTATAAGAAGCTTAAGATATTTGACCTAGAAGTCTCACACAATAATGGGATCTTTATTACCAACGATATAATAATATGCTCTATTTATCTACTTCAGTTGACTCACTGTTTTGAACGGATACGTAAACTTGTAAGCGAGAAAAAATAATATTCGTTGCGCAATCGAAACACAGAAGGGTAACTAGGTTACCATTAGTAAATAATTAACCATTACTACAGCCGTGTCGAAGAATATACTGGAAAATAGTAGTTTGCTTATTGTAAACACCAAACAGCTGCGATAGAACTCACATAGTAAGCGTAAAATGCTGCCGCTGTTGTTCAAGGTGTAACTAGCGTCGACCAGGCAGTATGTTTCAGTGTTCTAGCTATAATACCGACTAAAGTATCTGATCGAGTTTTAGCAGTTTTCTCCACGAAAGAGGCTATCGATGGGTTATCGCAATGGCATCTGTTTTTAAATGGTCTTCCATAGTACACTACTATATTTTCAAAAATAGCTTCAGCTCATGCAGGCTCATAAACGGCAACTCGAAAATAAGTGCATAACTAAAGTAGGCTACTGCGAGTGAGAAGATCGCAGCAATCACGGTCATTATTGGCACCCGAACCAACCAACCAAGAAGACACTCGTCAAACAGCGCATTTTATAAGCCCATGTCGGTAGCCACAATTACTGCTAAATCGTTTTTAAGGTTTCTGTAAAGAAAAACAAAGGAAAATCTCGTTAACAGAATTTGAGAAACCACTGTATCGGAAGATACTAGAATATCCGGATCTGTGGAAACCACACATCTATAAAGCAACTTAAAACGGGAATGAATTCAACTAATCCGCACCTGCTTGATGGTTAGGAATTTAATAATTTCTCACCCACCGTCCCACCGAACTGTATGGTTGGAAGCATTCAGAAGGGGAAAGTTACGAGCAATTCACTGCGCAACTAAACGGATAGCACAAGGATGTTTATGAAAAAAATTTCGAAGGAGAGGATTTGAGAATGGATATACTACATCAAAACAAACTAGATCAGCAAAGTTTTCCCTATCGTAGGCATTTTTGCGGATCAAGCAGGATGCAATGATGCATGATTCTCTCGACATAAAAAGAAAAAAGATACCACCACAAAAACTTGAAATTCCTATTCCTGCCGGTTGAGAATTCTAACAAACATTGGCGGTAAGTTTAAGTGAATGGATTAAACAATTTTTTGTACAAACAAAACCAAAGTCATCCTAGAAACTATTCCTACGTTAAATGGTTATTTCAGCAGTTAACTACAGTGAACTATCGGTCCTAACGCTAGCAACTGATACATAAAAATGTAAACAAGCAATTAAATAATATCCTACTTACTCTTGTCGCAAATTATGGTAAAATTTCAGTGTTTTGATACTCCTTGCCATTGGCAAAAAAAATTGTTGTTGCACTGAGAAATTCGGGAGATTCCTAAAAGAAATTAACATTAGGCCTTGAACATTCCAACCCCACACTACGACTTATTACTTACATCCAGCTTAATAAACTCCGCATCAACCAGATAGTGTAATATATTATATACTGCATTGTTGCTTGCATTCTGCCGGTACAACCCAATTTGATTGAACGCAATCATTGCTTAATTTCATGTAATAATAGTATAAGCTATCAAACAGCAACGTTTTGACCATTGCAATATCCTCGTCCAGCTCTAAGCAGGAAATTTTATTCGAAAGAAACGTTACGTATTTTATTACCGACTATGGTCGACAATTATGACTGATAAGTTCCTTCTGACAAAGGCACGAATAGTGTTCCGAATTTATAACACATGGCCAAAAAAGCATTCAGTTCAGTGTCATTTGAGTTATGATTTACTCGTTGCACTATCAATGCGGGTGAACTCCGTTCAGTCATTTTAAAGAGTTGACCTCATTCTTTTCGTAATCGGTAAGTAAGCATTTTCTATACATTTTGGCAAGTTTGGATAACGAGAGCCGTGGTCCATCATGATTTTATTCGACCATAGATATCTATGGGTTTTCTCTGTTCAGTTTTGCCTGTTTTAGCAAAAAACAAAAAAAAAATCATTAGGTAGTATTACGCAATAACAAAAATCAATCCTCAATAATATTGTATTACTATAATTCCTACAATAGAAAAACAATTTTATCTGAAGTGCTACTTACATTTTCATTGTTCCGTTTGGCTCTAGGTTTGTTCGCATGACATATTGGATAGCTTTGGCGATGTCGATGTTAATAGTCAGCACCTGACTGGTATGAACAAATTCTTCTTTCGGTTTTAGCAGACAAAACGAAACCATTTTCATAAATATTTAACGGATATAATCAGTACAACGTTTACGATCTTCGAAATTTTTCGCTTTGCTGGAAGAGAAGCAAGAAAAGTGTCAAAATAATTTTTGGAAATAAAATTTTTTAGTATTATTTAGAATAACAAATCTGTCTAACACGTTCCGAGTTCGATAAAATCTTACCTTAGTTAATGTGATAAACCATTAATGATGATGATTATGATGATGGTGGTGGATGAAGATAATGGATGATGATTATGATGATGACGATGATGATGATGATGGATGAAGATAATGAATGATGGTTATGATGATGATGATGATGATGACGATGATGATGATGGATGAAGATAATGGATGATTATGATGGATGATGATGATAATGATTGATGATGATGATGATGATGATGATGATGATGATAATGATGATGATGATGATGATAATGATGATGATGCTGAAGATCTTGGATAGCTTGGCGATGTTGATGTTAATAGTCAGCACCTGAACGGCATGAACATTTTCGTTTTTCGAAATTTTTCGCGTTGCTGGAAGAGAAGCAAGAAAAGTGACAAAGTAATTCTAGGAAATTTTTCTTTTGTATTTTTTAGAATTACCAATCTGTCTGTCTAACGTTTAGAAGTTCATTGAAATCTTACCTTAGTTATTGTGTAAACCAATAGGAATCCTCCAACGAGCTAAGGAATGCCAGCCTGCTCATTCTCCTTGCGTTCAGTCTGTAACGGTTTTGACATGTCCTGCCGGTTCGTGAAAACAACCGCTCGGATGGAACTGACGTTACCATCCTTGACAAGAAGTCTATTGCTATTGGATATATATGTGGATATTCGCTTTTTATCATAGCCCATGCTTGAAAAGGATCGGATGATCTAGCAATAACTTTCTGATGTAGGAAGTTTCGTAGCTCTCCCGAAATTCCGCCAGGTCGATCAGGACCTAGTGCAGCTGCCCTTTCTACAACCTAATTTTCAAACACATTGGTAATTTTCTATAGTCGAAAGTATACCTCAGTTCTTACCATTTGATCGTGTATATCCCACAGATTATCCGTTGTGTTTTGAGGCGGAGCCGATGGACTTGTTCCTAAGCTTTGATTTTCAAGACATTGCCCTTGAGTTTGCCGCTCAGCGGCTCTTATTTTGTCTGATACAGCTTGAACCGCCCTAGCATGTGCTAGTGGTTGTAAATGCAGTGCTTTGAAGCGGGGATCTAATAGAGTGGCGATGGCCACACCATCAACGAACTCAAGATGCTCAAACCGTCCGTTGAATTGGCCTAGTAAGGCCGATTTCAAGTCTTTAATGCATTCCGTCTTGGCATCGAATGACTCCAGCACCTAAAATTTCATGAAATTTAATATTTTTTATAAAAATCTAAAGAAATAGAAATTACCTTTTTCATCATATTCATTAAAGGAAGAACTTTTCCTGACAAGGAGTTCTTTTCGGCTTCCAGTTCGGTTATAACATGCATAATGGGTTTCAAAATGTTATGTCCTTCTGTGACAGCCGACAGTTCCTGCCCTGTCAGCATTTGAACATTGTCGTGTCGTAATAGTACTACTCCGACGTCTTCCGCTAATTGAAGAAAGCTATCAATCATATCGTAGTTGCTGGTCCATCTCGTGGGCTCGTCCTTTTTTAATTTTTTAATTTCGCCTTCAGTTATTCCTCTTTTAATTTGGATAGCTCTTAGGTCATCAGCGGCATTTGTAGACCTTTTGAAAAATGTCACGATGCTACGGACTTTTCCCAAAATTTCTTGAAACTGCTTTGCCTTCTCGATCGCTACGGTAACCATTCTACTTATTGAATGGTCAATACAAACCATGTGGCGACTATTGCCGACAAATTCGTGGGCTGCGGCAACTATATTTGCCCCTCCGTCAGTGACGAAAACGCTTATCTAAAATTATATATAAACTAAAATTAAATAAACTCAGGCAGTCAACTATTGTGAGCAAAGTATAACCTTTTCTGTGACAAGATTCCATTCTTCGCATGTATCTTTGAGCTCTGCCACCAAATATTGCTTGGTGTGACTTCCGTCCAGAGGCCTAGCTGCCAGCGCGATAGACCTCATTGTCTTTTCGTCCTTATCCAAGTAATGCAATGTTATTCCTAAGAAGCTTTTGTTATTGCCTGTGTCCGTCCACACATCCGCGGTCATACTATATTTATCGCACAGTTGAATCTCTGATTTTACGACTTCGCTTAAGGATTTATATTTTTCGTCAAGCATGTTGGTAATCGTTTTCCGGCTTGGGACTTTGTAGAGCGGCACTGCCGTTTTTACGAAGCGCACAAATCCTCTTTTTTCCATCGTTCGCAATGGAAGATTGTCTGTGGCTATCATATATGTTAGTGCTTCATTCAACTCTAGCGTTTTAAAGCCTTTTACTATATAAAAATATTACTGTTAAAAATAGCATGTTTTGGTAGGACAATGTTTCAATGAATGATTATGTCATAAAAAATATAATCAATTGTAATATTTGTATTTTGTTGAGATTGTATAAAAATTCCCGATTTTATTCCAAATGTACTAATTCCCCGAAAAACATTTTCCAGAATACTGATTTCCACGAGCTTGTGTCGTTGCATATACTCTTCTTTAAGAATGGCGGCCATCAGAATGTGAAGAACTACCGCGGGATAACTAATTTATCAACTGCATCCAAATTGTTTTAAATAGTTGTTAGCACTATTGTTAAAAGTTGCACTAAGAACTACATAGCTTCCGATCAGCATGGATTTGTCCCTGGCCTAGTTGTCCCATTGTTCGCTATTGAATTTCATATTTCATATTCATATTCATATTCATATTCATCATATTTCATATTGAATTTCATATATTCTTTCAGATTTTACTTTCACAGCTTACCGCTTGTTACATACTAAATATGGCACATACGCAAACATTTGTTTTATTTGTATGAGAGTCATTATCCTCCCACAACAGGGATGACGGGTCTGAAATCATCATAAAGTAAATTCATGCCTTCCGAAACCCCCACTCGCCAAATTTGGTTCCTTTTGCTTGATTTATGAGGAAATTTGTGTTACATTTGTACTTTTAGGAGGTAGGAGCCACCCTCTTACGCCATCCGTAAAATTGCTCTCTTACCCCCTTCATAAAATTGCTGGTCATTTTATCTACCAACGATATATAAATTGTTCAGTGTCGTTCAGTTGTTTAGTAGTTAATAGCATTTGAATTCTTTCATTCAGACGGTACACTTCTATTTTCGTTTTCACAAAGTGCTACCCAGTCCCAGTATAGTAAACAAAGACGTAGTCCTACGTCAAAACAAACTATTCAGCAATATGTATGTTGGTTTTATAATAAATAATTATAGCTTACCTCCGAAGGCAGAAATGTTGGCCAACGAGTCGCGAATTGAGACAGGCGGGTCCTTTTTAGCAATTGTGCTGACTGAGGGGCCGGTTTCTGCCTGTTGGGATAATTTACGGTTTTTCTTTTGTGAAATTCAATTTATTTATTTATTTATTTATATTACTCACCACGCTCTCCTTTGGTGTGCTTTCCTTGTGCGAAGGCCTAGCAACAGCCTTGACATTTCTATTTTTTTTTATAGTTACAGCTTGCTTGTGGTGGTTTCGTTCTAAATGCTTCCATAGGTTGATTGTATTTCCACATGTTTTTACTCTCTTACCGCACTCTTTGCATTCTGCAAAGTTAGCACACGATTTGACAAAAAATCGCCAAATGTCGCTTCTTGGCGCCATTTTCCAACTATCGACGTGCTTTGTTCAATGCTACCGACTCAGCAAGAGACCACCCACACGCGACTTCCACTTGATTGTACTTTACAACCAAAACAGCTACAAAAACGTTTCGTTTTATTTGAATCACTGCACCAAAAACGTCTTATTTTTAATCAAAAGCCTGGTGAAAAAGCACGAGCTATCCGCACCGGTATAACAGACTATAACTTTGGAATTAAAAACGACAACGAGCACCGCGACTACACAGTACGGCAGTACGAAACTAAAAAAGATTTTTACTGTTTTGTACGGCTGTTCGCACTCACACGAAATCCCGTGCCGAATTGTCAAAATTTGCGCGCAAAACAAAAATATTTCCTTCTCTTTTTTTCTCGCACAAAAATCAAATAAATATCAGCAATTTCGAAGTCCCAGATAAACGAGATAAGCTGGAATCACACTGACCGTCAGCGAACATCATCGGCAACGTATCGTAACTTCGTAACGGACTGTCAGTGACGGTCGCATGCATTTTCAATGAGCGCATTCACATAAGTGCCTTGACGTTCCGTGATGTGACGTTCCGGACGCGTGTGAATGCGCATATTGAAAATGCATGCGACCATCACTGACAGTCCGTTACGAAGTTACGATACGTTGCCGATGATGTTCGCTGACGATCCGTGTGATCTCAGCTATTCGCTATGACGGCGCCGCAGTGGAGACACCTACATTAGTTTCGAGTATGCGTGAAGCGGAATAGCGATTTGTTAAAGAGTGAAAAAGACAGAAATATGTCGGAAATAATTTTCACGCATTCAGCTGCGGGCAGTTCTGTATAAGTGGAAAAGAGGTCGTGCGGTGCCGTCATTGCGAATAAACGAATAAACACTGTAGCCCCGCGAATAAAAAACAGTAAAATGAACAACACTGTTTTATTCAGCAGTGTGGTACGATTTTTTTTAATGCAGATTTGCACACCAAAACGGCAAGAAAACATGGAGTGAAAATACGATTTCACGCTGGTGCAAATATGCAAAACATTTCATTGACACGCTAATCTGTCTGAAGACTGAAGTTTTTGAGCTACTCGGAATTTTATTTTTATTGTAACAGTATGTCAGTATCGATGCAAATATCGGCGTTTTAGCATCGATACTGGGCCGGTATCGGGATGCTCAGTATCGATCCAAAATATCGATGTATCGGCCCAAAAGTATCGATTTTTTCGATACAGATACAATATCGCCCAATGCTACTGCATAGTGTTAAGTCAAGTACTTCTTGCCTTATTGCGTTTACAAAAGTTGGCTCTTCCCCTTTATTGCATATAGGGTAAAGAACTAGTTTTAAGCAGTCTAAGCGGGTCACTGATTGTTTTACCTTATTACAAGCGATGGGTTGACTAAGTGGGGAATATCAGCATACCAATCTTCTTGCTATCTTTAGTTCTTCAAGCTGTTACCATTGGAAGACACTATTGTTGAGCTAAACTTTTGATTTTTCGCTTTAAAAGTTGGAGCGGTGGAACTAATTTTGAACACACCGAACCCATTTTCACCCGCAGGGTGCTGTTTTCAGCAATCCTGAAATCTGAATTTTTTTACGTCCCGTTAAAAAATCCCTCGAACTTTTCCCCCTATTCAGTAAGTTCGCGTTCCTATCCGCGACCTACTAATCGGCATCTGATGCGTAATCGGCATAGCGTATCGGCATATGCGTAAAATGCCATCTGTCTAAATTGTTTATCGGGGCATACACTCACCGCACCGTTCGGCAAACGGTATTCGTCGTCTCTTTTATTCTCTGGTGTTCTTATGGGAAACTGCGAGTTTGACGTCTCACTCGCTGTTCATAAGGATGGTGGGAGAACAAAAGAGGCAAACATAGAAGTGCACACGATCTAACTTTAGAACAGTGTTGTCAAAGCAAATAACATTGAAACACATCGTTGCTTCATTAAATCACTGAGAAAATCTTCGAAAATTATTAAAAAAGCTGTCTTTTGTGTTGTTTTTAATAAAGAAAAATTAATTATGAACATACATTTCTCTTAAAAGTATTGAACCACGTTTCACCATAGGAGGTTTCAGTTAATTTCAAACTTAAAATTCTTATTTCCAGAACCGAAACAGTATCTTGGCAACACGATAGTTCATCAGTTGTGCTGCAGCTGCTGCTACTGGTGAACAGGTTCCATCAATTCAGAATTTGTTTTCAGTTTTGTTAGAAAATAATAAAACTTTCGGCTAGTGACAAAGCCTTAGATAATAGAAAAAAAGAGACTGAATAATATGGTATGTGACAATTGAGTGCTTGGCTTTCAGAGTGGTTGTAATCAGTGCTGAAAATTTGATGAATTCGTCAGTAGCAAGGTGGCGATTGCTGAAGAGCAGCTGAAAAATGTACGTTTTTGGACAACAATTTTTAATTCATCATATTTCTTGTCGGAAACCCAATAAATTGTGTTTGTGTGAACCAAATGTATGGTTAAGTGATTTGTGAAGATGATCCTATCAAAAGATTTTGAAAATATGAATAAAAAAGTGCATTTTCGGATCATTTATGTTCAACTGATTAAAATAGGTAACACTGCTTAACTCGTTCCTTACCCTATCTATATCATTTGATGATATATAGTCTAAAAGGAGTTCACCTCTGTTATTGGTATCTGTGCTGGCCCAAACAGTGTGATGGGCGTTTGCATCACATCCAATTACAAGTGCTTTGTTTTGTTTCTTGCAATAAGAAACCAAATTTACCACTTCTGGTGGAGGTACTTCACCCAAATCTCCTGGAAAATATGCAGATGCTACGCAAATTTCAGTCGTGCCATGGGTCGTTGGAACCTCCATCATCATTGCTGTGAGATCTTTTGTAATCAATTCTGTAATTGGAAAACTTTTTATGTTTTCACTTACTAAAATGGCAGCTCTTGGCGTGAGCTCACCTTCGGCGTAAATCAATTTGTAGGAATTCCTTGTATCCTACCTTTATAGGTCCAGGGCTCCTGGATCAGTGCTACATCCAGGTTGCTTTCTGTGAATCTTCTACAAAGTACAGCAGTTGCTCCCTTTGTATGGTGGAGATTCACCTGGACAAATTTAACATTTTTTCTTTGTAATTTTATATGATTTGTGGTACGACCGGGCTGTTTTGGGTTTAGTCCTGCACCGTTGACACAACTGGGTCCTGGGATTTGACTGATTATATCAGCATCGCCAGTTTCCTCTTGGGTCTTATCGATGTCAGGGTCCCTCCTGAGTGCTGATCCCCCACTTGATTTGTTATTTATATTTATATTAAGAGTTTTATTAATTGTTTCCATCTCAATGGTCTTAATTTGCTGGGAGAAAGAATCAGCTGTCCGTTACCAGCTTAGAACAGAGGGAGCAAATTACTGCACGGGGTGCCCTGGTACCATGCAGGCTCCGTTCGACCTTGGGAGACTTAATTAGACCCCCCCAAGCATTCATCCTTAGGCACGGGTCGCGTTACACCGAGGATTGGGGTCCTCCTCCGCAATTTACTCAGAATGCAGCATGCTCCAATGTTGCTTGCTACATTGGGAGCAAACGTTTTTTTACAAGATTTGCCACGGAAGAGACTCGGTGCAGATCTAGATGGATCCATCACGTGTTTGTCATGGAGCCATCCAGCGCTGCACACCGAAAGACAAAGACAAACACTCCTCCTTTATCCTGGCTTGTGACAGACAGTTTGACGTGACAGACTCTGACGCATAGTCATATTGTTGTGACATTAATATCAAAATTTCAAGAAATCGGTTCTGAACTGAACACATTTTTCGATTTGAATTGTCAATTCAAAACGAATTTCGTATGTAGCTTTGAAGCCTTGCCTTGCCTTTTTTTTTTTAATTCTATATTAGAGAGGTTTTCAGCCTGCGGCTGGTTCGCCTCTTTTTTGCCTTGCCTTTGTTGAACGGTTAATTCATAATTTTGTCTTTAAATATATTTCTAGAATCACTTAACTATTAAAAGTAAATTAAATGACCTTTACAAATATTTACGCACGCTAGGAGAGAAAATATTGCACGCAGTACGTTCTTAGGAGCTTCGTTGGCCCTCCGGCGAAACAGAAGGTTGGTGTAGCAGGCTTTGCAAGCCGTCACCACGAAAAATACTGAAGCACGGAACGAAGAACAAACAAATTCTTACTGGAACAATCGGAATAGACCCACGCGATGAAAAAGGACTATGGATTGGAAACTCGGGACGTGGAACTGCCGATCTCTCAACTTCCAAGGGAGCACTCGAGTACTCTCCGACGTATTGAAGAGCCGCAAGTTCGACGTCGTAGCGCTGCAGGAGGTGTGCTGGAAGAGCTCAACGGTACGTACGTTCAGAGATGGACATACCATCTACCAGAGCTGCGGCAACACACACGAGCTGGGTACAGCTTTCATAGTGATGGGCGAGATGCGGAAACGGGTGATTGGGTGGTGGCCAATCAATCCTCGAATGTGCAGGTTGAGAATCAAGGGTCGATTCTTCAATATAAGCATCATCAACGTGCACAGCCCTCACCTCAGAAGTACCGATGACGACAAGGATGAGTTCTACGCGCAGTTGGAGAGTGAATACGACCGCTGCCCAAAACATGATATCAATATCGTCATCGGGGATTTCAATGCTCAGGTCGGCCAGGAGGAGGAATACAAACCGGTGATTGGAAGGTTCAGTGCACACCAACGGACCCATGAAATGGGCCTAAGACTTATCGACTTTGCCGCCTCCAAGAATATGGCCGTACGTAGTACCTTTTTCCAGCACAGAATCCATCATAAGTACACCTGGAGGTCACCAAATCAGACAGAATCACAGATCGACCACGTTCTGATCGACAGTCGGCACTTCTCAGACATTATCGACGTCAGATCCTATCGAAGCGCTAACGTTGACTCGGACCACTACCTAGTGATGGTTAAAATGCGCCCAAGACTCTCCGTTGTGAACAACATTCGGTACCGACGCCAGCCTCTGGCGGCTGAAGCAGCCAGATGTCGCCGCAAACTACGCGCATTCATTCGAAGCTGCACTGCCGGAAGAGGACGAGCTGGACAAAGCCCCTCTCGAGGACTGTTGGAACACTATCAGAACAGCCATCAGCAGTGTAGCGGAGAGCTCCATACGGCATGTGGCCCGAAATCAGCGGAACGATTGGTTTGACGATGAATGTAGGAGGGTGATGAATGAGGAGAACGCTGCGCGGGCGGCCAAGATGCGCAGTGCCACACAACAGAACGTGGAAAGACACAAACAAAAGAAGATGCAGCGGAACCAAATCTTTTGGGAGAAAAAGCGCTACCTGGAAGAGCAGGAATATGCAGAGTTGGAGCGGCTGCATCGTTCTCAGGAAACGCGAAAGTTCTACCAGAAACTGAACGGATCCCGCATAGGCTTTGTGCCGCGAGCCGAAATGTGTCGGGATAAGACTGACAGTATTCTGACGGACGATCGTGAGGTGACCGATAGGTGGAAGTAGCACTTCGACTAACACCTGAATGGCGCCCAGGCGGAGAACCATGGCGGCGGGGAAAGCGATTTCGACGGTGCAACAAACGGGGAAGAGGTGCCAGCCCCAACGATAGGTGAAGTTAAGGAGGCCATCATGCAGCTAAAGAACAACAAGTCAGCTGGAAAAGATGGCATCGGAGCGGAGCTTATTAAAAGGGGACCAGAAAAGCTGGCCGTTTGTCTGCACCGACTAATTGTTAGAATTTGGGATACGGAACAGCTACCGGAGGATGGAAAGATGGGGTTATCTGCCCGATCTATAAAAAGGGCGACAAGTTGGACTGTGAGACTTATCGAGCGATCACCGTTCTCAATGCCGCCTATAAAGTGCTGTCCCAAATCATTTTCCGCCGTCTACCACCAATTGCGAATAGATTTGTGGGAACTTATCAAGCCGGCTTCGTCGAAGGTCGGTCTACAACGGATCAAATATTTACACTGCGGCAAATCCTCCAAAAGGGCCGTGAATACAGAGTTCCCACGTATCATTTATTCGTTGACTTCAAAGCCGCATATGATACCATCGACCGGAAAGAGCTATGGAAAATCATGGACGAGAACAGCTTCCCCAGCAAGCTCATCAAACTGATTAAATCTACAATGGATGGTACACAGTGCTGTGTTCGGTTTTCGGGTGGATTGTCAAGTTCATTCGAATCACACAGAGGGCTTCGTCAAGGTGATGGTTTTTCATGCCTGCTGTTCAACATAGCGCTACAAGGTGTTATGAACCGAGCGGATATCAACACGCGGGGCACGATATTCAACAAATCTAGTCAATTCGTCTGCTTTGCCGATGATATGGATTTTTTTTTTCATGTTGGGTATTTTTATCACTGCGACCATTTGTTTGATCTATTGTGATATATCCCCCATTTTACTATAGCTATGTTGTCAAGATGACGCACCACTATTAGAAGCGACCGTCATTGTTTGACTAATAGCATTTGTCCAGTCCGGTGATACATTTCGGATAAAGTGCACTACCGTACTGGGAATTGTTCTCCAAATATCAAAGGGTTCTAACAGCCCTCTGTCGAAGAACCTTAATCTTTTATTAAAAATTGCCGGACATCGGCATAACAGGTGTTCCGAGTCTTCCTTTTCTATGCCACAGAAGCGACATATATCATCTTGAAGTTTTCCCATTTGCTTCAGATGATAGCGGCTCGGACAATGTCCTGTTATTAGACCAGTATAGATGCTTAGATCTTTCTTTGAAAGCTCCAGTATTTTGCGAGTCATAGAAATGTTTGGAGAGATAAATCGTTTCGACTACCAGCATTGAAGGTGTTATTCCAATTTGAATCCACTTTCCTACATTCCCATGCCTTCAGCTCCATTTTTAAAACAGAAGCAGATAGGCCGCAAAAGGGCTCAGGTCCTATAAATGGATGAGAAGATCCGAATCTTGCAAGCGCATCAGCCCTTTCATTTCCATCAATTCCACAGTGACCTGGGACCCAATATAAGTTGACTTGGTTACGGTAAGATAATTTTGGGAGTGATTGAATACATTCCCAGACGTGTTTTGATGTGCATGTCGCCGACTTTAAAGCATTTAGAGCTGCTTGACTATCGGACATGATGCATATATTTGAATGTCTATAGTTTCTGCGCAAGCACACAGTAGAACACTCTAGAATTGGTTGAATTTCAGCTTGGAACACAGTTGGCCATCTACCCATAGAAATTGACATGTCTATTCCTGGGCCAGTTACTCCTGCTCCCACTTGGTTGTCCATTTTTGAACCATCTGTGTAAAAAACCGTCGAGCCTTGGCGAAGATCGGGACCACCGTCTTCCCAGGAATCACGCCTAGGCTCAAATACACGAAAAATTCGGTCAAAGTTGTATTTTTTCGCCATCCAGTCTTCATTATTGATTACCAGAGGATTAATACTAATAGTCTTTAGAATACTGAGATGACCTGTAAGATCACCATCAAAGAGGTTCATAGATCTTTTGATCCTCAGAGCACTCTTTTCAGCTTCTAATTGTATGAACTGATGCAGTGGAAGCATATAAAGTAAAGCATCCAATGCCTTCGACGGTGTACTTCTCATTGCACCTGTTATTGAGAGAGTGGCTAGCCTTTGAAGTCTTTCTAGCTTTTTCTGAGAAGCTTTCTCTTTTGTTTTTGGCCACCAGACCAACGAGGCATAGGTAATCCTGGGTTTCACAATAGCCGAATAGATCCACTGGATCATCTTCGGTTTCAGTCCCCATTGCTTACCAAAAGTTCTTTTACATATCCATAGAGCATTTGTAGCTTTGTTTACAGCTTGCTCTAGATGTGTATTCCAATTGAGTTGTCTGTCAAGAAATACTCCAAGGTATTTGACAGTGTCTGAAAGTTTCAAGAGTGTTCCTTTCAAACTTATGTTACTCAATGTAACTTTTTTTCTTCTCGTAAATGGTATGATAGTAGTTTTATTGGCATTAATGTTGAGGCCCTGCCTATCACACCATGATGAAATAAAATTCAAAGCAATTTGCATCCGGTCAGCGATGATAGAGTCAAATTTCCCACGAACAATTACGACTATATCATCTGCGTAGCCAATTATTTCAAAGCCTAAGGCTGTCATCTGTTGAAGAAGATCATCAACTATTAAAGACCACAATAGAGGTGATATTACGCCTCCTTGTGGGCACCCTTTCATTGCTCTAACGCTAATGGATGTACTTCCAAGTTTTGCTGCTATATCTCGTTTTGATAACATTTCGCCAATCCAGTGGATAACGGATACATCGAAACCACGTTTCATCATAGCCGCAATCATTGAACTATGGGATGAGTTATCAAATGCGCCTTCTATATCTAGGAAGGCTGCTAGTGATATTTCTTTCGCTTCAAAAGACTTTTCTAGTTTCCTTACAACCGTATGTAATGCTGTTACTGAAGATTTACCTTCTAGATATGCAAATTGATATTTGCTCAGAGGGTTTTTAACTAAATATGATGATTTTATATGCTCATCAAGTATTTTTTCCATTATTTTCAGCAGAACAGACGAAAGGCTTATCGGCCTAAAGGACTTTGGTGAAGTCTTGTCCTTTTTATTGGCCTTCGGGATAAAAGTGACCCGCACTTGTCGCCATGCTGCTGGAATATGGCCTAGTATCAGGCTGGACTGATAAAGGTTTGTCAGAGTAGGTGTTAAAAACGCCTTGCCCTTCTGTAGTAGTACAGGAAAGATTCCATCCCTACCCGGTGATTTGAAGGGTTCAAAGGAGTCAATTGCCCATTCCACTTTGCTTCTCGTAAAAATTTTTTTGGCCAAAGTGCATGCATCATTTCTGTCTAGCCCCTGTTTCTGTCTAGCCCAGTTATTTCATTCACTATTTCATGAATGTCTGTCCTGGTTTCAAGAGTTACAGTTCTCAATGCCGGTGTACTTTGGTCTTCGTATGAGTTAATGACTGAGCATGGAAAATGTGCTTTCATCATTAGCTCTAATGTTTCTTTAGTAGATTTAGTAAAAGAGCCATCCTATTTTTTCAAGGTACCTAACCCATTTGAATGATCTTTAGCGAGGATTTTCTGCAATCTTGCTGTTGCTGGAGTATTTTCAATGTTCTCACATGTATGCCTCCAGTGTATCCTCTTTGATCTCCTTATTTCTTTATTATAGGCAGTGAGGGTTTGCTTATATGCTTCCCACTGTTGTGTCCGTTTGGCCTGGTTGAACAGTTTCCGGGTTTTCTTCCGAAATTTATCTAAGGTTTTGTTCCACCAAGGTACATCTCTATTAGTAGAGCGTTCCTTTGTAGAACAGCTTTTATGATACGCTTGTAGGATCAGGCTTGAAAGTTGCGTTGTGTTGTTTTCTAGCTCTTCATACGTTTTTGAGCAACCTTTCAAGCTATTGACTCCTACTTTGAGATTCAAATCATATTGCTCCCAGTTTGTTTTCCTAGGATCTCTTATAATTTCATTCAGTTGTTGATTAGCTTCGTAATCAAATATAATTTGCATGTGATCGGACAGGGATTCTTCGTCCGAAACATGCCAGTTCTTTATTCTATCAGTCACCGTTGGACTGCATACTGTCAGATCAAGAACCTCTTGTCTTATTCTATTTACGAAAGTTGGTTCGTCCCCTTTATTACATATATCGATTTCATGCGATGATATAAAATCTAAAAGGTACTCACCTCTCTGGTTGGTATCTGTGCTGCTCCACACTGTATGATGCGCGTTTGCATCACATCCAATGATAAATGCCTTGTTATGTCTCTTACAATAAGAGACCAGATTTACAACCTCCGGTGGAGGTACTTCTCCCATATCTCCTGGAAAGTACGCTGATGCAATACAAATTTCAGTTGTGCCATGGGTCGTTGGCACCTCCATCATGATTGCTACGGTATCTTTTGTAATTAATTCTGTAATAGGAAAGAAATTTGCCCTTTCGTTTACCAAAATTGCAGCTCTGGGCGAGAGCTGGCTCTCAGCGTAAATCAACTTACATGAGTTTGTAGGGATTCCTTGTATCCTACTTTTATTAGTCCATGGCTCCTGGATCAGTGCTACATCCAGTTTGCTTTCTGTGAATCTTCTCCAAAGTACAGCAGTTGCCCCCTTTGCATGATGAAGATTCACTTGAACAAATTTTATATTTTTATTGAATTATTTTGTTTGGGTTGCCGCGTTGGCGTGGTAGACTTTGCTTCCCAACGTTAGCTCCGCGGTTGCCAATATTTGGATTAGCATGGAGATTTATTTCTCTATACTCCGGTGCTGATCCCTGATTTGCCAGTTCGACTTTTGTGGTACGAGCAGATTGCTCCGGGTTTAGCCCCGCATCTTGGACACCACTTGATCCTGGGATGTCACTGATCATTTCAGTATCACCAGTTTCTTCGTGGGTCTCAATGACGCTAGGGTTACTCCTGAGCGCTGACACCCCACTTATTTGTTTTTTTTTCGCCTGGCTTCGTTTCTGTTAGATTTCTTTTATGAAACTTTTTTCTGATTTGTGCATTCCCGAATTTGAAGTCGAGCACAAACTCACTGCTCTTGATCGAGTTCATAGAGACTCCATCGACAGTAAAAATTAATTCCAGATGTTGATTTACGATGTTGCGTTGGAGTATTCTCCACGCATCAACCGCTAATCCATCATTCTGGCTCTCTAGAAGTGTAAGAATTCTCTCATTACTGTCTTCTGCACTCCATGGGAAGAACCCAATCAGTATTTCTGGACGAGGAATATCTTTCTCGTCTACTGCTACTAGTTCTGCTCCCTCCCAAGGTTTAAGGGACGGAACGATAGTTTTTAGCCAGGTTGCTGTTTCCTGGTTTTTGCAAAAGATCACAAGATAGCCCGATTTGAACGCACAGTGTCCAAACTTAGGTTTTAGAGTATCTTTTCTTTGCTTTTCTACTCTAATCAAAATTTCATTTTGCGTAGCTATTAATTGTTGTGTGGTGAGTTCTATGTTAGGATAGCTTCTTGGAAGAATACCTAATTTTACACCACTGACAACATCTCGGTATAATGGTTGCATCTTACCCTCAGTTCCTCTTGATTGCCCTGAGTGTCTAATCATATCGATGCGCTGCTGTACAGAAGTGGATGCTGAGGGAATGTTAGCTTTCCAATTCTGACGTCGTATTTTTTGTGGACGAGGATTGCCACTAGTGTTTGACCCATTTAAGTCGGAATTCCTGGGACGTTTGGTTACGTCGGATTGTTCTTGTGGGGTTTGAGCCATTCGGAATGCCTCCTGCCGGCTGTACCCACTATCGACTAGTCTCTTGAGACGCTTTTGGCCTGCTCCACTTAACCTTTTCCTTTTATCGTTAAGTGGGCCGCAGGATTGCTCCATTGCATGTTCCAGGAGCTGTTTTGGCACTCTCGTGAATGGCGTTGATATTAATGTTACGTTGATGTCGTCGTCATCACCGTAATCATCTCTACCATCGTCCGCTTTTTCCGGAGTGTTCAAGATTGAAGATGAGCAGGAACGAGCATCTTCGACTGAGTTGCTTTGTAGTTTCAGATCCTCATCATCCGTTATCTGCTCGACGCTCATCCGTGACTGGCTCATCGTGGAAATCCGGAAAATTGGTATTGTAGTTTGGTTTAGCTATAAGTCGCACAAAAATATATATGTAACTGTTTTATTGACTGTTGTGTTGTTTTCCTTTATTAATATCGCGAAAACATGAAATGACATTTTGTTGAAGATTTGTATTATTTAATGACAAAAAAAAAATATATATATATATATACATAAAATAAATAAATAAATAGAAAGAAAAGAAGAAGAAAAAAAATAAAATAAAAAATAATAATAATAATGATAATAATAAGAATATCTGTAATAATAATAATAATAGTAATAATAATAAAATAAAATAATAATAGTTCCAATAATAATGATAATTAAATCAGATCGAATAATAATTAAATTTTGTGGACCGGTGTTGTTTGCTATGTGAGTAAGCCTATACGAGTATACACCATGGTACCGTAACTGAAACAATATCAATGAACGTTGCATCGTTTGCCTGTGTGTTGTGCTCTGCTTTAGCAGCACAAGCAGCACGACAAAAGAACGTCACTGCCGTACGCAACACAGTACATTTTAGCTCTAGAAACACACCGCGGTAAACAATGGAATTTGTATTGAAATTACAATTGCACTTCGGTTTTGCTGTGAGTCACGTATAATGTAAACAGATAACCTAATGATGAGATGACCACTAAATTTCAATCCTGTTGTGCTATCACTCGTATTTAGTATCACAGACCCGCACACTTTTGTGAAAGAAGAGAAGTGTTTCTGGAGTACACTTAGCTTTTCCCCCCTTCACTAGCTCGTGGGAATTGTATTATATTTATCTCCACTTTGCAATCACTTTATATGAATTTCATATGCCATTGGGCTGGCTAGACTGCCGAGTCGTAGCAACATCTTCGCGCACAACAAGCTTTAGCCCGTCTGCCGGTACCGCGCATTATGCGCCATTGTTGTTTTTCGCATTGTGCAGCAAATCACTCACAAGAAAAACAGTTTTTCTAAAATATAATTGCACTCCCCGTCCTATTCACCTACAAATTGTAATCCTAGCCGCTTAAACTCGATAACTTCACTTTACTTTAAGTAATTAAACACTTTAGACAGCGAAAAATTCGGTTTATTACGGGAGCTGTTAGATTCGTACTTGTAGTAAGTTGACAGGGTTGCCAGATAGATGATATGGATATTATCGGTAGAACATTTGTGGCGGTGGCTGAACAGTACACCAGACTAAAGCGCGAAGCAGAAAAGATTGGGTTAAAGGTAAATACGTCTAAAACAAAGTACATGCTGGCCAGCGGAACCGAAACCGAACGACACCGCCTGGGCAGTAGTATATTGATCGACGGCGATGAGTTTGAGGTAGTCGATGAATTTGTCTACCTTGGCTCACTGGTAACGGCGGACAATGATACCAGCCGTGAGATTCGGAGGCGTTTTATCAGCGGAAGTCGTGCTTACTATGGGCTCCACAAGCAATTGCGGTCGAGCAGACTAAGTCCCCGTACAAAGTGCACCCTGTACAAGACGCTTATTAGACCGGTTATTCTCTACGGGCATGAAACATGGACAATGCTCGAGGAGGACCTGCGAGTGCTCGGAGTTTTCGAACGACGAGTGCTAAGAACGATTTTCGGCGGCGTACAGGAGAACGGAGTATGGAGGCGGAGGATGAACCATGAACTCGCACAGCTCTATGGCGAACCCAGTATCCAGAAGGTGGCTAAAACTGGACGGATACGATGGGCAGGGCATGTTGAAGAATGCCGGACAACTACCCTGTAAAGATGGTGTTCACCTCAAATCCGGTAGGAACAAGACGACCAGGAGCGCAGTGAGCAAGATGGTTAGACCAGGTGGAGCGAGATCTGGCGGAGAGTACTCGGTGTCCGAGGAATTGGAGAGCGGTAGCCCTCAACCGAGTTACATGGAGAAATTTTGTTCAACAGGCTTTGTCTTAGGACGGCAAGTAAGTAAGTACGTTCTTAGGAATGTTTCTATTAAATAAAGATTTTGAAGAATAAGAACCAGATATTTAAAAATATAGAAGTTCCTGAGAAATAAAAAATAATTATTGTTACAGTAGAAAGGTCAGTTCACACCGCTAGGTGGAATAATTCGGGTTTTCTTTTTAGATTAAAAATTTATCAATAACTGAGAACGGCCGGGCCTAAGAATTTGTTCAAAATGATGCGTAAAACTTGATTTTGTTTGAGTTTTACCAAAAATTGCAGAATTTGGATATTTTTGAAAAACTTGTCAAATTTCAAATATTAAAAAAAACGAAATCGTGTCCATCGATAGCTCTTCACCAGATTTTAGGGCATAATTTAAGCTATCTGTAAAAAAAAGTATGCAAATCAGAGGGGATGGTTTTGAGATAATTTACATTTTATAATTTTTATCACGGTTTTGAAAAGCTTTTTCTTTCAGTGTAATTTTTTTCTAAATATACACTTAATTTCCTACAACTTTTCCTTTAACGCCATTTTGATCAAATAAGTAGTTTTCAAGTTATGATGTTTTGAAAAAAAGTAATCTCATTTCTAAATACGCCCTTTTGAAAAGTTACTCTTGACGAAAAAAAATCAAGTTTAGAGGAAAATGAGTCCTTGCTTGGTATCCAACACGTTAGGAAAATTTCATTCCAATCAAAAATTGTCGAGTCAAATCGTTTTACTAGTTGAGCTAGAATTGTTCTAATTTATTTGTTTATTTGAAAAGGAAAAAGCCCGCTGGAGTGAACAGCTTTGACATTCCTTCTCCAGTAGGCACAAAACCTTCTATCTTTTTGTACCAACAGGTTAGGACTAATAATTTACTAATAACATGATTATAACAATAGCAACATTTATTTCAAGGCACGTCTATTTTTTCTTTTAAAATGGTACGAGATAAATTAAAATCGAGCACATTAGAACATTGATTAAAAACACGACACATGCTACTGAGAGGCTCGTTTCTATTGTAGTTGGTACGTGAGACAGGCAGGTAGAGAAAAGCATGGGATCGAAGAGTTCTACGGCGGATGTTTATGTTCAGCAGTTGTAGAATGTCGGGGCAGTCAACAGGTGAACAAAAGCTCCATTCGACAAGTAGTTGGCGCCGCGGTAAAAACGATGATATTTTTATTTCAAGCTGTCAAAACACATAGAAAACTAAAATCATCAGAAGGGAATTTGATTTTTTTTTAATACGCGCTTTAGAATCAATCAAAAGTTATTGTTGGGTTAGAAAATAACATATATACTTACTACAACTTTTAATTGGCTGCGTTTTATTTAAAACTATTAAAATTTTATCATAATAAAAAATAAATACTAAACAATAAGGACATTGATTCAGCATGCCTTGGATGATATATTATTATAATTTTGCTTAAAAACATTACAATTACCTTAAATAATTAAGTAGAACACTTTGATGAATATATCTGGATCTAAATTTTTCAGTCCCGCACTTATAAACAAAGGAGAGAAGGTATGGAAGATCCGTGGCGGAAAGGCCCAGTTTTACCAGAGCGGTGGCGCTACCAACGAACTGGGAACGGACTTTGTAGTGTTGGGCGGAATGCAGGATCGCGTGATAGATTGGAAGGCGATCAACGAGAGAATGTGTGTATTGAGTATAAAGGGCCGTTTCTTCAATTATAGCATCATTAACGGGCACTGCCCGCACGAAGGTAAACCCGACGATGAGAAAGAAGCGTTCTACGCGAGGCTGGAGGCAACGTACGACAGCTGCTCGTCACGGGACATCAAGATCGTCATCGGGGATATGAACGCCCAGGTCGGTAGGGAAGAGATGTATGAACCGGTGGTAGGGCCCCATAGCCTGCACACCGACACAAATGATAACGGCCAACGATGTATAAACTTCGCAGCTTCCCGAGACCTGGTGATCCGAAGCACCTTTTTCCCGCGCAAGGATATCCACAAAGCCACCTGGAGATCACCTGACCAACGAACAATGAACCAAATTGACCACGTTCTCATAGAGGGCCGGCTTTTTTCTAACATCACGAACGTGCGCTCCCGTCGGGGTGCGGCTGCGGATATTGATTCTGACCATTACCTAGTAGCAGTACATGTGCGCTCAAAGCTGTCCACCGTATACCGGACACGTCAAAGCCGCCCTCCTTGGCTGAACACCAGACAGCTAGATAACCCGCAAGCTGCCAAGAACTACGCACGAGTACTGAATGAGGCACTGCCTTCTTCCGAGGAGTTAGGTGCTTCAAACCTCGAAGACGGTTGGGGTAGAGTACGCTCGGCCATCGGAGAGGCCGCTACCACGCACTAGGTATTGAGCCTCGGAGCACACAAAATGATTGGTTTGATGGGGAATGCCAACAAGCGGTGGAGGGGAAAAAACTGCTTGGAAAAATTATCTAGTTATTGCCACTAGAGAGAATCTGGCCAAATACCGACGAGCTAGGAACCAGTTGATCGCGATCTTGAGGAGGTAGACCCGCCAGGAGGACAGAGATCGTGATTAGTGATTAGAGCAACTATTTCGAGTAATGACACGCACAAGTTTTATGAGAAGGTGAACCAAACTCGGAAGGGCTACACACCGAAACCTGACATATGTAGGGACGAGGGAGGGAATCTAATTACAAACGAGCGCGAGGTAGTCGACAGATGGAAGCAGTTCTTCGATGAACACCTCAATGACGAAGTCGCAGGAGGAGGCGGAACGGAAATTAACCTAGGAGCGCCCATGGAAGATAATAATGTCCTAGCACCTGATCTCCAAGCAGCCAAACGAGAAATCGGGCTGCTGAAGACCAATAAAGCCGCTGGGAAGGACCGCCTACCAGCAGAGCTTTATAAACATGGCAGAGAAACGCTAGCAAAAGCTCTACACTGGGTTATTTCGAGGATTTGGGAGGAGGAAAAGCTACCGGAGGAATGGATGGAAGGAGTGGTTTGTCCCATCTACAAAAAGGGTGAACGGCTAAACTGCTGCAACTATCGTGGTATTACGCTGGTAAACGCCGCCTACAAGGTACTCTCCCAGATCCTGTTACGCCGGTTGTCGCCGATAGCACAAGGTTTCGTAGGGAATTATCAGGCGGTTTTCATGGGGGCTCGCGCAACTACGGACCAAATTTTTACAATCCGACAGATCTTGCAGAAATGTCGGAAGTACAACGTGCCCACGCATCACATCTTTATTGCTTTCAAAGCAGCATACGATACAGTCGATCGAGACAAGCTATGGCAGATAAGACACGAACACGGTTTTCCAGATAAACTGACTCGACTGATCAGAGCTACATTGGATCGAGTGATGTGTTTCGTACGCGTCTCTGGGACACTCTAGAGTCCCTTCGAGACGCGGCGAGGGTTGAGACAAGGTGACGGTTTATCCTGTATGCTGTTCAAAATCGCTGTGTATTTGCGGTGATCCGACGAGCGGGCATCGAAACGAGAGGCACGATTTTTACCAAGGGTAGCCAACTTCCAGGCTTTGCAGATGACTTCGATATCATTGCCAGGAACTTTGCGACGGCGGAGGCAATCTACGCCAGACTGAAAGCGGTGTTTATGAGAATTGTGCTAAAAATAAATGCATCGAAGACCAAATACATGAAAGGAAGATGCTCAAAGGAAACAAACGCGCACCTCCCACGGACGGTAACCGTTGACGGCGACGAACTAGAAGTGGTAGAAGAGTTCGTGTATTTGGGATTGCTGGTGACCGTGGACAACAACACTAGTAAGGAGATCCAGCAGCGCATCCAAGCGGGAAATCGGGCCTACGGCTCTCTGGGCTGATATCAGTAGTTATCGATTGATCGATACGCCACCGATAGAACTGCGCTGATAACGGCTCACCACCACTTATCCACAGTGGCTTCGGTCGATGCCAATACGATGATGACGATGATATTAATCGGATATGTTTATTTGCTGCAGCTGCCGGAACCATGTACTGCTTGCCTTCGGATAATAGAAATTTAGTGGACTGCGCTTTCGGATAGTAGCCAGGGATGAAGCGTGGGGTGGGTTCTGTTGATATCCAACATCCTCACCCACCCAGAAATAACTGGATTTCTGAAAATAAATAAGAAAAGCTCCTCCTCGACTGGGATGGGATGGATGGTTAAGAGACTCGGTTCGCTCGATCAGTCCCTTCGTCGTTTTCGGCGAACTCGGCTGTTGGCAAGATGCATATTTTTTCCACAGGCCGTGTTAGAGTGCCTGCTGCGGTTCTCAATGTAACTACGCGTACAGTACCATCTTGTCCTGGATGAACCTCTTGAATCCTGTCCATCTTCCAACGTAGAGGGGGTGAATTGTCGTCCTTGACGACTACTAGTCTACCAACTTCAACAGTAACGGGTGGAAGCCAACGTTTAACTCTCGCCTGCAGTTGGGATAAATATTCCGTTCTCCATCTTGTCCAAAAGCATTGGAGATTTTTCTGTACTAGCTGCCACTGTTTCAGACGGTTTGTAGGTATGTCCTGGTAATTGTAATCCGGAAGTGCTCGAAGTGAAGAGCCAACCAGAAAGTGTCCTGGTGTTAGCGGCTGTAAATCACCTGGATCTTCAGAGATAGACGTGATTGGTCGGGAGTTTAGACATCCCTCAACTTGAACGAGCAACGTGCTCATATCCTCCAGTGTGGCTGGATTCTCACCAAGTCAAGGACTCTCAGGATGTGATGCTTGGCTGAACGAACCGCAGCCTCCCATAGCCCACCGAAGTGCGGCCCACTTGGGGGGCTGAAATGCCATTGATTTCTCTCTTCCGCACAGTAGTGTGATACCTTGTCGTGATGATCTCTGCTTCTCAACAGTTGCATCAGCTCTTGGAGTTTATTTTTCGCCCCGACAAAATTTGTGCCATTGTCGGAATACAAATCCGAGCCTAATCCCCTTCGTGATACAAACCGGCGTAGGGCTTGCAAAAACCTCTCCGTCGATAAATCCGACACCAGCTCCATGTGAACTGCCTTCGTGCAGAAGCACACAAAAATAGAAACGTAAACCTTCACTGCTGGGCGTCTCGGGATTAAACGTAAGTACACTGGGCCAAAATAATCTACACCAGTTTGTGAAAACGGGCGGGCCACATTAACTCGTGCTGCTGGAAGATCGCCCATGAATTGTTGAACTGTGGTTGGCCTTGCTCGAAAACACCGCTGACACTTATGAACAGTTCGCCTAGCTGCATCCCTTCCTCGTAATGGCCAAAAGCGCAGTCTCACTACACTCAGAAGCAATTGGGGTCCTGCGTGCAGCATTCGTTCATGGTAGTGCAGAAAAATTAATTTCGTTAGATGATGGCGTGCTGGTAGCACCATAGGATGTTTTCTATCCAAAGATTCCTGAGCATTCTGTTGTCGACCACCAACTCTCATGAGGTTGTCTTGAGAAATTTTGGGATTAAACCAACGCAGTGGAGACTGCCTTGAGACTGTTTCGTTTTTCGAAAGCACGTCCCATTCCTTAGGAAAAGATTCCCTTTGAACTCGCCTAATAAGTAATTGCTCTGACTCCTGCAGCTCTTTCGTAGTAAGAAAATCAGATAATCGTTTTTCCCCATTTTTCCCAATCAGTAAACTCTACCGCGTGAGAAGATGTAGCGGCAGCTGTTCTGTGTCGTCTTTCCTCCTCCCCTCCGCAACCAACTCCATTGGTCGCGGTTTTTGGCCAACGATCACGGGTTTCAGTTAGCCATGATGGTCCGTGCCACCAAAAATCATTATGAATAAAGTCCTGTGGGTTTACACCTCTCGAGATCAAATCTGCTGGATTTTGAGATCCGGGAACGTGCCTCCATGTGTTGACCGTCGTAAGTGTTTGAATTTTAGCCACCCTGTTTGCAATAAACGTACTCCATGTTGAGGGAAATGCTTGGATCCAGCGCAGCACACATGTCGAATCGGTCCAAAAGAATGTTGGTACCTCCATTTTCACTGACTGCTTAACCTTAGTGTACAGCTTAGCGACCAGCTCTGCCCCACAGAGCTCTAACCTCGGTATTGTTTGGCATTTTAACAGTGCAACCTTAGACCTTGATGTTAGTAATTGAACAGACACGTTGCCATTAAAGTCCAGACTCCGAATTTATACAAGGCCACCAAATGCCTTCTCCGAAGCATCGCAGAAGCAATGAATTTCCACCGTCACAGCTTCCGGAAGAATAACGCAACGTTTGATGCGAATCTCATTCAGCAAAGGTAATTGAGAGTAAAAATTCCGCCAATTCTCACCCACCGTTTGAAGTAATGGTTTGTCCCAGTCTAATCTGCTTCCATCCTCGGATTGCAGTGTCCACAGTAGTTGCATAAAAATTTTAGCCGTCGTAATAACAGCTCCGATGAGGCCCAATGGATCAAAGAGCGTAGCTATGATAGAAAGTATGCGACGTTTACTTAGCGTTTCGTACGTTTCCAGTGGTGGAATATTGAACTGAAACTTAAAAACGTCTGTGTTTGGCATCCAGGTTAATCCCAGCGATTTTATGGCTGGATCTGGATCTAAATTAATTCCACCGACATCAATCGCCAGATTCTCGCTCGGAATACCTCGTAATACCTCTGCGCAGTTCGATGCCCACTTGCGCAATCGAAATCCCCCACTATTCATCATTTTATCCAGTTGCAATCTCAGTTGAAGAGCTTCTGTACTGTCGTTGGATCCTGTGATGACATCATCCATATATGTGTCTTCGATGATGGCCCTTGCTGCCAAAGGAAAATGTTCCCCTTCATCTAATGCCAGCTGCTGCAAGACGCGTGTCGCAAGAAACGGAGCGGGTTTAGTACCGTACGTCACTGTATTTCGTTCATAGGTCGCCACCTCCTCAGTAGGCGACGAGCGCCAAAGAATACATTGTAGCGGCCTATCGTTTGGGTCGATCACAATCTGCCGAAACATTTTTTCAACGTCGGCTATCATCATAATTTGCTTGGTCCTACAGCATAATATAATTGACCGTAACTCCTCCTGCATCACCGGTCCCGTCAACAACACGTCGTTCAGCGAAATTCCCGTTGATGTCTTACAAGACGCGTCGAAGACAACGCGCACCTTTGTGATCGTACTGGCCTCCTTAACGACCGGATGATGCGGTAAGTAGCATCGGCTTACTACTGCTCGTTGGTCTTCCTCAACCAAGCGCATATGCCCCAAATCAAGATATTCGTTCATGAACGCCTTATACTGGTCAAGCAAGCCTGAGTTTCTTGCTAACCTTCTTTCCGTTGCGTGGAGACGTCGTAGTGCAATGTTTTTCGACTCGCCCAACCGCGATATAGCCCCCTCGGCCATAGGTAATGCAACAGTGTATCGTCCATCAGGTCCCCGTTGTACGGTTTGCGTAAACAATTTCTCACACCGCTCTTCCTCCGGTGAATAAGATTTTTTGATATCGACCTCTTCGCATGCCCAAAATCTAGCAACCATTTCATCCAACCTGTCCTCGGTCATATGACAGCTGATATGAGGTGATTGCTTTCATTTCATTTCATTTCATTTATTAATTGTCCAGTAGCGTAAGATATAAATCTTTTGAAATTTGCTACCTCCGATTACCCAATAGTTACAAATTCAATTTTAATACTTGATAAATTACATAATAATACGACATACATTATCTGGGCTATTCTCTTGGATTTAATCATAACAAAAATATTTTAATCTGCTCGGTTATAAAAATTGATGCAGCCTCTCTTGAAACTTGCTTCCGACGATGAGCGCTTAACAGCGGATGGCAAAGAATTCCAATTTACCACACCTCTAACAAACAATGAATTAGCATAGGTTGTCGTGTTATTGGCTGGTACTATCAGACTTTCTAAGCGGCGTCCACGAGTTTGGATCAGCTTCCGATGAAGAATACTAGGCGACTGTGTTTTCATTAAATTCCGCAGGAAAACGCACGACCGATAGGCGTAAAAACATTGCATAGGGCATCCAATCAGGTTCTGCTGGAGGTGACTCACGTGGTCGTAGCGACTTAGTTCGTACACAAATCTCACACAGCAGTTTAGTGCGACACGCAGTCGATTCAGGGACCTTGCGCTGGGGCGAATGTGAATAACATCGCCAAACAGGAAATGCGGCAGGATCAGCGATTTGAAGAGCAACAGTTTGGTGGCAGTCGGTGCAGAGGGAGTACAGCAGTAAAGCGTTCGTAGACTAGCATAGATCTTTCCGCACTGCTGTGCTATTAGGCCATCCCACTGCAAATCATTTTGGAAGAGAAATCCTAGGTTACTAGCACTTTCGGACCGTTCGATACTTCGTCCATCCAGTACAAGTCCAGGTGCTGGCAAAACGGTGCCTCCGGCTCTGCGACGTCGATTTGTGATGAATAGAGCTTGGCTCTTGGCAGGATTCACAAGAAGCTCATTCCGTCGTGACCAATCCGCAACTCGTTGAAGATCAGCGTTTACCATTCTAACTAATTCGCGCGAACAAGGACCTGGCATACCGACATAAAGCTGCACATCGTCGGCATAAATTTGAATTGAACAGTACTTTATGGCTGTCGGCAGATCATTTATATGGCAGCAGAGAAGTAACGGACCCGGCACAGAACCTTGAGGAACGCCGGACGTCCATACTACGTGAGCAGCGGTCGCCACAAAAAACTGTCTGTTGTCTTCCAAGTAGGTACGATCTCATCAGACTCACGGCAGTGGAGGAAAAATTGAACTGAGCACTCAGAGCACTGAGTTTTGTCAGTAGTTTACTGAGTGGAATTGTATCAAAAGCCTTTGAGAAGTCGAGCAGCACCAATATACCGGAACCTTTTTTGTCGACAATGGATGCTAAGTCGTCATACACTCGAAGAGCTGCGGTTTTGATGCTATGTCCTTGACGGAAGCCGGCCTGATAATCCGTCAAAAAGCCATTACCTTCTATGTAGGATACCATTTGCTGTTTAAGAAGCCTCTCAAAAGCCTTCGACAATGCACAAAGTATGCTGATGGGTCGCAGATTACTGATGTCATTCAAATGAGTCTTTTTCTTCAATGGTAAGACTTTTGCATGCTTTCAGGAGTCGGGAAAAGTGGAAACCTCGATAAACATATTAAATAAATATGTAATGTGGTGCACGGCTAAACGGTAGGACGATCTTCACAAATTTAATGGGCAAGCCGTCCATTCCGACGGCATTCGACTTGATTTCCCAGATGGCGTTGACGACTTCCCAGTCTTGCACTGGTTGAAAACAAAAACTGAAAGACGTACCGATTTCCGAGTTTACAGCTATTTCACCCCGGCGAGAACTATTTGTAAAGTTTGCTGAGAAAGCACGATTAATATCATCTGGATCGAAATCACAAGACTGTGGGTGTTTACTCTTGCCGACTCCAAGACTCTTCAAACGCTGCCATAAGGTTTTCGACGGAGTTTTGCTGTTCAAAAAGCGATTTAGATACTCCTGTTTGGCTTGGGTAATTTTCGTGTTAGCACGATTTCTCAGTGCCTTATATTGTTGCCGTTTAACGTCTTTTAAATATGTTGGAGCTTGCAGCCTGTCTTTGTACGCTATATCACGCTCGAGCAGGGACTGACGTACACTGTCAGTAAACCATGGATTATAGCGACGGCGATTGGTACTAACACGAAGAGGGATGCACATATCATGCACTCTTTTGATATGTGAATTGAAAAATTCTAAAGAATCGTTCGGGTTTTTCATCGCGTAGAACTGGTTCCAGGGGATAGTCAGAATTTCGTTTTGTAAGTCATGCGGATCAAAATTGGCGTAGTCTCGATAAGTACGCACACTGGAGGACGGTGAGACGTCAAAATCAACGGACATAAAAATTAAATTGTGCTGCGATAACCCAAGAAAGCTTACTTGTCCAAATCGCAAGAACTTCTCGTTTCTGTTGGTTAGGAAAAGATCGAGCTGTGAGCACCCTCTACCATGGAAAAATGTTGGTTCTTCACTGACGAGTGACAGAGAAAAAGTACGGAGCGTCGATTCAAATAACGTACGTTTGTTACTAGGCCGGAGCAAGTCGGTATTGGAATCTCCCACCAGGAAAATATTGTCGTAGTATACAACGAAATTGGCCAACTTTTCTGCCAGGAAAGACGAACAGTCGTTTTCCGGAGGATTGTAGATTACCAATAATAATATCTTGTGACCATCTTGTCGAAACTCTAATGCGAGACATTCAGTTTTGTCCATCACATCTGCTGTAAGCGCGGTGCCGAAAACTTTATAGCAGGGTAGATGCTCTCTGTAGTAAACAGCGATACCTCCACCACGCTTATATACTCTGTCATTTCTTATTACATGGTAACCAGAGACGCCGATACTGTGATCGCTTATCTTGGAATTTAGCCAAGATTCAGTAAAACACGCAATTCCGACCTTAGAGTCCAGCAGGGTAGTTCGAATCTCGTCAAGCTTGCTGCCACTGCGTGCACAAAGACTTTGGCAATTTCCGTGGCAGATGTTTCCAGGTAGCAGAGCAGCGTTTAGAACAGCTCCCGGTATATTCGTAGAGGTGTGGTTATGTGACGGTGGCATCAAGTATAGTAGGGGAAGCAATTTCGCGAGGGCTGCATAATTACGGAGGAGCGTGAAACAGATATCTTTAACATACAATCTTCAACTCCAATCAAAAATAATGTAAAACAATACTACTTAAACATTACTACAAAAGTGAGCGAAAAAAGAGAGAAAAAATGTATACACGCAACATACTATTACGAGTACTTATCCAGGTCATTCTCGGACTGTATGGCTATGGGAGGTTCTCCGGCCGCAAACTTTACATGGACGACCCCTTCTTTGGTGTAAACCGATGCCAGCTTTCCCTGACGATGTAGAGCAGCCGATTTAAGCCTGCGCGCTTCGATGGAGAGGTTCTCGTTGATGTACACACGGCAATCAGAGTCCAGTCCAATGTGTCGTAGCTTCAGGTCCCGTTTTCGCCAATGTGCACTGTAGAACTCATCCCTTGTTGCCTTCAGCGGAAATTCAACAACGATTTGACCATCGCAGTCCGAGTTGCTGCCGGCTTTCAAACGTCTAGAGTGTGCCATTTGGATTGTCGTATCGTTCACAGCTATGTGCCTTCCAATTGCCTTTAACGTCGAGTGCAAGTTTTCCCCGTTTTTGAAGGGAATCTCGCTTAAAATAAGCTCATTTCGATTCTGCAGGGCTCCGATTTTCTGCGTTAAGAAAATCTAGTGCAGCGTCATGGTTTTGAAATTTCGCCACACATTCGTCTTTCACCGACTTTATTTCATTCTTCAGCTCAGTTTTAACGGAGTCAATTTTGCCGTTAACATCCCTAATTTCAGATCGCACAGAATCGATCAGCTGTTTAGTTTCCGAAAATTGCTGCATCATCATCCGCAACATACCTTCCAGTGTGATCGAATTACCGTTTACATCACATTCATCAGTGCGCAGCCGTTCGTTTGTCGAGGGTGTTTTTTTGCTAGTGCCAACAGCCAGAAGTGTGCGTTGTACGCTCGTCATCATGCCGTGTGTGAAGATGGATCGGAGAAAGCCACACAGTTGAATGCGCGTGTGTGAGACACTAGTGAGACTCGTTCGGTGGCTATAAACTTCTTATACGGGACAATAGCAATGAAGAAATCGCCTTCAACCGGAGGCAGAATTTCAATTTCAAATATACAATCAGCTTTATGTCGCACGAACTGGATAACACGAACGGAAAAGAATCGGACACTCCGGATCGCAGTGGAATAATTATCGGCGGCTTAAAAACGGTAGAACATCACTTTTGCAGCTGTTTAATCCGCGACTTTATCGACACATTCTCGCGCCGGTCGTATTCAACTTGTTCGTGAGATGATAATACGTCGCAGACCACCCATCCGAATACCGACTCGTTAAGCGATGGCATCTGCTCTCTCAAAATAAGCTTCCGACCAGACACGAAGAAATCAAAAAATGCTTCGATACCAAGTACTATGTCTACTCCCATAGACACCGAGAATGAAGGGTCAGCCAACTGGATGTCGTTTGGTATGGTCCATCCTTTCGTATTAATTGAAGTTGTCGGTAAATGAACTGTCACCTTGGGTAAAACCAGAAAGTTCAATTCCCGTGAAAACCTTGATACTCTAGAACGTATTGTAGCTTGAACCCGTTGTTTAACCTTTGCAGATGCCTGTCCTATACCAAGGACTGAAATGTGTACCTTTTGCCGATCCACCTTTAATCGTTGGCTCAAATGCTCCGAAATGAAATTGCTTTCAGAGCCCGAGTCGAGAAGCGCGCGAGCTGGTATTTGATTTCCCTCATCATCCTCGACGAGAACCACAGCAGTGGCCAATAAGACTTGCGATGTGAGCTGCATAGCGGAATTTGAGACCGATATGTTGGTAGCCGCCAGGTTGTCAACCTGTGATGAATTTGATGACGTTGGTAAATGATAAGTTGTGGTCGCACCTGAGTTTTCACCGCTAGCAGGTGGCGGCCTAGGTCTACTATCCCTTTCCTGCTTAAAGCATACCATCGTGTGGTGACGTGCCTTGCATATGCGACAAGAATATTTAGCCTGGCAATCCTTTGCCTGGTGACCCAGTCTAAAGCAATTACGACAGATAGAGTGAGTACGGACGAAAGCATCACGCTCCGTTAAGGACATCCGTTGGAATTTTCCGCATTGAAATAGAAAATGATTTGTCGAACACGCCATGTAGCGCCCCCAGACGATTGCACCGTGTTATAGCTAGTTTTTACCGCCGAAACCCTCTGCTTTTGCGGTAGTGGTTGGTATTGCACCCTTGCTTCCATCGCCCTTGATGGTAAGCATTCCAGAACTCGAATTCGCCGATGGAGAAATTCCAATAACTCCTTAACCATATCAGTTTCTTGTGTAGACGAAAACTCTTCCCAACTTCTGCGAGTTGACGGATCCAATCGCATTGTGAGGAAATTCGTAAGAAGAAGATCCTTATAATCACCTGGCTGCACTATCTGATCCAGAGTCTGCACGACTCTCCCGAAGCTCTCCAGTAGAGAATGAAGTTCATTGGCGGATTCCTTTAAAACGGTTGGCAACTGGAACAACGACTGCACCTGTCGCTTTTTCAATTGCTTGCTGTTGTTATACCTTTTGAGCAACGTATTCCAAGCGATTGTGTAGTTTGCTCGCGTTATTTGCAGCGGGTCGATTAAACTCTTTGGCTCACCCTGAAGGCAGCCCTTGAGGTAGTGAAACTTTTCAACATCTGGGAGTTCTGCTTTGAAATGGATGAGAGATGTGAAAAGATCACGAAAACTTAGCCACTCATCGATGTTCCCGTCAAACGACTGCAGCTTTATTTGCGGAAGGCGAACATGATCGAGCAAACCTTGCATCGAAATATCACCCCCACGGATGGATTGTTCCAACGTCGGAGAGGGTTGTTGTTGCTTTGCCCATTCCAGAAGAAACGCCTTGGCACGATAGTAGGAATTACTAAACTCTCGTCTCTCCTTATCATAGGCAGCCTCGCTATCGGCTGGTAAATCATCGTGTGCCTTGACGTCGACGAGGGTTTCTCCGAACCTTTCCCACAGTTCGCCGAGTTTTTGTAGACGTATTTCAACTTCCGACGTTGTACTTCACTCTGGGAAATGGTCTACAAATTCCACGATATCACCAAAGGATGTTTGAATGCCCTTCAAGCGTGTTGTCAACACCTTCAGTAACGGTGTCTTCTTAGTACATGATGCGGCAGCAGGTGCCATGGTAAACGTTTATTATAGACGAAGAGAGTAATTTGTGTAGTATTCCGCGGACCAATCCTAGCTTCGCCAGGCATATACTAATGTGTATTTTACCTGACAGAAAAATTAGCTGCACTCCAAACAATAGAAAAATTTGCCGGGTTGTTCGCAGTCCACGGCATATAATAATGCTGACACGAAGTACTCTCAGTATTTGAATGAAAACGGGAAATCGAGGTACGGGAGGCAAGACTGTAGTATCACTTGTAATCCGGGCCACTTCTGGCCGTATACTGTTGAATCTCACCTTGAGAAACAACCAGATGCACCAATGCCACAGAAATTGTTCGAAAATCAGCGAAAATATCGCTCGTAGAAATTTGTACCCCACTAGTAGCCTGGAAAACCTTTGACGGCGCTTCCTCCTCTCGCAACGTGATCTAAGATAGTAGTTCCTGATTAGGAACGGATCGAAGAAATATGTTCACAATAGTAAACGGCAATCCTTAATTGGTAATCCTGAGTTTCATTCCGATCAACGGCAAGGGTCCTTTTGGCATTCACCGATTTCCTAGGTGTTTGGTTCCAATAGTGTCGCTCGATGTCACACGATGTCGATGCAATGATGTTCGAAAAGGCGTGTCAGTATTGCATAAATTGCCCGCTTCGGCTGGACATATAGTAGTGGATCAACTCACCTGAGAAAAATTCCTCGGCGCCAATGTCCAGCTCGATTGCGATGGTGAATGGTAAGCGTGGGTAACTTTAGTGATCGCTCGATCCTTCGAGCTCGAAGGACCACTATGTTGGTCCCAGGTCCTGACCAACACGCGGTGAGACCGAAAGATGAAAAGTGGACTGTATCGATAAATTGGCGGTTCCTGCCAATGGATGATCGACGCCACGACCGACGGTAGTGTCTGATCCGATTCTGTTCGGATCGATGGCCGCTGTGCCGCGGTGAATAATAAATTATGTACGCCACTTGTAGCTAATAACACTATTAACGTAAAAACGCCGTTTATTTAAGGACTTGAATTGTATTTTAACTATTAAGGAATTTTAACTATTATTCATTAACGTAGGTATTTTAATTAGCTTGTAGAATTTTAATTAGCTTAGCTTGTAAGTATAAATTAGCTTGTAAGTGTAAATTTTCCTGCGGACTCCTGGCGACCGCTTTGATCGGTGATCGAAATGAAACTGCCAATGGTACTGATCCCAATGTAAGTCACTGGCGGGTAAATGACGAATGCGATGATTTTATATCCCGAGAGGATCTCCACGGCTCTCTGGGCTGATATCAGTAGTTATCGATTGATCGATACGCCACCGATAGAACTGCGCTGATAACGGCTCACCACCACTTATCCACAGTGGCTTCGGTCGATGCCAATACGATGATGACGATGATATTAATCGGATATGTTTATCTGCTGCAGCTGCCGGAACCATGTACTGCTTGCCTTCGGATAGTAGAAATTTAGTGGACTGCGCTTTCGGATAGTAGCCAGGGATGACGCGAGGGGTGGGTTCTGTTGATATCCAACAACCCCTATATGCAAATTTTCACCCCGATCGGTGTTTTCGGTAGTTTTCGATTCTATAAGGAACATAGAGCAGACAAAAATATATTTTTATTGGCATAGATTTGTATGGGAGCCCCCCCTCTTAGTGGGGGGAGGGGTCTTTTGCCATCGAGAGAACCTTCCCTGGCCCCAAAAACCCCTACATGCAAATTTTCACGCCGATCGAATCAGTAGTTTTCGATTCTATAAGGAACATAGAGACAGACAGACAGACAGAAATCCATTTTTATAGGTATAGATATATGATGTTAGGGTATCGGAGATAAAGGTAGCCTTGGCAATCTCACGCCGTAGTACCAAAGTATCAAGACCGATAAGGTTACACCGATCTTCATAACTTGGAAGATTTAGAGGATCATTCCAAGGTAGAAGTCGTAGGGCGAAACGCACAAATTTACGTTGAATAGCCTCAATCTGTTGAATTCTATTTTGATAATACGGTGCCCATACATCTGAATACATACATCTTCCAGTATAGAACACACTAAAGAACTGTGCAAAATTTTTAAACATGGAATGCTCGTAAACTGTTTAGTGACTCTGAATAAGAATCCAAAATTTTTGGAAGCTTTAGAACAGATTTATTTATTTATTTTTATTTTATATCATCTTACAAAATTTGTCTTAATGAACTAACATAACAATCAAAATGCACTGGACCTAGTAATTTTAGTTTTAAACAAGTGCGAAGGTTCGCCGAACTCGAACAGATGCTCAATACTAGTGAATAACCTCACACTGAACGCTACGGGTTCGAAAAAGCCGAAGTTTGTACGGTGAAAATCGTTTACTAGCATGGAAGATGGTCTTAATACACGTTGCGAGGCACGGAAGTTCATTATGGACAGGAGCTTCGGCGAGTCAACGTCGCCATTCAGCACTTTGGCCACGAGTAATACCTGTTGAAGTTTGCGACGCCGTTCAAGGGTATCCAGTCCAAGCAGACGACAGCGATCCGTATAAGGCGGAGTTATTTGGATCTCGCCAGGGTAAGTCTCTTAATGCCAGGCGTAAAAATCTTCTCTGCACACGTTCGATGCGCAAGTTCCATTAAAGCTGGTGTGGAGTCCAAACCTCGCATGCGTTTTCTAGTAGAGGACGTACAAGGGAGCAGTATAAGGCTTTTAACCCTTTATAAGGCAGTGGCAACTATATTGCCATCAACAAAAATTTTTTATTTTGCTTCTATAATTATATTGATGTCATTATGGACACAAAACAAATATTTTTCGTTGGTGGCAATATAATTGCCACGGCCTCATAAAGGGTTAATCAATGAGGATCTTTGAAATCCGGGCCAATTTTTGCGATGAACCCAAGTTGCAAGTTCCGTTCGGTGCCTATCAAACGTCAGCTTACAGTCACAGGATAACAGCAAGATCGTTAACGTAGTCGACTCTATTTAACGCTTGCCCATCAATACTCTACTCAAAAATTATGGGCGATTGAATTCGGTGAAATGTAATCACCTGGCACTTAGCTTACTATTAGCGAATTTAGTTTACACCACGTCACAAATTTATCTAATAAAAACTGCAGACAATAACAGTCCTCGATGCAACGAATCGTCAGATGGATCTTTAGGTCATCGGCGTAAACTAGTCGGCAACTATTTCCTAAGACATTTGCTGCGTCATTGAAGAAAATGATTAAAAGGAGAGGGCCAAGTGTACTACCCTGCGGTACACCAGATTTGTTTGTAAATGTAGTTGATAAAACCGATCCTAGTTTAACTTGCAGAACTCTATCACACATGAATGATTTTAGCCACGAAACAAACCGCTCTGAAGCTCCCAAACGTAAAACTTTTTTAAGCAAGATGTGATTATCAATTCGGTCGAATGCAGCTTTCAGGTCTGTATAAATTACATCGACTTGCGCTTTTTGTTCAATATCTCGAATGCAGTTTGGTGTGAAATAGAGAAGGTTAGTTGTCACGGAGCGACCAGGGACAAATCCTCGAATAATTCCTCGTGCTACTTAGCATAACAGTGCTTACAATCGTTTCGAACAACTTAGATGCAGCTGATAAACTGGTAATCCCACGGTAGTTTCGTACATTTCGACGGTCACCACTCTTATAAACCGGGAACATATACGAATATTTCCAAACATCAGGGAATTTTCCTTGAGATACAGTGCTTACGATTCGTTGAAAATGCAGCAAAGTGGCGCGGCCAGAATTTCCATGTAACGGCAATTTTTTGCGTATGTGCCATATTTTCTACTATGTAACAAGCGGTAAGCTGTGAAAGTATAAACTAGTAAAACCGTCTCGGAGCATGAGATAGTAGGCCGCATGAATAAAAGAGTTAGAGCAAATGCTTCCATACGATTTAAACGGGAAAGTAAACTGTTTTATTCATACGGCCTAGTGAATCGGCGCCGCTAACTTACGTTCCTGTTGCCATTCATGTCAAAAGAGGAGGACATTTGAATGGCACGTCATATTGGCGATGAACGTGCTTTGGCTTTAATGTTATTTGTAACCAATGGCTGTTTTAAAGGCCACAAGCGAGTTAAAGTAAGGTTATTGAAACATGTCAGCTTGGAAAAATAGCCACAGCACGAAGATAAAAACTATTTCAGCAGTAGGATACAGACTACAGTAAAAGCAATAAAACTTATCTTCAGAAAAGATAACCAAACCATCAAACTTATTGTAGCCCACCTAACTTTGATGGTTTTGAGAAATTTTACCATAAAAATGACGGGTTGTTAAGTATCTTATCAATAAAAAATCTATTTTTACCTTTGTTATACTATATAACAAAGGTTTAGAAATTGATCGAAAAACACGAAACTGATCTGAGGCCCGGAGGGCCGAATCACATATACCAATCGATAGAGCTCGACGAACTGAGGAATGTCTGTGTGTGTGTGTGTATGTGTGTATGTGTGTTCGCTCCGAATTTTCTATTGCCTGTTAGTCGGAGGTGGCTGAACCGATTCGACCGCTATTACTTTTTTCTTTGATTTTAGGTCACCGCAAAATCACTATCTTCAGGTTTAGTTGAAAATTTTCGGTGAAATTATAAAACTGATGAATATATCGCGTAACGTTTCAGCCTACTACTCTTCAGCTATCGTCTGACGCATTCTTCTAGTATCTACGCCACATTCATATTAGTTATTCAGCCTTCACCAGTGGGCTGGTTTTCGTTCCGTCCAACTGGCTTGTTGTTACTACAAGTAACAGTAACAACAACAAGCCAGTTGGACGGAACGAAAACCAGCCCACTGGTGAAGGCTGAATAACTAATATGAATGTGGCGTAGATACTAGAAGAATGCGTCAGACGATAGCTGAAGAGTAGTAGGCTGAAACGTTACGCGATATATTCATCAGTTTTATAATTTCACCGAAAATTTTCAACTAAACCTGAAAATAACGCTATTACTTTTGTTTGAAAGGTATTATTGCCTAGTATATCATTATTAAATGGTTTCGTGGTCTGACTTTTCGTTTGAAAGTTATAAGCAAAAATGTGAAAATTACGTGACACGGTTTTCTCCGGAACCACGTAACCAATTTTAACGATATTAGTACCAAACGAAAGCTCTTACTATTACTAAACATTTTGCTAAGTTTTATTGAAAACGGACAAGCAGTTTAAAAGTTAGCCTTGAAAAAGTTGTTTTGACTAGGTACAAATGAACGCCTGTTTCTCAGAGATGGCCAAACCGATTTACACGCTATTAGTTTCATTTGGCAGGTAATATAGCCGGATAGATCACTTGAATGGTTTTCTGATTGGGCGTTTAATTTGAAAGTTATGAGCAATCGAATACACCACACCAAAATTAACAATAATTTATAATGATTTTAACCAAGATAATTTACCTAATTTCAATTATTTTAATACCAAACGAGAGGTTTTCACACTACGAATTTGGAAGAGTTTCTTAAAATTGAAAGCTCTATCGTCTGGTAGAATTTGAATTTTGATTAATCCCCCTAAAAGTGAAATAAAAAAATTATTTTCCTTCAGTTTCAATACAATACATTGATGTGTTCTGCAAACTTTTAGAGCATATTATTACAAGAAATTTTGCTGGAGACAGTAATCTTCTATCTCTTCAGTGAAGGTAGAAAAATCTTATTTATTGTACATGAATTTGTAAAATCAGTTTTTCTATTCTAACTCTTATTGTGATTGTTGTATGACTTTTTCATGTATTACAAAGTTATACAAATAATAAAAATACACAACTTTGCTGAACATAGTATACCTCTATGTTTGCTTGTTTAGGAGCTGTAGAACTTCAATTGTAAAAAATAACCTGATTTTGACCCCGAATTACTCGATTACCAACAGACGGATACATCTTAAACATTTTACATTTGCTGGTAGAGAAAATTCCAGTTGGGGTCAATTGCGGTACACCTCGCATGCTACTTGCTTCGTTTCTGTGATGTTGGTTTATGCTAATCTTGTTTCCTAACAATTTAAAGTATTAATGCATTGAATAATTCTGACATTTTGCTCATAACAAGTTTACTGAAGAATATACGTTAGTATATACGTAATATACGATTTGTAACTTTATAACAATACGGCATTCAAAAACCTACACATGTTGTAACCCTACAGTACCTACAGTAACAACTTACTCAGCAATTTCATGAGAAAAGGAACTATCAAAATTTATAAGTGCTTCTATTTGGTTCAAATTTTGTAAATTTATTCAATTTCCAAAAATTTCATGTAAGCCAAACGTGTCGATTTCTATCTCAAATAGCAAGTAAGATCGTATAACCACAGATAAACAGACATAACACTCGTTTTCCATTCATCGTACCGATAAAACCGTCATTTCAAATTTGGGCTTAGTTGAGAATGTCTCCGTTTTGGTCAAATTGGCGCTTTTTGACGAAAGAAGGGGAATTCCCCATAAAAAATACTTGCTACTTCGAGGGACACTCATATTGCTATTTGATATTTGGGAATGTCGATCATAGATGGTGCTAGTGTTCAGGCAAAATGTGAGGTACGATAATTTTTGTTGATTTTTCTTCCAAGAGTTATGTCTGTTTGTCTGTGGTATAACAAAGGTTCCTTTCACCACTAGGTGGATTAAATCAGGTTTTTACCAAAGGTTTATAACAAAGGTTTAAAAATTGGTCGAAAAACACGAAATTGATCCAAGGCCCGGAGGGCCGAGTCACATGTACCAATCGATAGGGTTCGAAAACTGAGCAATGTCTGTGTGTGTGTGTGTGTGTGTGTGTGTGTGTGTGTGTGTGTGTATGTGTGTGTGTGTGTGTGTGTGTGTGTGTGTGTGTGTGTGTGTGTGTGTGTGTGTGTGTGTGTGTGTGTGTGTGTGTGTGTGTATGTATGTATGTATGTGTGTATGTGTGTATGTGTGTTCGCTCTGAATTTTCTATCGCCTGTTACTCGGAGATGGCTGAACCGATTCGACCGCTATTACTTTTGTTTGAAAGGTATTATTGCCTAGTATATCAATATTAAATGGTTTCGTGGTCTGACTTTTTGTTTGAAAGTTATAAGCAAAAATGTGAAAACTACGTGACACGGTTTTCTCCGGAACCACGCAACCAATTTTAACGATATTAGTACCAAACGAAAGCTCTTACTATTACTAAACATTTTGCTAAGTTTTATTGAAAACGGACAAGCAGTTTAAAAGTTAACCTTGAAACACTTGTTTTGACTAGGTACAAATGAACGCCTGTTTCTCAGAGATGGCCAAACCTATTTACACGCTATTAGTTTCATTTGGCAGGTAATAGAGCCGAATAGATCACTATTGAATGGTTTTCTGATTGGACGTTTAATTTGAAAGTTATGAGCAATCGAATACACCACACCAAAATTAACAATAATTTATAATGATTTTAACCAAGATAATTTACCTAATTTCAATTATTTTAATATCAAACGAGAGGTTTTCACACTACGAATGTATATGCAAAATTAGATAAGAATTGGTTTTACCGGTCAAAAGATATTGTTATTTGTAAATATTAACCCTCGAACACTCGCGCCAACTTTTATAACACGGTTATTTGCGCGCACAATAGCCCAAAACCAAAGAAAACGTGCGCACTAGAGTTTTGACTAGAAAAAACTTGGTTTTAAGTTTATCGAACTTTTGGAAAAGTTTTTTAAAATTGAAAGCTCTATCGTCTGGTAGAATTTGAATTTTGATTAATCCCCCTAAAAGTGAAATAAAAAAAATATTTTCCTTCAGTTTCAATACAACACATTGATGTGTTCTGCAAACTTTTAGAGTATATTATTACAAGAAATTTTGCTGAAAACTGTAGCCTTTTATCTCTTCAGTGAAGGTAAAAAAATCTTATTTATTGTATATGAATTTGTGAAATCAGTTTTTCTATTCTAACTCTTCTTGTAATTGTTGTATGACTTTTTCATGTATTACAAAGTTGTACAAATAATAAAAATATACAACTTTGCTAAATTTAGTATACCTCTATGTTTGCTTGTTTAGGAACTGCAGAACTTTAATTGTAAAAAATAACCTGATTTTGACCCCGAGTTACTCGATTACCAACAGACGGATACATCTTAAACATTTTACATTTGCTGGTAGTTTTGCTGCATACAGACACCATTTTTCCATATGAAGAAACGAGAGAAAATTCCAGTTGGGGTCAATTGCGGTACACCTCACATGCTACTTGCTTCGTTTCTGTGATGTCGGTTTATGCTAATCTTGTTTCCTAACAATTTAAAGTATTAATGCATTGAATGTTTCTGACATTTTGCTCATAACAAGTTTACTGAAGAATATACGTTAGTATATACGTAGTATACGATTTGTAACTTTATAACAATATGGCATTCAAAAACCTACACATGTTGTACAAAATACAACAGCGTGAGTAACCGAAAGTTAATAAAAATTGATGAAATTTATTCAAGAAAACTTTATTGTTGTGAATCAAATAGAATGGCATTACAGGAAATTATGCATAGTTCAAAAACTTATAAACTAGACCTTTACTACGCAATGCATATGTTAAAGAATAATATTTCATCTTACAACTTACTTTTACTTGGACTTACCCCCATTAGTAACAACTTACTCAGCAATTTCATGAGAAAAGGAGCTATCAAAATTTATAAGTGCTTCTATTTGGTTCAAATTTTGTAAACTTATTCAATTTCCAAAAATTTCATGTAAGTCAAACGTGTCGATTTCTATCTCAAATAGCAAGTAAGATCGTATAACAAAGGTTCCTTTCACCACTAGGTGGATTAAATCAGGTTTTTCTCCAACAAGAATTTTCATTTACATCGTCTGTTGGAATACTCCAACTAGTACTAAGCGGCGATTCGCTGTGAGCCAACGGTGAGTTACTGCTAACCCAAGCGCATCAGTTCGCGCGCAATTGCTGTCGACAATTAAGGCTTTATTTGTTCGGCCAACAATGCTGACATTGTGGCCGAAAGTTATAAAACCACGCTGACCAGCAGCAGCAGTTCAGTTAGTTCAGATGGCGTATAGTCCAGTAGGCATTCAGATGCCGTATAGTCAGTAGGCATTCAGATGCCATATAGTCAGTAGGCATGTAGATGCCAAATCGTGCACGTCGCTTTATATTAAACTAGCTGACCCGACAAACTTCGTATTGCCACAAATTAAACTGTGTTGTACCTACATAAATCATGGATCTCGGAACCTTTATCACAATCTTGAGTTTTGCAAGTTTCTGGGGAGTTCATGGGCGTTTTAATATACAAATTTTCCTCACAGTAAAGTAGAAAACAACTCCCCCAATTGCTTAGCCTGATAAAATAGAGCGGATAGCATTTAAATATTCGCCATTATTACAAATCATTTTGCCGAATACCGTTTTGCGGAAAACCGATTCTCGGTTGACCATATCGCGGAATATAGAGTTTCGCAGAATATCATTTCGCGAAAAACCTTACGCGGGATGTACCATTTCACGGAAAATCTTTTCGTAGAAAGTACACGGAAAGAAATTTGATTCCGATGCCATGAATGAAATCATGAAGTTTGAGTTGCTGTCAAATCATGACTGAACTGGCATATCAGGCAGCACAAAACCACGAATATAATACTTCATGATTTTGCGTTGTGTTGTACTACAAGAAGCTCGTGATATCATGATTATTATTCATGGTGTATTTTCATAAACCATCAGCTAGAATCATGAGTCATTTTGTTCGTTTCGGAGATTTAATTTCTATCCGTGTACCATTTCGCAGGGGTGACCCAACTGAAGGAAAGTAATAGAGGTCAGTAGATCTAGGAAAATAAATAAACCTAGATAGAGGTGATCTCTACGGGGGGCTGCCCTCGCAGTGGCCGGTACTTCCGACGGCAGGTCGCCGGCAACACTCGCGGTCTGTGGCCATCTCGCGCTGAATTATCTAATGTTACTATTGATAGTTTTTGGTGGTCTTGTTATTGATTAATGTTTTATGAAAGAGTCTAAAATTTCTCGAGTTCGATTAGTTTTTGAGTTACGCAAAAATTTCTGTTTTATTTGTATAATAGTCCTTATCCCCCTACCACAGGGGTGAGGGGTCTCAAACCATCATTAAAAAAAACCTGTCTCCAAAACCCCCCACATGCCAAATTTGGTTCCATTTGCTTGATTACTTCTCGAGTTACGAGGAGATTTGTATTTCATTTGTATAGGAACCCCCCCCCCCCCCTCCTAAAAAGGGAGAGGGGCCTAATTCATCATAGAAAAAATTCATGCCTCCAAAAACACCCACATACCAAATATGGTTCCATTTGATTAATTAGTTCCCGAGTTATGAGGAAATTTGTATTTCATTTGTATAGGAGCCCCCCGTTCTGAAGCGGGGAGAGGTTTCAATTCACCATAGAAAACATTCTTGTCTCCAAAACCACCCACATGTCATATTTTGTTCCCTGACTGAAGTTTTTGGAGTGTCTTAGTAAAATACGAAACCTAAAATTAAAAAAGAAGAAGACTTATCCAATTTAATTCTACTATGTAGATTTTGAAATGTAAAATCTACATAGTAGAATTACAGTCAACCAAAAAAGTATTCGGACAGCAGCGCATAAAATTTTCTTTTAGAAATTTTGCACAGTATTTTTGCAAAGAATAGTAACACATATTTTTTAAAACAATGTTTAACTAAAGCATATTTATATGCACAACAAAAATTCGGAGAAAAGCTTTCCGTTTTGAAGATAGGCTACATATAGTTTGAATTCCTCAAAAATGCAGCCAAAAAAGTATTCGGACAGTTAACTATTAGTTGAAACAAATGTCCTTTCTCGCTCAACTGCTACCTTGTAGGACCATTTACATTCTTGATGACCTGTTTTAATCTGTTTGGGATAAAATTAACAATTTTTCAAATATCCCTCTGTGAATTGCTGACCATTTTTTTACAAGAGCTCGGTTTAAGTCATTGTGATAAGAAATCGAATGATTTCTCATTTAGAAATGAGATTATCTAAAAAGATGTTCAAAAGGGTTCAAATCTAGACTGAATGCTGATGTTTCGATAGCTCTAGGACAATTATATGGTGCCTACCGCTTACAATTATCGACAGTATGTTTAGATTCAACATCCCGGTACAATATGTATGTACCACACAATTACAATTTTGCTTTAATTTCACCTAAAATTATTCAGATAGTTGAGTTTACATTTAGTTCTATCCAAAAATATATATCTTTGGTGCCTCGGAGCTTTCCAAGCACCCCAACAAGGTATGACATCAACAACCCTTATGCAAGAATAACTAAAAGAGAAGGGTTACAAGCGAAAAATCGCTCGTCAGCAAGTAAACGAGCAATGCGGTTAGTGTCATACC